>NC_133330.1:181761207-182061207 GCF_042186555.1 Aquarana catesbeiana | reverse complement strand
AGGCGTCCCAATACTTTTTGCTAGATAGTATATCTGGCAAGATTTACAATGGTGGTGGAACCCTCCTACACATTAATACTACATTTAGACATAGTTTTAGGACCTGGGAGATGAGACAACTTCTCTACATGAAGTAGCATGTTTAGGATCCAAACCCAGGCATGCTAAGCAGACGTTCTAACCTCTAAGCCACAGAGCTGCCACATGTGCAAACCTCTTACACATAAGTACACATAAATACTGCATTCTTTGGACATACAGGTGATGGAATTACATTACTCAAGAGTTATTCTTCTTGATTTATTCTGTGATATTTGCTGGTTCTTTGTGGGTGAGTGTAGAATAGTGATATTACCCTCAAAGTTTGGGAATTACATTTTGATTTCTGATGTTGGTACACATATCACATTTTTTGGGCTTAAATTATGATTATTGGGAAATAATAAAAGGCACAAAAAATTGTGACTCATTTTAAATTTGCATCAGTAATGGTATTGTTTGCGGTTTGTAAAGACACCTGTGTCAGTTTGGGTAAAGATTGTTGTGAGATGGAGATTAAAAAGTGAAAGTGACAGAGAAAAAAAAATATTTTATCAAAACATTCCACATTCTAGCATTCTTAAAAACAAAATAGATTAAGTAGAAGCAACAATGTTGCATAGTAAAATTTATTTCAGAGAAAGATACATTTCATCTCAACAATAAAAGGATTTATTTGGGGAAGTTACAATTGTACCATTAGAATCAATGGCTAAAACTCGCATTGGACTATAATAGCTCCGATTTTCACTCCCCAAAAAAATGCTCTTTAACACAGTGCTCATTTTGGTATTTACTATAGCACCCTAGGTTGGCGGGAGGTGCTCGTGTTCGGGACATGCGTGTCCCTTCCTTAAGGCTTCAATGGCAACCATCTTTGGTGGGGACATAATATACCCACACGGTTCATAGCACATGATTCGTTACCATGGGAGCATTATACAAAACAAAACTATGAACTGTGTGGGTATATTATGTCCCCACCAAAGATGGCTGCCGTTGGAGCCTGAGGAAGGGACACGCATGTCCCGAACGCGAGCACTTCCCGCCGACCTGACCCGGAAGTGACGTCCGTCCCTGTCAGCAGTGTACAGCGCTGATCTCCTCTCCAATATCCGGACAGCACCGCATACCAGCAGTGTGGCCGAACACAGGAGCGGACATCGGTTACAAGCCTCCAGTATGCCTACACCGGACCTTCCCCTCCTCCAGCTGGTTGTTGTGCAGCAGATGACACACTATTTGCCCATTATTTACACACCATTGTGAGTGTTTTTAACCGTTTACATTTATTAAATCAAATTGTTACTGCACTTAGAGACGCTGTTCTTTTGTCTCCTATACCTTCCAGAGTTTCTTGAACATTTGAACTTGGAACTGGCAGCACCCCATGGAAAGTTCTTAATACTACTGTTTATTAATAACACTGTTTTTAATATTGCAGCTTTTTAATACGCTTTTATTATACTTCATTACCACAGTTTGTATTCCTCACACGGACAAAGATAACTGACTTTATAGTGCCCCTCCCCCCCCCCCCACATCTTCTGTATCTTGTTATATTGTTATATCCAGAGTGCGCTGTATCATCCTGTCTCTTTATATTTGCAGGTCTAAACATGCTCAGTTGTGTTGGCACCTAGTTGTACAGAGATGGGAATTTATCTCTTCTCAAACTTTTAAAGATATTTCAGTGTAGAAATCACTTTTTCACACAGGTTAAAAGCAGATTATCTTTAAACAATATATATAAAACACAAAGCGCTGTGATGCTAAATAGCTGATAATTACACATAAAACCAAGTGAGGCTGCTATCAAAAGAGAGTGTTTTCAGAGTCACTTAAAAAGAATAAATAATGATATTTGAAGCGCTTCACAATGTGCATGAAAATGAATATATAAGAATAAATATAAATAGTCAAATAAATCCAGCGGTGAGTAAAAATTCCTATAAAATCCAGCAATCAAAATAGTGTAAAATTATTAAAAATTAGTGACACCAAATGTGTAAAAAATTCACATAAAAAATCCACATAAAAATAAATATATAGGGATGTATTCAGAAGGTTCAATTATACAGGTGTAGAATCCTGATTGGTATAGAGCTTTTGATCACTAGCAAAGCTGTTTAAAAACACTTGCTTAATTAAGGTGCTCATTGATAGTACCAATGTGTTTTTTGCTTCTATTCACAACCAATGTGGGAATCATAAACAGGCAGATAAGAGAAAAAAAACAATCATTGTGCAATAGTTAGGATACCAAGGTACACAGGCAAACTTCAATCCACTCACGTGTGCCTTATAATGATAAGGCATATGCAGGTTTTACTATAGCAGTCAGCCGCCTTAGACAGGAGCAGATTCAGTGCAGTACACTGTGTGAAACTGCTGATCTGCACAGAGCTTCCTTGGCTCCTCCCACGCGTTACATCACAGTCACGTGACTTTTTCAAGGATTGAAAAAGTCACGTGACTGTGATGTAACGCGTGGGAGGAGCCAAGGAAGCTCTGTGCAGATCAGCAGTTTCACACAGTGTACTGCACTGAATCTGCTCCTGTCTAAGGCGGCTGACTGCTATAGTAAAACCTGCATATGCCTTATCATTATAAGGCACACGTGAGTGGATTGAAGTTTGCCTGTGTACCTTGGTATCCTAACTATTGCACAATGATTGTTTTTTTTCTCTTATCTGCCTGTTTATGATTCCCACATTGGTTGTGAATAGAAGCAAAAAACACATTGGTACTATCAATGAGCACCTTAATTAAGCAAGTGTTTTTAAACAGCTTTGCTAGTGATCAAAAGCTCTATACCAATCAGGATTCTACACCTGTATAATTGAACCTTCTGAATACATCCCTATATATTTATTTTTATGTGGATTTTTTATGTGAATTTTTTACACATTTGGTGTCACTAATTTTTAATAATTTTACACTATTTTGATTGCTGGATTTTATAGGAATTTTTACTCACCGCTGGATTTATTTGACTATTTATATTTATTCTTATATATTCATTTTCATGCACATTGTGAAGCGCTTCAAATATCATTATTTATTTTATCTTTAAACAATATACCGCATATTTCAGTACCATTTAGGCAATTATATAATGCTCTAAACATTATTTCCATGTGCACTACTCCAGGTTTTAGTAGAGTAATGCCCCGTACACACGGTCGGACTTTGTTCGGACATTCCGACAACAAAATCCTCGGATTTTTGCCGACGGATGTTGGCTCAAACTTGTTTTGCCTACACACGGTCGCACAAAGTTGTCGGAATTTCCGATCGCCAAGAACGCGGTGACGTCAAGCACGTACGACGAGACTAAAAAAGGCCAGTTCAGAACCAAGCGCGGCACCCTTTGGGCTCCTTTTGCTAATCTCGTGTTAGTAAAAGTTTGGTGAGAGACGATTCGCGCTTTTTCAGACTCGTGGCTTTCAGATCGTTTTCTGCCGTTCAGTTTGTGCTTGTGGGTTTGTATCTGCTCTTCAGTGCGTGCAGTCAGTTCGTATTGGAGTTTTCTGTGTGATCTTGTCCGCTCGTTGCTGTTTTTCAGGTCGCTCTTCACAGGCCTTGCTGTTCTTCAGTGCGTTCTGTTACTTCGTTCTGAGCAGCCGACCGTTTTCTAGCCATGTTTCGTATGCGTACTCCTCGTAGAGTTCGTGCTGTGCGGGGGCTTGGTGTTGGGGTCCTGACCTTGACACAAGTCCAGTCCATGAACAGGGTGGGGAGGAGTTCATGGACCAAGAATTGGTTGCTTCAGCGTGACCAGTTCTGTCATATGCCTTTGCTCCGTGAGATCCGTGAGAATAATCCTGATGATTTCAGGAACTTTCTCAGGATGACGGACCCCGTATTTCACCGTTTGTTGGCTTCGCTGACCCCCTATATCAGCAGGCAGGATACCTGCATGAGGCAAGCCATCACTCCGGAGCAGAGGTTGGTCACTACCTTGCGGTATTTGGCCACAGGGAGAAGCCTGCAGGACTTGAAGTTCTCATCAGGCATCTCCCCCCAGGCTCTGGGGATCATTATCCCAGAGACCTGTTCTGCCATCATCCAGGTCCTGCAGAAGGAGTATATTAAGGTAAGATTTTTATCCTTTAATATCACATTTTATTGTATTGAATGTTTGATAATATATTGTATTTCTTTCCTCATTCCCTAATTACCATGATTGGAATATGCTGTGAATGTCCCCTTTGTCCTCATGCATGCTGGATTTTTATGTAATTATTATTTTAGGTCCTTCATACATATTTGCCCTTCAATAACCTCCCCAGCATGGTGTCTCCTGGCCTATATTCACCTCATGTAGTCACTTAACAATGTATTTTATCAGCTCCATAGTAGTGCTTTACCCCAAACACCCCCTAAAATGTTTGGAAATGTTATTTTTGATTTAAATTCAGGCAGAGTGCCAGAGGCTTTTTTTTGTGGTGTCCCCAAATTTTTGGTAACCCTCCCTCCCCCAACTGCTAAGTCAGCTGATCCCAATTCTCTATCCTCAATCATCTATCTGCTGACTTTGCCAAACCCATACACACTATACCCATCTCTTTAGTGCTCAGATTTATGGATGAATTCCCCAAAGCATGTAGTGCAAGGGCCTGCCTGTATACTTTCCAATGGTACTGTTTAAAGTTCTTGTATCCTTTTATGATCTTGATAGGTAATAGCAGAATGTCCAAATGTGCTCAAATGTGTACAGTGTGTATTTATATCTTTGTATTATGACACTTCTTACCTGTCCAGTGGGCTGCCAATAATGTAACTAAGGAGGGGCTGTTCCAAGTAATACCCTGTATTTAGGCATTCATCTCTCAATGAAGTGAAGAGGGTTACCTGTCCAAGAGTTCCCCCCCCTATAATGTTAGAAATGGCCCATGAGAGGGGGGAGGGGGAATATGATAGGTGTACCTTATACTTTGTTGTTGTTAAATTCCCCTTAATAAATGCTATCTGGAGGTTGACCCATAATGTTTGTGTCTAATCTGCTTGCCAGGTTTCTCTGAAAAAATAGTAATGTTTATTGTTTTTTCCTCAACAGTTTCCTTCCACGCCACAGGAATGGCAGACTGTGGCCTCCCACTTTGCCCAGCGGTGGGACTTTCCTAACTGCGGAGGGGCAATTGATGGGAAACACGTCCACATCGTCCCACCACCCAACTCGGGGTCGTACTATTATAATTACAAGGGGTTTAATAGTATAGTGATGTTGGCGGTGGTGTCGGCTAATTACGACTTCTTGTATGTGGACGTGGGGAAGAATGGCCGGATGTCCGATGGTGGAGTGATCGCCCAGACAGAGTTCTACAGGCGTCTCCAGAATGGCAGCTTGGACTTGCCACCTCCAGAGGACAATGTTGAAGGTCTCCCATTTGTGTTCGTTGCTGATGAAGCATTTGCGCTGGGGGACCACCTGATGCGGCCATTCCCGATGAGGACCCTCACCCCGGAACAGAGGGTTTTTAATTACCGGCTGGCCAGAGCCCGAAGAGTGGTGGAGAACACATTTGGAATCCTGGCCAGCCGGTTCCGATTATTTATGACACCCATCCATATGGCGGAGTATAAACTGAACCATATAATACTTGCCTGCTGTGTTCTCCATAATTTTCTACGAAAACATTCAGCCAACTATGCTGGCTCAGTTGGGCCTGAGGCCGGAATCCCAAATACATCAACAATGACGGCACTTGAAAGCGGCCGTCCTGGCTTGCCCTCCCTGAATGCCCGTGATGTCCGGTTACGATACCTGGAGTTCTTTGCGGGTAGGGGGGCTATCAATATGCCAGACAATATGTGACACCTTTTTCAAATAAAAAACAACCAAAAGAAATTCTTGGTGGCCATTTACTGCTTGTGTTTGTTTTAGCTGACCCTGACAGAAATGTGTTGAGTGCAGAAAATGTCGTGATTGGGTAACCTTATAAAAAACAGTGTTGGCTGGTACTTCCTAAATGCAAAAACACATTTCACTACAAGTGCACTTGCAACTGCACTGCACCTGCACTTGTAGTGCAAAGTGTATTTGCCCTTAGGAAATAACCCCCATTTGTGCATAAAACAACAATTACATCACCCCAAAAGTGTTGTAGTGTTGAGACAATAATCCACACATTCTTGAGTAAGGCACTTTTTTATACCTGCACAATCACATGCACATTTACCAAAGGTTTTTAAAACAAACCAAAATGTTTGTTGTATAACAATGTTTGCAGTAGCATTATGAAAAATCGAAATATCCATTTCAGATAAAACAGGCCTGTGTAAAACCAACAAGAAAGCCAAAAAACTTGAACTTACAAAGTTCACATTAGGTAAAACCTGAAGGCTATATCAGACATGAGTATTTAGGAACTGTGTTTGATATAGCGTTCAGATGGGGGGAAATCACCCCTGGAAAAGCCAAATTTGGAAGATGCACACCAATTTACAAATGTCCACATGTGCTATCTGCCATCATGGGGGATCAAGGGACGTGTTTGGGGGGAGCAAGCCCTTCCTCAACGCTACTTTATAATTGAGGAAGGGGTTGCCCCCCCAAAACGCGTCCATTGATCTCCCGTGATGGCAGATAGCACATGTTGGCACACTGTGTGCATCCTCCAAATTTGGCTTTTCTAAACATTGAAAAAAGTTTGGTACGATAAAACAGGTGATTTTGTGGGGTTTAAATTCGCCCCAAAACATCAATGATGTTATTATTTTTTTTAATAACATCATTGATTCTTTGCTGTATGTTTTGCAGTTCAACATTACACCCCATGATCTCCCCGATCAGTATCTGGGCACTTTCAGATGTAAAGCGTTCTGGATCCCTCACATCACGATCACCTAAAAAGAGATAAAGAACAAAAAAAAAGGTCTCAAAAATCTGCCACCATCCATCTCTTTTACCTGAGCCTGTGGTCGCAGACACTCACCTGTTGTGGTGCCAATCTCCACCACGTCTTCTTCTTCCTCCTGCTCTTCTTCTTGGTTTGGTATTTCACCTTCTTCCAGAGGTGGGGGGTCTCTGGTCTCCTGGGATGAGGGGTGTCCGAGTCTTTTCTCCCCTATGTAAAACAAAAATGGTATACTTAGCACACAGATATTTGATGGCAGAACTATAGAAATAGGAAACATTGCTTGGAAGTGGGGTACAATTGTCTATTTTAGCCGAGTTCCAAGATGTATATTTTTTATTGCCCTTTGTCAAGCTGCAATACTTTACCTGTTTGGTACAAGCTTCACAGATGTAACCCCCCCTATAGTATACACTGGAGCACCTGTGTGGCCCCCTAATAAAAATGGTGTTCTTGTGTCCCACACTAGTGCTCCAGTGTCCAGATGTGAAAACAGCTGCTCAGTGTCCTCTCCTTACACACAATCTAGTTTGCATTTCATTCTAGTAACAAACCCATCCACACAAACAAATATTTGGCATCCAAGTAGGCCCCCAAAAATGTGTGAAAATGCATATGGCCTAAACAATGGTGTTCTAGAGGCCGAAAGAAAAATGTTTGATACGAACGAATAATGTGCCCATGAACATTAAAGTTGACCTTTGGAAACGTTACAACTAATCAAAGCATATGGAGCAGAACGAACGTAATAAAGACAGAAAGAATAGGAACACAGCACAACTACTTACTTTTTTGCAGCACTCTCCGGATCTTTCGGTACTGCTCTGGCTCTCTCAACTTCAGGTCCGACCACCGCTTCCTGAGCTGATCTTTAGACCTTCGTACCCCGAAATTCCGCTCTAGACTCCTGACCACTTTCGCCATGATTTTGGCCTTTCGGATGTTGGGGTTGGGGTAAGGCCCATATTTTCCGTCATAGTCGGACTTCCTCATGATGTCGACCATCTCCAACATCTCCCCAAACAACATATTTGTGGCCTTAAAATGTCTCCTTCTGGATCGGGACGTGCCTGGATCCGCCCTTTCCTCCTCCTCCTCCTCGTTGCTACAATTAGCCCGCACCTGCTGTATGTCCGCCATCATGCTCTTCCCCCACTGCGCCGAACGAAAAGGGGCGGGGAATACACTAGAAAGAACGTCAGGGGCGGGCGGAGTTACACGCATGCGCAGTGTATATAAAGCGTAACACGCGTGCGTATTACATTTGATCTGTGAGCGAAGGAAGGAGCATTGAACGCGGCGATCGTAAGAACGAAGGTAAGAGACAAACTTGGGCCTATACTGCTTCTATAGATTGAGGCCTATATTGTAATAAGATTAGGAGAGTTTGGTGTGACATTAGGCTTTGTCTTGTGTTGTGTCTTGCAGTGAACATGGATATGGTACTGAAAGATCAGGACTTCATTTCAGTCTTCATAGAGATGCTAAGGGAGCTGCCCTGTCTGTGGGAGATTAAACACCCCCATTACAAGAACCAAACAAAGAGGAAGGCAGCACTGGAGCAATTGTGTGAAATTGTGAAGCAGGTGATCCCCACGGCAGACATCACTTATTTAAAGATATTAATTGGTGGCCTGAGGAGCACATATCTGAGGGAGCGCAATAAAGTCCTTGATTCACAGAGATCCGGAGCAGCAGGTGACATCTATGTCCCCAGGATGTTGTACTACGACAGGCTGCACTTTCTGGCAGGCCAGACTGAACCCAGGTCATCCCTCTCCAGTCTTCCTTCCACGCTTCCTTCCCCCCCGGCTGAGGCTTCTGATGCCCAACCTGGGCCTTCCAGGCCATATGTGGAGGAGCCCAAATTGAGCCAGGTATAGCATTCCTCTAAATATTTCTGCTTGTCCAATCAATGATGTGAACTAGATGTTAGTTGGGAGTACTAATTTATGATTGTGATTGATGATGCAAAAACTAAAACCATGTCCTTTTTCATACACAGGGAAGTCTCAGCCAGGAGGTGGCCGGGCCGAGCTGGCTGGCTGATCTGCAGGTCCCTCCATCCCCCCTGGAAACAGAAAGTGGCAGTAGGAGGAGTGCCCTAGAGGAGGCGGCTATCAGATTTTTTTGTAGGGCTACAGAGGTCCTGGGAGCACCACACACCAGGCAGGAGAACTTTGCTGCATTCATAGCATATAAAATGCAGAGGATGGAGGAGGGCCAAAAAGCCATGTGTGAGGCCCTCATATCAGAGGCTCTGGCGAAAGGTATAAGGGGCCAAATTACACCTCAAACACACCTTCGTGATGGTCCTCCTCCTCCTCCTGCAGGTCCTACTCCTCCTCCAGGTCCTACTCCTCCTCCTGCCACATCTCCAACTGCACAGCCACAGCCCAGAAGGAAGTGTGAAAGGAAGACCAGACAGTGAGGACCCTGGATCCAGTCTGGTCGGCCAAAAGATGCAGCCTCTTGTGGTACCACAGCCTGGGGACACTGATGTCATCTGCTGCTATCCGGATCTCTGTGAATCCCGGACCAGACTGCCCTCCCTTACATATGGACTCCTCAGGCCACCAATTTTGAGGTTTAAGAATTGATGTCTGCCGTGGGGGTCCCAGGCTTCACTAATTTCTCCTGTTGATCCAGTGTTGCCTTCCTCTTTGTTTGGTTCTGATCCCTTAATAAAGGATTTTTGTTTTGAATTATACTCTCCTATGTGTTTTACTTCAAAAATGATGGTTTGTTTGTGAGGATTCAGGTACATTTCTAATATACAATGTGAAATGAACAAGGGACACCAACAACAAAAAATCTCATGGAGATTAAATAATAAAAGATATCAATGGTGTTGGGGTAACTTGCCACACAAAACACACACAAAAATATTCTGGAGTAAAAATAAAAATAACATTGAACAAAGATCAGCCTTGGAAAAAATACAAACATTAAAGAAAAAAAAAGGCTTAAAAACAAAAAAAAAAAAACATAAAAAATATAAAACTGTCAGATGTGACAACTAATAACAATATATTGAGGGAATCCCACTAAAAAAACACAAATAAACCTTTGTGAGAAGTGTGTGTGAATATGAGCAGCAAAACTACTTAATTCTTGTCACATTATAAAGAAGAAGAGAATGCGCTGTATTAAACCATTTTTTACTTTGCAGCGTGACGAAAGTGCTGTATCCATTGCGAACGCTAAGTTTACCAGAACGAGCTGTCCCGTGTCGGAATTTCTTCTGAGCATGCGTGGCACTTTGTGCGTCGGAACAGGCCACACACGGTCGGAATTGACGCGATCGGATTTTGTTGTCGGAAAATTTTATCTCCTGCTGTCCAACTTTGTGTGTCGGAAAATCCGATGGAAAATGTCCGATGGCGCCCACACACGGTCGGAATTTCCGACAACACGCTCCGATCGGACATTGTCCATCGGAAAATCCGACCGTGTGTACGGGGCATAAGGGTTTGGGCGCTATTCGGTTTCAGGGAACTATAGTAAATTCGATTTTTAGAGTTTTTTTTTTTTACCAGCGCTATAGTGAATACCGTTTTAGCGCTAATTTGTGCTAATTAGCGCCGCAACACTATAGTAAATGACCCCCAATGTGTTTTGAATGCTGCTGCTGAATCCCATCTGGGAAACATAACTTAAGGATACATACTCTTGGAAAACAAACAAATAGAAAATAGACCTTAAGGGTTTACATTTCAAACCATTTAGAGTACAATATGAAGGAGAATTTCTCAACCTTTCTGCCTTGCTGCTCTGCTAAAGTGTTTAGTGAATCTCTCTGATGTGAAATGTACAAAGGAAAAAATAACACTTTAGCACTGTTTGTTTACATAGATCTAATGGATGTATTAACAATAAAACACACTTTTATAATACAACTGGTAAAAGATGAATCATTACTAACAAGCCCGAGATGTTAATATTGTATATAGCTATAGCCAACAAACTACAACGAGAAACACTAGTATACTGAATTACACAGTTATGGTTTAGGGACTTTGTGGTAAACAGGCCATAAGCAAGCTCATTGATGTCATTACTAATATGTTTCTAGGCAGCAAAACATTTTAAAAGCATGTGACATTTAAAGTGTACTGTCTTTACACATTTCTATTGCTTTCTTTTGATCTTTATTTATTAAAGGGGATCTGCCAGTTTAGAAATATTGGAATATTGAAGGTGCTGGATTCTTCACTGTAATCTTCATCTTTACCTCTGACATGGAACAAAATGTACAAAAGTAAGAGTTAGGACCTCTGACATCAGGGGAGGGCTGGCAGCCTTAGGCCTGGGTGACAAGTCCAGTCAAGTGGCCCATAGAACCGGTGGTGGCAAAGTGATGGATCAGGAAAACAGTCTCTAAGGTTTTCATGATCACAAATGTGGGGGGGGGGCAGGGAGGACAATGTGGCCCTCCAGGGCCTATGGGGGACTTGTGCTAAACTGCAAGCAAGTCCCTGTATAAATCCCTCAGAGCTGAGGACCTGACCCCCTCTGCAACTAATGACGAACTAGGATGTGTCCCCTTAGATCCCATGGGTTCATGCTGTGCCCTATAGTCCTTCACTAATTGTGGGGGTGACACATCCGCAGCTCTGAGGGGTTTAAGCTGGGACAGTGGGACTTGTAGTCCTTCACTAGTGGGGGGGTGGCAGGGGTGTGTGACACATCCTGAGCTCTGAGGGGTTCATGCTGGGACCTTTAGTCCTTCACTTTTGGCGTGTCACATCCCCAAAAGGAAAGGACTACAAGTCCCAGCATGAACCCTGTCTGAGATTTAAGGATATGATCTGCTCCTCTGCTGCCAGCTCATGCTCCCATGACACACATATGTTCTAATTCATTCACTGCTCCCAACCTCACCTCAGGCAGCTTGACCATAGGCTCTAATGGGCTTCAAAACAGGGTGGACTCGGAGCGCAGAGCATTGCACTCAGAGCCCACCCAGGTGTGTTAGAAAAGCAAATTAATATTTGCTTTTCTAACACTGACCCGCCTCTCCGCCAATCAGGAAGAGCGGGTCTGATACCCGTCACCTGATTGGCTGAAAGGACAGGTGCTCCTATTGGATGTCTAGTAGGAGGAAAAGCACGGAGGAAGCATAGAGAACACAGGAACCGCTGCCTGTCCCACAGCTCCCCGCCGTCACTCGCTGCCTGACCCACCACCAAGATGGAGTAAGTGCCAGTCAGACAGCGGGCAAGGTGGGGTGCTGGTTAAATGCGGACGGGGGTAACATTGGCTGCATTTGATGGGCACAGTGAGGCTGCAATTGATGGGTTTTTTTTAGTTTGAGCACCAGTCACCACTGACAGAGAGAGACATTGCTCCAAATTGTCCACACAGAGAGACCACTCCTCAAGAAAATTGCTTGATTCCTCTATCAACATAGTAAAGCCTTGTACATACCACTAGTTTTTTTTTTTTTTTTTGCTCAGTCCAGTAAGTTGAACAAAAAAAAACAAAAAACTAAAATATAAGTATCATTTACCATAAGCTTCAAAGATAACTAAAACCAAGAACAAAAATGTAATACTGTATGTTGTAATATATTATTTTTATTCTTCAGATATTTTCCGCTAGTATAGGAAGTACCTGGTGATCTTGGCAGAAACGCAGCGTCTTTGTAACCTCCTGTGCAGAGAAATTAAGAAAAAAAATGCTACATTGCTTCGGTAAACGTTCCCACCCCATTTCATAGAGGTGAACAAAGCCAATTTAATTGTTGCTGACTGCATATACAATTGGAGAGGTACATGCAGGACCGTGAGCAGTGAGTTGTGGAAAGAGGCACATGTGGGATCTGTATACAGTGAATGGTGGTGAGAGGCACATGCTCAACCTGTGAGTAGCACGTGGTGGTGAGAGGCACATGTGGGATGCTGTGAGCAGTAAATGATGGGAAAGGCACATGCTGTATGATGTGAGCAGTGACTGGCAGTGAGAGGTGCTGTGAGTAATGTAGCACTGTGAGTACTGCAACATTGTGACTGGGGCACTGTGAGTACTGAGGTATTGTGACTGGGTCACTATGAGTACTGCAGCATTGACCGGGGCACTGTGAGTACTGAGCTCTGGGAATACTGAAACATTGGGAGTAACTGGAGTACTGTATGTACTAAGGCATTTGGGTTACCAAGGCACTGTGAGTGAAAACAGGAGGAGAGGAAGCGGGGGGCTACATGATCAATAAGTGGCAGCAAGAGGGGTGGACACAAAGGACTATCTGATCAGTGAGCTGGAGTAAGAGGAGGGGACACCAGGGGCAATGTGATCAGTGAGCGGGAAAACAAGAGGAGGATGCCAGGGGCTGTGAGATTGCTGAAGGGAGCAGAAGAGAGGAATTTGGGGGCTGAGTGATTAGTGAGTGGGAGCTCGAGTATAGGATGTTAGAGGCTGTGTGATCAGTGAGCAGGAGCATGAGAAGAGGACACCAGGTGTCATGTGATCAGTGAACAGGAGTAGAAGGAAATAAAGGGAGGTGACTGGTCTACCTCGGTTAAAAGGGAAAGGGGGCCGTGCCACATCCAAAAAACTTTTTTAGAAAAAAGAAGGGGTTCCCCTGAGTGGATTTTTCCGGCACTTGCAAAAGTAATTTATATAAAATAGGAAAATACACGTATATATATATATATAAAGTAAAACAATGTTTATTCAAAATGTTCTAGTGTTAAAAACAATGCATACATTTGCAGACAACGATAACATGTACATTAGACATATTACAAAGCGGTTGTGATATCTATTTCGGTTGGCAGGTAACAGATGACGTTTAAATAGTGGAATTCTTTTCAAGTCCAACGCGTTTCGGGTACATGCTATTTCAGTCCTTCTTCAGGGGCATAATTGAAAAGAAAGATTCATCTGTTATGTTACCGTTGGTGTTTAGGCAGAAAAAGACATTGGTAATTACAACCAGGGGCGAGAAAGGCTTGCAAGAGAGATGGCGTTTGATTTGATGTTCATGAGTAAAAAAAGGGCTGTTCTCTGGGTACTTGTATCTCATACGTAACACTTCCCCAATAAGAAGGGGGAGAGATGAGGGGGAGGGAAAGGGTTTATAGAGTTTATTTTGGTTTTATTTTTGTGATGTATATAGAGGTTCACCTACCCCTGCCTCCCCCGGATGCGTGCGGGCCACAGCAGTATACTGAAGCGAAGAGGAACCGTCCTGTTATTAGATAGTGATCATATTAAGCCAGCCACGCATCCCAGCATCCGGCAGGTAAGACGCCTTCCCTCCCCCTCATCTCTCCCCCTTCTTATTGGGGAAGTGTTACGTATGAGATACAAGTACCCAGAGAACAGCCCTTTTTTTACTCATGAACATCAAATCAAACGCCATCTCTCTTGCAAGCCTTTCTCGCCCCTGGTTGTAATTACCAATGTCTTTTTCTGCCTAAACACCAACGGTAACATAACAGATGAATCTTTCTTTTCAATTATGCCCCTGAAGAAGGACTGAAATAGAATGTACCCGAAACGCGTTGGGCTTGAAAAGAATTCCACTATTTAAACGTCATCTGTTACCTGCCAACCGAAATAGATATCACAACCGCTTTGTAATATGTCTAATGTACATGTTATCGTTGTCTGCAAATGTATGCATTGTTTTTAACACTAGAACATTTTGAATAAACATTGTTTTACTTTATATATATATATATATATATACGTGTATTTTCCTATTTTATATAAATTACTTTTGCAAGTGCCGGAAAAATCCACTCAGGGGAACCCCTTCTTTTTTCTAAAGGAGTAGAAGGAAAGGACACCAGTGGCTGTGTGATCAGTAAGTGAGAGCAGGAGCAGAGAATGCCGGGGGTCATGTGAGCAATCATCAGAAGGAGAAAATGCAGAGGGTTGTGTGATCAGTGAGTGTGAGGAGAGGATGCTGGGGGCCCATGTGACCAGTGAGTGGGAGCAGGAGTAGAAGACGTCAGGGCCCTTGTGATTAGTGAGCTTATACAAAATTAAAAGACGTATTCACAATTGCTAGAAATCAAAGCAATATGCCGCGCTAAACACTTTACCAATTATCCTTATAGAGCGTACACACGGTTGGACTTTGTTCGGACATTCCGACAACAAAATCCTAGGATTTTTTCCGACGGATGTTGGCTCAAACTTGTTTTGTCTACACACGGTCGCACAAAGTTGTCGGAATTTCCGATCGCCAACCACGCGGTCACGTACACCATGTACGACAAGACTAGAAAAGGCCGGTTCAGAACCAAGCGCAGCACCCTTTGGGCTCCTTTTGCTAATCTCGTGTTAGTAAAAGTTTGATGAGAGACGATTCGTGCTTTTTCAGACTCGTGGCTTTCAGATCGTTTTCTGCCGTTCAGTTTGCGCTTGTGGGTTTGTATCTGCTCTTCAGTGCGTGCAGCAAGTTCCGCGTGACTTTAATTAGTCATTGTATTCTTGTTCGTTCGTTACTGTTTTTCAGGTCGCTCTTCACAGGCCTTGCTGTTCTTCAGTGCGTTCTGTTACTTCGTTCTGAGCAGCCGACCATTTTCTAGCCATGTTGGGTATGCGTACTCCTCGTAGAGTTCGTGCTGTGCGGGGGCTTGGTGTTGGGGTCCTGACCTTGACACAAGTCCAGTCCATGAACAGGGTGGGGAGGAGTTCATGGACCAAGAATTGGTTGCTTCAGCGTGACCAGTTCTCTCATATGCCTTTGCTCCGTGAGATCCGTGAGAATAATCCTGATGATTTCAGGAACTTTCTCAGGATGATGGACCCCGTGTTTCACCGTTTGTTGGCTTCGCTCAACAGTATCCTTCCACGCCACAGGAATGGCAGGCCTTGGCCTCCCACTTTGCCGAGCGGTGGGACTTTCCTAACTGCGGAGGGGCAATTGATGGGAAACACGTCCACATCGTCCCACCACCCAACTCGGGGTCGTACTATTATAATTACAAGGGGTTCAATAGTATAGTGATGTTGGCGGTGGTGTCGGCTAATTACGACTTCTTGTATGTGGATGTGGGGAAGAATGGCCGGATGTCCGATGGTGGAGTCATCGCCCAGACGGAGTTCTACAGGCGTCTCCAGAATGGCAGCTTGGACTTGCCAGCTCCAGAGGACAATGTGGAAGGACTCCCATTTGTGTTCGTTGCTGATGAAGCGTTTTCGCTGGGGGACCACCTGATGCGGCCATTCCCAATGAGGACCCTCACCCCGGAACAGAGCCCGAAGAGTGGTGGAGAACACATTTGGAATCCTGGCCAGCCAGTTCCGCCTATTTATGACACCCATCCATATGGCGGAGTATAAACTGAATCATATTATACTTGCGTGCTGTGTTCTCCATAACTTTTTAAGGAAACATTCGGCCAACTATGCTGGCTCAGTTGGGCCTGAGGCCGGAATGATACATCAAACCACACTGACGGCGCTTGAAAGTGGTCGTCCTGGCTTGCCCTCCCTGAGTGCCCGTGATGTCCGGTTACGCTACCTGGAGTTCTTTGCGGGTAGGGGGGCTATCAATATGCCAGACAATCTGTGAAGCCTTTTTATAATAAAAAAAAAAAGAAATTCTTTGTGGACATTTACTGCTTGTGTTTGTTTTAGCTGACCCTGACAGAAATGTGTTGAGTCCAGAAAATGTTGTGATTGTGTAACCTTATTATACAAAGCACTGTTGGCTGTTATTTACTAAATGCAAAAACACATTTCACTACAAGTGCACTTGCAACTGCACTGAAACTGCACTTGTAGTGCAAAGAGGATTTGCCCTTAGGAAATAACCCCCATTTTTGCAGAAAACAGCAATTACATCACCCCAAAAGTGTTGTAGTGTTAAGACAATAATCCACACATTCTTGAGTAACCAACTTTTTTATACCTGCACAATCACATGTGCATTTACCAAAGGTTTTTAAAACAAACCAACATGTTTGTTGTATAACAATTTTTGGAGTAGCATTATCAAAAATCGAAATATCCATTTAAGATAAAACAGGCCTGTGTAAAACCAACAAGAAAGACAAAAAACATGAACTTACAAAGTTCACATTAGGTAAAACCTGAAGGCTATATCAGACATCAGTATTTAGGAACTGGGTTTGATATAGCGTTCAGATGGGGGGGGGGAAATCACCCCTGGAAAAGCCAAATTTGGAAGATGCACACCAATTTACGAATGTCAACATGTGCTAGCTGCCATCAGGGGGGATCAAGGGACGTGTTTTGGGGGAGCAAGCCCTTCCTCACCGCTACTTTATAATTGAGGAAGGGGTTGCACCCCCAAAACGCGTCCATTGATCTCCCGTGATGGCAGATAGCACATGTTGGCACACTGTGTGCATCCTCCAAATTTGGCTTTTCAAAACATTGCAAAAATATTTAAAAGATTGGACCACAATCCAAAAAGTGATTTTGTGGGGTTTTAAATTCGCCCCAAAACATCAATGATGTTATTATTTTTTTTAATCACATCATTGATTTTTTGCTGTATGTTTTGCAGTTCTACATTAAACCCCATGATCTCCCCGATCAGGATCTGGGCACTTTCTGATGTGAAAGGATCTGGATCACGATCACCTAAAAAGAGAGAAACAAAACAAAAACAGGTATCAAAAATCTGCCGGCATCCATCTCTTACCTGAGTCTGTGGTCGCAGACACTCACCGGTTGTGGTGCCAATTTCCACCACATCTTCTTCTTCCTCCTGCTCTTCTTGGGTTGGGGGTATTTAACCTTCTTCCATAGGTGGGGGGGTCTGTGGTCTCCTCGGATGAGGGGTGTCCTCCGAGTCTTTTATCCCCTATGTAAAACAAAAATGGTATAATTAGCACACAGATATTTGATGGCAGAACTATAAATAAGAAACATTGCTTGGAAGTGGGGTACAATTGTCAATTTTAGCCGAGTTCCAAGATGTCTTTTTTTTATTGCCCTTTGTCAAGCTGCAATACTTTACCTGTTTAGTACAAGCTTCCCAGATGGAGACCCCCCTATAGTATACAATGGAGCACCTGTGTGGCCCCCTAATAAAAATGGTGTTCCGGGGTCCCACTCTAGTGCTCCAGAGTCCAGATGTGAAAACAGCTGCTGAGTGTCCTCTCCTTACACAGAATCTAGTTTGCATTTAATTCTAGTAACAAACCCATCTACACAAACAAATATTTGGCATCCAAGTAGGCCCAAAAAAAATGTGGGAAAATGCATATGGCCTAAACAGTGGTGTTTTAGAGGCCGAAAGAAAAATGTTTGATACGAACGAATAATGGGCCCATGAACATTAAAGTTGCCCTTTTAAACATTACAATTAAGAAAAGCATATGGAGCAGCACGAACGGAATAAAGACAGAAAGAATAGGAACACAGCACAACTACTTACTTTTTTGCAGCACTCTCCGGATCTTTCGGTACTGCTCTGGCTCTCTTAACTTCAGGTCTGACCACCGCTTCCTGAGCTGATCTTTCGATCGTCGTACCCCGAAATTCTTGTGAAGACTTTTGACCACTTTCGCCATGATCTTTGCCTTTCTGATGTTGGGGTTGGGGTAAGGCCCATACTTTCCGTCATAGTCGGACTTCTTCATGATGTCGACCATCTCCAACATCTCCCCAAAGGACATATTTGTGGCCTTAAAACGTCTCCTTCTGGATCGGGACGTGTCCGGATCCGGGCTTTCCTCCTCCTCGTTCCTGCAATTATCACGCACCTGCTGTGACTCCACCATGTGCTCTTCCCCCACTGTGCCGAACGAAAAGGGGCGGGGAATAGACTAGAAAGAACGTCAGGGGTGGGCGGAGTTACACGCATGCGCAGTGTGTATAAAGCGTAACACGCGTGCGTATTACGTACGATCTGTGAGCAGAGGAAGGAGCATTGGACGCACCGATCGTAAGAACGAAGGTAAGAGACAAACTTGTGCCTATACTGCTTCTACATTGAGGCCTATATTTTAACAAGATTAGGAGAGTTTTGTCTGACATTAGGCTTTGTCTTGTGTTGTGTCTTGCAGTGAACATGGATATGCTACTGAAAGACAATGACTTCATGTCAGTATTTGTAGATATGTTAAGGGAGCTGCCCTGTCTGTGGGAGATTAACCACCCCCATTACCAGAACCAAGCAAAGAGGAAGGCAGCACTGGGGCAATTGTGTGAAATTGTGAAGCAGGTGATCCCCACGGCAGACATCACATATTTGAAGATCCTAATTGGTGGCCTGAGGAGCACATATATAAGGGAGCGCAAGAAAGTCCTGGATTCGCAGAGATCCGGAGCAGCAGATGACATTTATGTCCCCAGGATGTTGTACTATGACAGGCTGCATTTTCTGGCAGGCCAGACTGAACCCAGGTCATCACTCTCCAGTCTTCCTTCCACGCTTCCTTCCCCCCCGGCTGAGGCTTCTGACGCCCAACCTGGGCCTTCCAGGCAACATGTGGAGGAGCCCAGATTGAGCCAGGTATAGCATTCCTCTAAATATTGCTGGTTGTCCAATCAATGATGTTAACTAGATGTTAGTTGGGAGTACTAATTTAGTACTAAAACCATGTCCCTTTTTCATACACAGGGAAGTCGCAGCCAGGAGGTGGCCGGGCCGAGCCGGCTGGCTGATCTTCAGGTCCCTCCACCCCCCCTGAAAAGAGAAAGTGGCAGTAGGGGGAGTGCCCTAGAGGAGGCTACCAGAGGACTCTTTTGGAGGGCTACAGAGGTCCTGGGAGCATGACAGACCGTGGAGGAGGACATTGCAGGGCCAACAAGTCATGTGTGAATCCCTCATATTGGAGGCTCTTAACAAAGGTATGAGGGCCCAAATTACAGTTCAGACACACCTTTGCGATGGTCCTCCTCCTCCTCCTGCAGGTCCTCCTCCTCCTTCTCCTCCAGGTCCTCCCAGTCTTCCTCCAGGTCCTACTCCTCCTCCTGCCACATCTCCAACAGCACAGCCACAGCCCGGAATGAAGCGTGGAAGGAAGACTAGAAAGTAAGGACCCTGGATCCAGTCTGGTCGGCCAAAAAATGCAGCCTCTTGTGGTACCACAGCCTGGGGACACAGATGTCATCTGCTGCTATCCGGATCTCTGCAAATTCTGGACCAGACTGAACTCCCTTACATATGGACTCCTCAGGCCACCAATTTTGATGTTCAAGAATTGATGTCTGCCGTGGGGGTCCCAGCCTTCGATAATTTCTCATGTTGATCCAGTGTTGCCTTCCTCTTTGTTTGGTTATGATCCCTTAATAAAGGATTTTTGTTTTGAATTATACTCTCCTATGTGTTTTACTTAAAAAATGACAGTTTTTTTTGTGAGGATTCTGGTACATTTCAAATATACAATGTGAAATGAACAAGGGACACCAACAACAAACAATCTCCTGGAGATTAAATAATAAAATATATCAATGGTGTTGGGGTAACTTGACACACAAAACACACACAAAAATATTCTGGAGTAAAAATAAAAATAACATTGAACAAAGATCAGCCTTTGATAAAATACAAACATTAAATTAAAAAAAAAAGGCTTAAAATCTCCAAAAAAATTAAACAAAAAAAAAAAATTATGTCAGATGTGACAACTAATAACATTATATTCAGGGAATACCAATAAAAAAACAAAAATAAAACTTTGTGAGAAGTGTGTGTGAATATGAGCAGCAAAACTACTTAATTCTTGTCACATTATAAAGAAGAAGAGAATGCGCTGTATTAAACCATTTTTAACATTGCAGCATGACGAAAGTGCTGTATCCATTGCGAACGCTAAGTTTACCAGAACGAGCTGTTCCGTCTTGGAATTTCTTCTGAGCATGCGTGGCACTTTGTGCGTCGGAACAGGCCACACGCGGTCGGAATTGACGCGATCGGATTTTGTTGTCGGAAAATTTTATCTCCTGCTCTCCAACTTTGTGTGTCGGAAAATCCGATGGAAAATGTCCAATGGAGCCCACACACGGTCGGAATTTCCAACAACACGCTCCGATCAGACATTTTCCGTCGGAGTACGGGCATTACTGTGCAATAAATCATATGCATATATTAATCCATTTAGTGAATATTCTTTTCATAAAGTTCACATGCTAAGAATATAAATATAATAAATCCTAAATCTTTCCTGTGCAAAAATTCATAAAACCAATACAAATTTTATACTATATGGTGAATATTCTTTTCAAAAAGTGCTCATGTGCTAATAATATAAATGTAATAAAACTCAATTAAATAAGTGAAAAAAGTGCTCAAAATCCATGATTCATCAAGTCCTCTTAAATTTTCAATGTAATAAATTCTTTGTGATGGTGTTCCAAACGTATTCACAGTGACTGCAAACTCGTGCCCCCTCCCCGTGTGATTCTGCTCACCTCAGAGCTTGTGACCGCACAATTAGGTTTGGTCTAAATCGCAGTTGAACCACCTCTGGGCTCTATGGTATATGGACTCCGTGGGATCCTAGGCTTTTCAGTGATGTTATTCTCCATACATATATGAAAAAAATAAGTCTAGATAGTGCTTTTTGGTTTAAAACAATATAATTTATTAAAAAGCATATATCCAGGGTACTCACACTCTATGGGTGCTTACAGTGCACCACTCTATGCCAGGCAAAATCATAAAAACATCCAGTGAAGTCGCATGTCCGCTAGTGGAGGGGACAGGATTGTATAGGAAGCAGCTTAGATGTTATACCTGAGTAGCTGTGGAGATAAAAGTGGACATACAACCTCACTGGATGTTTTTATGATTTTGCCTGGCATAGAGTGGTGCGCTGTAAGCACCCATAGAGTGCCCTGGATATATACTTTTTGATAAATTATATTGTTTTACACCATAAAGCACTATCTAGACTTATTTTTTGGTTTAAAACAATATAATTTATTAAAAAGCATATATCCAGGGTACTCACACTCTATGGGTGCTTACAGTGCACCACTCTATGCCAGGCAAAATCATAAAAACATCCAGTGAAGTCGCATGTCCGCTAGTGGAGGGGACAGGATTGTATAGGAAGCAGCTTAGATGTTATACCTGAGTAGCTGTGGAGATAAAAGTGGACATACAACCTCACTGGATGTTTTTATGATTTTGCCTGGCATAGAGTGGTGCGCTGTAAGCACCCATAGAGTGCCCTGGATATATACTTTTTGATAAATTATATTGTTTTACACCATAAAGCACTATCTAGACTTATTTTTTCATATATGTACAGAGGATAACATCACTGAAAAGCCTAAGTTTGGAGCACCATCACAAAGAATGTGTTACATTTAAAAATTTAAGAGGAGATTTTTTGATGAATTATGGATTTTGAGCACTTTTTTCACTTATTTGATTGGATTTTATTATATTTAAATTATTAGCATGTGAGCACTTTTTGAAAAGAATATTCAACACATGGAATAACATTTGTATTGGTCATATGAATGATTGCACAGGAAGGATTTAGGATTTATTATATTTATATTTTTAGCACGTGAGCACTTTAGTGCTCACGTGCTAGTGAGCACTATGAAAAAGAATATTCACTTAATGGATTAATATATGCATATGATTTATTGCACAGTAAGGATAAGTGGTATAGTGTATAGCACGACACATTGTTTTGATTTATAAAATATTGAACACAACATATGGGAGTGTGAATAGTGTCAACAGCTGAAATTCCTGCATATATACCTTTTTATGTGATAAACTCTGGTAGCTCAAAATTTTTTCATATTTAGGCACAAATGCTAGAAGTTTGGTTAATAAAATGGAAGAATTGGAACTGTTGATACTTGAGGAGAATGTTGACTTTGTAAGAGTATCAGAAACCTGGTTTGACAACTCACATGACTGGCTTGTGACTGTCCAGGGGTACTCCCTGTATCAGAGGAACAGGGTAGGCAGAAGAAAGGAGGGGTGTGCTTATACGTCAAGATTTATTTGCTAGTGACCAGCAGGAATGACATTGCTAATAGGGCAAGGGAGGAGGTGGAATCCTTTTGGTTAGAGCTCCAAAGGAACAAACAAATGGGAAAATATTCAAGATTGTATACTACAGGCTCACTAACCTGAAAGAGCAGACCAATTTCCACCTAGTTAGAAAGGTGGCAAGGCAGGGCAATAGTATTATCCTAGGGGACTTCAATTATACGGATATTGACTGGGCAGATGGAACTTTTCACTCATCTAAGGCTTGTCATTCTTGAATGTCTTGCAGTTTTTTTCATGTGTCAATTGATTGATGTCTCAACTAGAAATAATGCTCTTCTTTACCTACTAATTACAAACAACACAGAGCTGGTTGCATCTCTGAAAGTAAGGGATACTTTGGGTAAGAGCAATCACATAGTATTTATGTTCACCGTAAATCATAGGAAAAGAGGACATGAGGGTAAGACAAGAACAATAAACTATGCTTCATAATACCTGACATTAAATAGGATGATATTATATAAACAAATAACACTGAGGAAAAATGGGAGTGCTTTAAGAACATTAAATAATGGCATTAGCCAGTGTATTCCAATGGACTACAAATATAAAATAACTAAGGTTAAACCTGGGTGGCTAAATTCTATTGTAGATATTGCAAAGAAATTCAATACTAATTCCTGTAAACTGGAAGATCTGGAGAATCTCCTGCAATGCAACAACATCATATTGGTGGGACTCCTGTAACATGCCAAAGGCTCCAACTCCACAGAATTTGCCGAGACATGGCTTTGGGAAATTATAGGGTAAGAGCATCTTTTATTAACCTTCTCCATGGAAAGGGAGTTCCCCTTAAAACCTATGCCAGACCCAAAGGGCCTGGTAAGACTCCTTAACTATTGTGATAAAGAGCTCATCCTTACGAGGGTGAGATCTTTAAAAGATATCTTCTTTAACAGAACTAGGATTATGTTTTTCCAGACTTTTCCCCTGAAATACAAAAGATAACATGGTAGATTTCAAGATGTTAAAAAAAAAAGACTACAAAAACTGCATATGCAATATTTCATGCTATATCCTGCTAAGCTTAGGATGGTGGCAAATGACATTTTTTTTTTTTTAAATTCCACGAACCACCACAGACTGGCTGGATAATCATTATAAGTAATTTTTGAGTACCTAGAGGTTGATTATGAGGGTGGTGGTTTTTTGTTTTTTTTTTCTTTCTCTCCCCCTTCCTCCTATAAGAGACATGCAAACTGAAGTATGTGTAGTCACCTCTCCGACACTGACCCGTAGGAGCTATTTCCTATACAGTATTTGTGAATATAGCTGGGTTTTATTTGTTCTCTTTCATTTTTTTCTTACAGAGCCACTGGAGCGAGTCCAGCTATACAAGGAATGGTCTCTCTCCATCTCTCCCCTGTGGGAAATGTGTGTTTTGGATTTTTCTTTTTTTCTTTATATATTATTTTGGAAGATACTTACCATGATGTAGCATCAGTGTAGCTATGCTTTTTGGCCTACTTGATCCGGCACTCCGGGTTTTCAATTTAAATGTAATTTTGTTTTTTTGTTTTTACTGTATGTATGATAATATGTATCTTGATAGTGTCAGATGGTACAACTGAGGCCCTGAACTATTATATATGTTTTTTTTTTTGTTTTTTTTTAGGGGGGGACATTATGGTTTTTCTTTTTCTTCTTTTTTATTTTCTTAGTGTTCTTTATTCTATTATCTCTCTCCCTCTTTTTAAGACTTTTTCAAGGTTCATTCTTCCCTTCAGGTGCTCATAAGTATAATATAGAATCTACACAGGTGTCAAATTTAGACGCATTATATGATATATGGGCCCAGAAGTTCCATGGCAATCGTGGCATGCCTCTCTTCTTTATTTGTATATTTAGAATTGAAAATTGTATATTTATAAGATTGGTAGATTGGTGAAGGTTGTCTCGTGGTGTGTAGGTGGTAGCCCCTTGAAACATCAGTCAATTTTTGATTCTCTTAAATCCGGATCTCGTGTGTCTGCAGAAGACCCATGCAACCCCAGAAACAGTCCGGTTTCTGAATCGCTGTGATGTAAAAGTGGCATATCATTCTATAATCTACAATCTATTAACCTTCTATGAGGAGGTGAGCTGCCATCTAGATAAAGGAAGGCCCATAGATGTGGTGTATCTGGATTTTACAAAAGCATTTGACACGGTTGCCCATAAATGTTTACTGTACAAAGTAAGGTCCAATGGCATGGACCATAGGGTGAGTACATGGATTGAAAACTGGCTGAGTAGGGTCCCCCCCAAAATCCATACCAGGCCCTTT
The DNA here is from genome assembly GCF_042186555.1 of Aquarana catesbeiana. Taxonomy (NCBI): domain Eukaryota; kingdom Metazoa; phylum Chordata; class Amphibia; order Anura; family Ranidae; genus Aquarana; species Aquarana catesbeiana. Next base: position 182,036,078 of record NC_133330.1, on the reverse strand, counting down.
GGGCCTGGCATAGGTTTTAAGGGGAACTCCACACCAAAATGTAAAAAAAAATTGGCGTGGGGTCCCACCCAAAATCTATACCAGACCCTTATCGGAGCAAGCAGCCCTGCAGGCCAGGAAAGGGGGGAAATGAGCGAGCGCCAACCCTTCTGAACCATTCCAGGCCGCTTGACCTTAACATGGGGAGGGTGCTTTGGGGTCCACCCCCATGGGAGGCCTCCTGGCGACTACTGTCTCTTGTTGTGACTGCTGTTATATAGTCAAGGGTGGGGCCACCCGGTGACGTAACTGAGTGACCCTGCCCCCTTCTGATGTCACGTGACATCAGAGGGGGCAGGGTCACTCAGTTACATCAGCGGGTGGCCCCGCCCTTGCCTATATAACAACTGTCAATGCCAAAAGTCAGCATTTGCCAGGAGGCCTCCCATGGAGGTGGAGTATTTTTTTTTCTATTTTTCTATTTTTCACGTCCGTTGGGTGGCATGATTGAAGATGGATGGACATTGCGGGACACTTTTTTCTTTTTTTTTTCTTTTTTAATAAAGGACTTGTCAATAACTGTCTATTGTGTTTTTTACTTTTTGATACTTGTATGACACTTTTGACACTACAATTTACCCGATATCCATTACCATAGGGTGGGCAGAATCTGGGGGCTTCCAGACTCCCCACCCGCAGACCCCAACAACCAATGGCCAGGGTTGTTGGGGAGAGGTCCTTGTCCCCATCAACATTGGGACAAGGTGCTTTAGGGGGCACCCCAAAGCACCCTCCCTATGTTGAGGGAATGTGGCCTGGTATAGTTCAGGAGGGGGGGCACTCGCTCGCCCCTTCCATCTTGTCCTCCAGGTCGCATGCTCGGATAAGGGTCTGGTGTGGATTTTGGGGGGATTGTTGATCTACAATGATTTTTCATCTATGTTGCCGGGAGTCGGCAATATATTACAGCCTCGAGTAAGTTTAAATAACATTTTTTCCTTTCGAAATTAAATTTTGCTGTGACCCTGTTCTACACATCACACAGATGCACCACTTTACAGGCAGACTAAGGGGACCCCCAAGGCACAATATTTAAAGAAATATTTAATTTTATTGTTTTTATTTTAACAATTATTAAAATCACTGCTCCTGAAAAAACAGTTGTTTTAAAATCTTTTGGGACCTAATGGCCAGTGCCAGAGGTTCCAAACACAAGATAAACAACAGGGGGGACAAAGGACACCCCTGTCTGGTACCATTACTGAGGGGGAACCTTTGCGACAAGTAGGAAGACAGCTTAACCTGAGATAAAGGAGTAGAGTATAAAGCATGCAAGGCCTGTATAAAAGAACCTGAAAATCTGTATCTAGAAAGGACTGCGAACATGAAAGGACAGCTGAGGCGATCAAATGCTTTTTGCACATCTAAGCTTAGGACAATGGCAAGTTGTTTAGCTTTAGTTAAGAGGTCTATCAGGTCCACAGTCCGTCTGGTATTGTCACCTGCGTGTCTTGTGGGGACAAAACCCACTTGATCTTTGTGGATCAGCGTCATTAATAAAGGGGAGAGTCTATTGGCCAATATCTTAGTAAAGATCTTGTAGTCTGAATATAATAATGCAATGGGGAGATAATTATCTGGCAGTGAGGGGTCCTTACCCGGTTTAGGAATGACAGTTATGTATGCATGTAAAAATTGTGAGTGTGGGATGGAACCTTTGAGCAAGGAGGAGTACAAAGATTGTAGGTGGGGATTGAGAATTTCAGAGAAAGTCTTATAATAGACATAGGGGAGCCCATCCGGGCCTGGGGATTTATGATCCAGTAAAGATTTAATCACCTCTGCTATCTCCTCTATAGTGACAGGGGCATTGAGTGTAGAATTTTGTGCACTGGTCAACCTGGGTAAATCTAAAAGGGACATAAAATCATTAAACTTATTCTGAGAATATTGAGGTGTCAAGTCAGAACTTAAACAGTTATACAATTTCTTATAGAAATCTCCAAAAACCTGGGACATGGTAGTATGTAGGAGTGCCATCCGGCATCATCAGATGGTCAGGAATTGAGAGGAAGGGACGTGGTTTCAGTCTGTTAACAAGCATTCTATGTGGTTTCTTGGCATATTCGTAAAACTTTTGTCTGGCCCATAACATAGATTTAGATATCTTATTCACATCTGATGATTTGATACGATTCCGAATTGAAGTTACCACTCTCAGTCGTTCCACCGTGGGGGAGTCGAGTAGGTGCATCTCTGCAGTTCTTAACTGAACGAGAAGGTCAGTTTTCAGTTTCAAGGAATCTCGCTTAAGTTGGGAACCTGCAGATATGCACTCACCCCTGAAGAAAGCTTTATGGGCTTCCCACAGGGTGGAAGTTTCTGCAACTGATCCCTCATTTAGTTAAAAAAATTCAGATAATTTTTGTTGCAATTGGGTCTGAATCATTGGGTTCTTGAGTAGGGACTCATTAAGACGCCAATGACAAGTCTTGGGGGTTTAGGCAGTCAATACAAGGTCAAGCTCAATGTGTGCATGATCTGACCAAGTGATTGGAGTGATTTCAGAAGAAACAATATAAGGGAGGAGGGGGGCCATTACAAAGAAATAATCCAGTCTGGAATAAAGCTTATGGGGGGGATAAAATGTATAACTTTTCTGAGTTGGATGTTTCACTCTCCATGTGTCAAAGAGGTTGTATGAACTCGTCAGTTTTACGGAAAGAGGCAGATAGTTTCTGGACAGCAATTTGTGGTGTGTCCTGAAATAGGGCCCATCTATCCTTGGTTGGGGACATGCACACATTGAAATCTCCACCTATAATCATAAAAGGATGAGAGAATGATTGTAACTTCTCAAAGACTGTTGTGAGGAAACCAATCTGTCCCACATTTGGGACATAGATATTAGCCAGAGTAAATTGGGTGTTCAGGTGACTACAGTTCAGGAGTGCAAAGCGACCGCGGGGGTCTAGGTAGGAGGAAAGGACCCAGATCACACAGGAGTGTTTAAAAAGGATTGCCCCCCCGGCCTTTCCGGATGTATCGGAAGGCACATAAGCTGCGGGGAAGTGTTTGGAGGCAAATTTAAAGGATCCACTAGGTCTGAAGTGGGTCTCCTGAACCATAATCACCTCTGCATTGGAGGATCTAAATTCCTTTAGAGCTTGCCATCTTTTGCCAATGGAATTCAGACACTTCACATTACAAGAGTAAATTTTTAGAGCCATAGTAAATCAAATGTATAAAGAGATAGCATAGCATAGACTTTAAACAGGAAACCAAATAGACATGATATAAAATATATTGAAACATATAAGCTTATAAGTTGAAATGGTGCCAAAAAAAGCACTAGTACCAGAGTAAGGTCAAAAAAGAGACCTATAAAAAGAAATACAAAAAGGTAACTACAAAAAAAAACAAGAAAGAAAAAATATTGAAAAAAGGTAAACAAAAATTTGAAAATATTTTTTTAAAGACCCTGAAGATGAAAAAAAACTTCAGGGAACCCAGACAACAGCCTGGGGTTTAGGTGAGGGTCATGGCAGCCTGCAAGAACCGACGGTGGGTCCCCGTCTTTCTAGGGAAACAGTCACCACCGTTCTGTGAAGGGCAAGCGATTAAGCAACTAAAAGGTTGTTAGGAGTGGTAGTCATTTTACTTCAAAGAAAAAAGAAAGAGAAACCAAGGAATAAAAACATAAGATTCAAGGAAGTTCCATTCTTGAAAACAAAGTGGTCCACACTCATAGGACCACAGGAACGGCCAGGTTAAACATCATCTGGCCATAAAAGTAGATTAAATTCTTGAGTGAAGGGCCTCTTCAGGTCAGAAATCTGGAGGGGTTAGCCCATTGAGGAGAAGAGAGAGCCTTTCGCGATCGTCATTGAACAGGGGTCCAGATTTTGGCTGGAGTTGTAAGAGGCTTGGGGTTCAAAACTGGAAGCTGTAGATCCTCTTCAGGAATGGGAGGAAGATCCAAATTGCGAATGAAGGCCTCACTTTCATAAAGGTCTTTCAGTGAGTGTTGGATCCCATCTTTTGAGACAGACAGGCGGAAGGGGAATCCCCATCGGTATGGCACTTGGTGATTTTGCAGGTGGGTGGTAATAGGACAAAAACTACGTCTTTTTGCCAAAGTGATAGGGGAAAGATCGCTGAAGATCTGGATCTTGGCCTGTTTAAATTCAATGCAAGATTTATTACGAGTTGCGACAGTGAGGGCTTCCTTGCTTTCGTAATAATGGAAGCGGACAATAATGTCTCTGGGGTTGGAGCCAAGGGGAGGTGTAGGGGCCAATGACCTGTGAGCCCGGTCAAGGCGCCAATCTATGTCCGGGATGTGTGGGGCCAAAGTAAGAAATAGGCCCAGAAGATATGGACGCAGTTCTATATCGGTAACCGATTCAGGCACCCCACAAATCTAGAGGTTCTGTTCTCCAAATCCTCCTGCTGTAACTGAAGTTGGGAGACTGTGTGTTTCATGGTAGCATTATCTTTCTCTAGGACATGTATGTACTGGGTAAGCTCATCAAATTTGTTCTCCAAAGTATCTGTGCATTCCCCCAGTTGGTCTATCTCCCCCTGGAGTTCATGTGCTATTTTACCCACCTCTTTTGCTATGTTGTGGGTCAGGTCTTCAAGTTGCGATTGTAGCTTAAGATCCAACACAGCCACTGTTACCACATCTGCAGTATCTGATGGTAGGAATTGCTGGGATCTGTAGTCCATTGGAGGTACAGTTTCAGCCGCTAGATGGGGATCAGCGGGATCCGACGGGTCGCCGCGGTACTTCAGGCCAGGGATTGCGGCCTATACAGGAAGCACTACATAGCGTGGTTAGGCTTCGAGGATGGCGGCGGAATAAAGCCTTGATAAATAGCTTTTTGGAAGCTGATTTTGCCCATAAGCTGCCCGGGGGCTTCAGGCGAGTGTTGGTGTCACTCCTGGATCTATTGTAGCTGTGGATGCAGAGCAGGAGTTGCGGACAGGGAGACGGGGACCAGAGCTCTCTACTTACACATCCGCCATCTTCACAAGCAGCGCATGCCTTGATTTTTCATGTTCGTGTCCCACACATACTAAGGGGAGTAAAATGGGGAATCCATAGTGGAGAAGGATCTGGGGGTTTTGGTAGATCAAAAGCTCAATAATAGCATGCAATGCCAAGCTGTGGTTTCCAAAGCGAGCAAAGTCCTTTCTTGTATTAAGAGAGGTATAAACTCCAAAGAGAGAGATAACATTTTGCCCCTGTACAAATCATTAGTAAGACCTCACCTGGAATATGCAGTTCAGTTTTGGGCACCAGTTCTAAAAACGGATTTCTGGGGAACTGGAGAAAGTGCATAGATGGGCAACCAAACTAATAAGAGGCATGGAGGAGCTCAGCTATGAGGAAAGATTAGAGGAACTGTATCTATTCCCTCTTGAGAAGAGGAGATTAAGGGGGGATATGATCAACATGTATAAATACATAAAAGGTCCATATAGTGAACTTGGTGCTGAATTATTCCCTTTAAGGTCATCACAGAGGACAAGGGGGCACTCTTTACATCTAGAGGAAAAAAATGTATCTCCAAATATGGAAAGGTTTTTTCACAGTAAGAGCTGTGAAAATGTGGAATAGACTCCCTCCGGAGGTGGTCCAGCCAGCTCAGTAGATTGCTCTAAAAAAGGCCTGGATTGGGGGGCGTGGCCTGGACGGGACTCGAGATGGCTGCTTAAACAGAAAGCTCCCGCACACAGAGGATGAATAATGCCTTATTTGGGGCTTTAGGGGCACTTACCCATGATGGGAAAGTCTAATAGGAGCACCTCGACACCCCGCACACAGAAGGAGCCAGGCACGCAGATCAGCGGTAATATCCCGGAGATCTTCCGGACCAGACAAGCTGCGCAACTTGAGGCTTCGCAGGCCTCGCAGGCCTCACAGACCCCGCAGGCCTTATCCCCGGACTCAATTAAAAACAGCACGGACCCGCTCATGGATGACGACGGATCAGGAGTCCCTATCCCAAGCCTACTTGACCTCCAAAGAGACCTCCAGAGAGTCGCCCTGGACATCAAACATACTATGATGTCGGCGATCTCAGATCTAAAGGTGTCGGAAAACGCTCGCACACAAGCAACTGCTATCAGGCAAGTACAGAAAACCTACGATTCACATCTGCCACATTTATTTGAGCTACATAGACAAGTAGAAGACCTGGACAATAGGGGCCGCAGGCACAACGTGAGGGTGAGGGGGGTCCCGGAAGGAATCGACCAGGCCGCACTGCAGCACACAGTATGCTCTATCTTTAATGATTTACTGGGCAGACCAGCAGACTCCCCCATAGAAATGGAACGCATGCACCGTGCATTAAGGCCCCCTCCTCGCGATACTGAACCACCCAGGGACATTGTCTGTTGCATTGTCAACTTTCCCCTTAAAGAGGAGATTCTTAAGAAAGCAAGAGACAGAGGCCGCATATTGTTTAATGGAACTGAAGTGAAATTATTTCAGGACTTATCTCAAATTACTCTACAGAACAGATGCGCCCTACGCCCTCTGCTGGAAGTCTTACGTACACACAATATCCAATATTGATGGAAGTTTCCGTTCTGTCTGTCAGCGTCCACTAGGGGCCGCACAGCTTTTCTTAGAACCCCGGAAGATTTACCCACTTTTTGTGAACAACTGGACATTCCTCAGATGGATATTCCTGAATGGCACTCTTTTTACTTTCCTACGGAACCATGGAAGCCAGTTTTACACAACTCCTCTCAAAGACAACGATCCAGACATCACAGACTGGACCCCACTTCACCTGGAGACCGCCAATCTTTCCGAGACTTCCCTGCTCGCAGCCCAGGCCCGTCAGATACTCCTCGTCGGAATTACTAGATGGCATAGCTCTCCTTGGAATTTCTCCTACTGCCTTCACACAGTAAAACTAACTTTTGCTCCCTCCTAGCAAACCGTTTCTCCCTCTCCCCCGGTTTTCCTGTTTTCTTTCTCCCTGTGTTTTCCTCCCCTTTTGTCTAGCCGACAGAGCAACATCAGTCTTCACGAGAACTCCTAATGGAAATCCCTTGTCCAGATATGAGTTTCATGCCCATGATCCTTGTGGAACCTTCAACACCCCACTCGGACTTTGTAAGTAAAGTTCTGGCTTGATATAGTTGATCTGTCAACTTACTCACCCCCATCTTTAGCACTGGCGCTATTTACACACCTACCTATGCTAGAATTATAGCTATCCAAACAGGACGATTTTTTTTTCTTTTCTTTTGTCTAAAGCATAAGGCTATAAATCGTCTTTTCCCTGAAATACTTTGGCTAATGCCCCCCCCCTTTTTTTTTTTTTTTGCTTTTTTGTTTATGTTATGTTCGTTTTGTCTGGTTGTGTGTATAAATCATTCTAGTGTTTATGCTTTCAAATCTCCAGTGGAGGCTGGTCTGTGGTGCCCCCGTTCTCCCCCTTCGTGTGGGGGGGATGGGGATTCTGGGGACCCCTTTCTTTTCTGTTCAATTCCGCTAGATCTACAATTACCTTTACCCTCCAATGATAGCTCACATATCACTCATGGCTCATACACCATCAACAAACTTCCTACAACGCCACTTTTACCCTCAACAAAATGAGGAACTAGTACTACTACACTTCATTAGTAGTAAAATCTACCAACACTATCGTCCCTCTAGTTCTCTAATGCTCACACTTACTTATGAGCCCTGGGTGGAGATCCAGACTCCCATACTAGCCAACCTGATCCTAGGGTGAAGGGGCAGAAATAATTAAGTTAAAATAAGATATAGAGGAATATGCTTCCAAAAATTTCACTGCCTTTACTAACATCTATGTTCTTAAGGTGTTTGACTGTCATAAGTTGTTGTTTTAGCCTGCTTTTTACCTGTTAACCGTTGTTTGTTATATGCTTCACTGTGCAGGGACATAGCTCACCGAAAGGGGTTCTAGTGTATTATTATTACCATTAGAAATGACATATAGTTTGTCGTAATTTTACTATACACAGAACCGAATTAGCATTCATATGATCCCACACGACACACATCTAGATTTTCCATAACGCAGTTTCTTTGTACACCTCTTCATGCCCTTAACTGCTACTATTTAGCATTGTTCGTCCTCTGTAGTGCTGCAGCACTCATTCCTACCACAGCTCGCAAACCCCAAACAGCTGTCCACTCGGACTAGAGCTATTGAACCGGACATTTCTTCTACAGGTGGATAGGCAAGCCTACGACCACCTCCGGTAACGATTTACACAAGTACCCGCCGTATCTCTGAGGTACGTTCCCCAATTCTCTAGAGACTAATCTTATCTACCCCTTCTCTTTCTCCCCTTCCCTCCCCCCCTCCCCTCTTTTCCTTCCTTTTTTTATCTTTTCATTCCCCTTGTGCCCTACCCTTATTACTTTGTCTAACTTCCCTCTCTTTTTCCATATCTCGTCTATATCAAATTTATTCTATAGGGTGGGGACCGCTCCTCTCTCCTCTTCTCCAGTTTCCATTTACCCATGGAATCATCCTGTAACACACATACAGGACACGGTACTAGCTAGATAATCTTAACACCCCCTATAACTTTAGAATATCCACAATGCCGAGGGGAGTAGCAATCTCTACACAACAACTCTCACTTAAATGCCTCTCACTTATTGTAAAAGGCTTAAATATTCCAGAAAAAAGGTTGCAGGTCTTGTCGGCATTAACTAAACACAAAGCTCACTTCCTCTTGTTACAGGAAACACATTTTTGTACAAAGCATGTCCCCAAATTATCAAATCATATCTATAAGCGTACACTCCACTCTACGAATCCAACTTCTAAAACAAAAGGAGTCTCTATACTTATCTCCAAACACGCTGACTTTCAACTGAAGGATTCCCTGGTTGATCACGAGGGTAGATACATATTTATTAAAGGCACATACGCATCAAAACCAATCACGACTGCAAATGTGTACTGCCCGAATAAACACCAAGTAACCTTTTTTAGGCAAATTTGTGATCTCCTCTCCACCTTTCAAGAGGGCATAGTACTTTTTGGAGGTGATTTCAATGTCCACTAAATCCAACTTTGGATACTTCCACCGGGACCTCTGCACTCCCCTTTCGCGCACTACGACAAATTAAACTCCAACTACAAAACCTGACTCTTCACGACACATGGCGTACCATGTTCCCGACAGACAAAGACTACACATTCTTTTCCTCCCCACATCAAAAATACTCGAGAATTGACTATATATTTCTATCCCAGACAGACCTATCATTTCTCTCACAAGCCACAATAGAACCTATGTTCCTATCAGACCACCACCCCATCACGATCACTTTAACATTTCCAGACTACAACAACAGATCTAAGACCTGGAGACTAAACCCTTCTCTCCTTAAAGACCCTGACATATTAAGACAAATAAACACCCGACTCCAACTGTACTTTCAAGAGAATACTTCCCCAGACACAACTCCTGTCACACTATGGGAGGCCCACAAGTGTGTCATTAGGGGGAAACTCATTGCCCTAGCAACGAAAGAAAAAAAAAGACATCAGGCCCATATTGCATCCCTTATCGAAACCATCAATAGACTTGAAAAGACACACAAACAATCCACCTCTCAATCCACACCACAGGACCTCCTTCACGCTAGATCCACTCTATTGGAGGAACTAGGAAAACGCACAAGACGACAATATGTTCTCAGACAGAAAGTGTTCTATGAGCACGGCAACAAGAGTGGGAGACTGCTTGCGCGCACTATACAAGCAGCCAAGACTTCCTCCATAATCCACCATCTTCGCACTGACAAAGGCACAACTCTCTCTAAAAATGAAGACATAGCGGCTCACTTCGAAAAATTTTACTTTAAACTCTATAACCTGCCATGCCATAACACAGACTCGTCTAACATATCAGTCCGCCAATCTCAAATACACAACTTCCTAGCTCAATATTGCCCTAAACCGATCACTTCACAACAAGCTGCAGCTTTAGAATGCCCTCTGACCACGGAGGAGCTGTGCCTAGCGATAAAACAAATGAAAGTGGGCAAGAGCCCAGGCCCAGATGGACTACCACTAATCTACTACAAAAGTTTCTTAGAAACTCTCTCACCGCCAATGCTCACCGCCTTCAACTCCCTATCAAACCCATATACCCCCTTGGGTAACATGCTTGAAGCCCATATAGCAGTCATACCGAAAACAGACAAAGACCCGTCCCTAGCGTCCAACTATAGACCCATATCAATACTCAATGTAGATATTAAATTATATGCAAAGATGATAGCAAACAGATTACTGCCCTTAATCCCTGGCCTTGTCTCAGTGGACCAAGTGGGCTTTGTCCCGGGTAGGGAGGCCAGAGAGAACACCATACGCACCTTAAACATTCACCATTGGCTCACTTCCTCGGACACGAAGGGGTTCCTGTTGTCACTCGATGCCGAGAAGGCGTTTGACAGGGTGGCCTGGGACTATATGCGGGAAGTGCTGAAGGGCATTGGCCTACTTCCACGCATGTGTGCATACATCAACGCTTTATATGACAATCCCTCAGCAAGGGTTAAAGCAAACGGCCTCCTGTCAGACGCCTTTCCAATAACCAACGGAACTCACCAAGGCTGTCCATTGTCCCCTCTAATTTTTGTCTTGACCCTAGAGCCCCTTCTAAATAGACTACGTGCTAATACAGATATCCAAGGAATAATTATAAACCGGAGGGAATTTAAGGTAGCATCTTTCGCAGACGATATCCAGCTGACACTCCAATCACCTCATATATCCCTGCCTAACTTGCTGAAGGACATTAACCATTTTGGTGTGTTATCAAATCTTAAAATAAATTACCCCAAATCTCATGCTCTGAATATATCCCTTTCCCCGCAGGAGGTCACTCACTGCCAAGACTCCTTCCCCTTTCAATGGAAAGGAGACGCCATTACTTACCTAGGCATCCAAATTACTAGGCGACTTACAGACCTATATGACCACAATTTCCTTCATACTCTATCAAAAATTCAGACAGACTTAAAAGACTGGGCCACCCTCAACGTATCATGGTTTGGACACTCAGCCCTGATTAAAATGATTGTCCTCCCCCGCGTCCTTTACCTAATGCAGACCATCCCAATCCACTTGCCCCCTTCCTTCTTCTTTTCGTATAAAAAATCCTGTACAACCTTTATCTGGAAGGGCAATCCTCCACGAATCAAATACACACGACTGACTTGCGACAAGACCAAGGGTGGGATTGCTCTCCCAGATCTTTATAAGTACTACCTGGCCTGCCATTTAACTAGGGTGGTTGACTGGAGAACCAATAAAATAGGGAAGCCTTGGGTAGTATTAGAAAGCTCCTTTATACTCAGGCCTCTATACAACCTTCCCTGGCTCTCATCCAAACACTGGCCCCAACCCATGAAGATACATCCATTTATCTACCCATCATTACTTGCTTTTACTTTGGCTGTGACATCCTTCCATCTATCCTCACGACCAGGGCCTTTGACTTCCCTGAGGGGGAACCCAGATTTCCCCCCGGGGAGTCAGATGCATTTTTAAAACAAGAATGGCCACACGAAGATGTCCAAACATGCCACTTCTTCCATGAAGGCCGGTTACGATCCTATGAAAATCTCAGATCTACATCCCACACAAAGGATTTTCCTTTCTGGACATATAGACAGCTGAGACACTTTTTCACCTATTCAAACTCCAATGATATATGGTCAAGACAATTAACACCATTTGAAACCTTATGTTCCCAGAACACACCACAAAGACACCTAATATCTGCCATCTACTCTCTTCTCCAGGGAATACCTCACCACGCACAAACAGAAACCCTACGTTTATCCTGGAGTAAAGACTTGCGCATAGCCCTCACTGATGAAGACTGGGAAACCATTCATATACATACACATAAAGGCTCATTAAATGTAGCTATATAAGAAAACGGCTATAAAATACTCACAAAATGGTACAGAACACCGACTCGCCTACATAAATTCTCACCCTCAATCCCAAATACGTGCTGGAGATGTAATAAAGTGGAAGGTTCTATGATCCACATTTGGTGGGAATGCCCAATACTTCAGTCATTCTGGAAGGAGGTCCATGACATAATACAACGGGTCACTACTTACACCCTGGATTTCAATCCAGCACAATATCTCCTCCATCATACAACCTTACCTAAAAGATCCTACCACAAATCACTGGCCATGCATATGGTAAATGCGGCCAGACTATGCATACCTGTAACCTGGCCTTCAACCAACCCCCCGACTATCAGGGAATGGCTGACGAAGATTGCTAAGATAGAGGAGATGGAGGAATTGATCTATATCTCACAAGATCGCATATAAAAATTTACCACTACATGGGCATGTTGGACACATTTTAAAAGCACCAACTGCTACAAGTCGTACTTCCCGATGTAATATTCCCCCCCCGAGCGACGGGGAATGATTAGGTCGCTCTTTTTGGCGGAGCGGTGTGACTTGAGAGGAGGAGCGGTCCTCTACCCCCTTTATACCTCAATGCTCCATATCTCTTTTTTCTTTTTCTCCTTTTTCATCCCTTTCTCCCCGCTGTTTCTTCTTACAACTACCCCCCCCTTCTATATCCCTCCAATATCTCCACTTCATTTAAGATCTATACCCCTTTTATCTATACCAATACATACCTTCCCTATAACCTCTGACCGAGACAATTAACACAATATGTCTTAAGATCTAATAGAGACAGGTCTTTCTGTTTTAGTTTCACACAAGTCTAATGCTCTTCCTTACTTCGTGATTGGACCTGGTGATATTGGCCCACACGAAGGATTTTTGATTACAACAATACTTGTATACAGAAAATGTCTCGTAGTAATACGGTTAGCTGGATCTCCTTTTGTGCACTTCAATTAACCTACCATATACTTTTGTTTCCCATGACTTAAATTGCATCAACACTTTCTGTATTACCAATGTATAAAATGTCATGGATGCATTTTTCAAAATCTGTTTAACTGTTTGTACATGTAATTGTGCTTTCTTTCAATAAAACCCTTTTTTGTGGAAAAAAAAAAAAAGGCCTGGATTATTTACTAAATGTAAATAACATAACTGGGTACTAACCTTTATAGGTAAAGTTGATCCAGGGAAAATGTGATTGCCTCTCGGGGGATCAGGAAGGAACTTTTCCCCCTGCTGTAGCAAATTTTTATTTATTTATTAGTTTTTATGGTTGAACTAGATGGACTTGTGTCTTTTTTCAACCTGACTAACTATGTAACTTGTTACCACTATTTCAGAAATTTAGATCTCAGAGTAAAATATGGTGTAAGCTGCCAGTCTCTGTATCTGGCTGTGCCAGTCTTTTAAAAATGATCTGGATGCCACAGTTAATGTATTATTTACATAACTCACCCTGTTAGATTCTGCAGGACTATTTTAAGAAACTTAGTACGATTTTTTGTGATCTGATATGAGGAAATAGACCTGCTAGAATTAAATATGAATATTTACAATACCCAAATGATCAAGGGGGCTATTGATACCGAATCCCTGGCTATATTTTTTGGCATCCCAATTTCAGCGTCTCACAGGCTGGGAAAAGGGGGGTTTGCACATATATTCTTATAATTAGGGATAAGCCAAACACCCCCCTGTTTGGTTAGCAGCAGAACATGCTAACAGGCAAAAAATTTGTGCGAACACGTGAACACCATTAAAGTCTATGGGACGCGAACGTGAAAAATCAAAATCAAAAGTGCTAATATTAAAGGCTTATATACAAGTTATTGCCATAAAAAGTGTTTGGGGACCCGGGTCCTGCCCCAGGGGACATATATCAATGTAAAAAAAGTTTTAAAAATGGATGTTTTTACGGGAGCAGTGATTTTAATAATGCTTAAAGTTAAACAATAAAAGTGAAATATTCCTTTAAATATCGTGTCTGGGGGGTGTCCTTGGTATGCCTGTAAAGTAGCGCATCTTTCTCATGTTTATAACAGTGCCACAGCAAAATGACATTTCTAAAGGAAAACAATTCATTTAAAACTGCTTGCGGCTGTAATGTATTGTCGGACAATAATGGCGTGGATGTCCCCCCCCCAAAATCCATACCAGGCCCTTCAAGTATGGTATGGATATTAAGGGGAACCCTACACCAGAATTTAAAAATAAAAATGGCGTGGGGGTCCCCCAGGCCCCCAGGGACTATATACTCTGAACAGCAGTATATATACTACATGGCCTGCCCTATATACTCTGCAGAACATTGGGCCTTAGGTGTTGGTGGTACCAGGACACTGTATGCCTTCAGTTACTCTTGTTGGGTGCAGAAACGGGCCCTGCTGTAAAATATTAGATCAAAAATTGTAATTACATGCCCCTGTTATACAATTATAATTGGGCCTTGGGTGGTGGTGCCACAACACTGTAACCCCTCACAGATACTAGTGTTGGGTGCAGGAACGGCCCTGCTGTGAAATATATCAAAAATTGTAATTACATGCCCCTGTTAAACAGGGGCAGAAAAATTGGGCCTTTGGTTTTGGTGGCACCAGAGTAAGCCCTCACAGTTACTCTTGTTAGGCACAGGAACGGGCCCTGCATTGAAATATTATATCAAAAATTGTAATTACATGCCCCTGTTAAACAGGGGCAGAAGAATTGGTCCTTGGATGGTGGTGGTGGTGCTACAACACTGTAACCCCTCACAGTTATTTGTGTTGGGCCCAGGAACGGGCCCTGCATTTAAATATTATGTAAAAAATTGTAATTACATGCCCCTGTTAAACAGGGGCAGAAAAATTGGACCTTGGGTGGTGGTGGTGGTGCCACAACACTATAACCCCTCACAGATACTCTTGTTGGGCACAGGAATGGGCCCTGTGTTGAAAAATTATATCAAAAATTGTAATTACATGCCCCTGTTAAACAGGGGTGGAAAAATTGGACCTTGGGTAGTGGTGGTGGTGGTGCCACAACTCTGTAACCCCTCACAGATACTCATGTTGGGATCAGGAACGGGCCCTGTTGTCAAATATTAGATCAAAAATTGTATTTACATGCCCCTGTTAAATAGGGGCAGAAAAATTGGGCCTTGGGTGGTGGTGGTGGTACCACAACACTGTAACCCCTCACAGATATTCATGTTGGGCGCAGGAATGGGCCCTGTGTTGAAATATTATGTAAAAAACTGTAATGACATGCCCCTGACTGCCTATGCTGATAGCCAGCATAGGCAGTCTTCAAGGGATCCCACATACATAGCAAATTCAATCAGTTACATCAGCATAAGCTTGATAGCTGCTGTTCCAAGACTGATTCATTTTATGAATGTGAGCCTATCAATGTAGTCTCTGGACAGGCGCACTCTTTGATTTGTTACAAACCCTCCAGCAGCACTGAATGTGCATTCAGAAAGCAAGCTGGATGCAGGACAGGCCAGTAGCTCAATTGTATATTGAGCAAGTTCTGGCCAGTGGCCCATCCTCAAGACCCAGTAATCCAGTGGATGCTCTGTTGGAAAGGTCTCTAAGTCTGCTCTTGCCCCTAAATATTTCCTCACCATGTAAAAAAATTGTTTAAAGGCATCAGTCAGATGGCCACCTTCTCCACCGTTCTTCCTCTGACTGAATGAAGCCTCAGCAACACGTTGTCCAGCACCAGAAAATAGTAACCTCCCAGGGTGACACGTACCTCGTATGTGAGCCTGATGTGCAGAGGGAGACCTCTCGTACAGCCCTGGTTCCCAGATCACTGGAGTTGAGGACAGTGACCGTAGGAGCACAGTGGGGTATGAGTGCCTGGTGGATTCTCTGGAACTGGAGATGATGTCCACTGGGAGACACTGGAACTGACTGGAGTGCCAGGTGCAGGTAAGCTGGATACAAGTCAGCAGGTAAGCCGGATGCAGGTCAGCAGGGTGCAGGTGAGCTGGATGCAGGTCAGCAGGATGCAGGTAAGCTGGATGCAGGTCAGCAGGATGCAGGTAAGCTGGATGCAGGTCAGCAGGCTGCAGGTGAGCTGGATGCAGGTCAGCAGGCTGCAGGTGAGCTGGATGCAGGTCAGCAGGATGCAGGTGAGCTGGATGCAGGTCAGCAGGCTGCAGGTAAGCTGGATGCAGGTCAGCAGGGTGCACACAGCAGGCAGAAGCAAGGTCAGACAAGCCGGGTCATACACAGTGGATCAGTTCAACAGATTCGGCAGGCAAGGAATAGTCAAGTTCGGGCTGGTTTCTGGTAACAGGAGATCAGACAGGCAGGTAAACAGAATCAGAGTCAGGGAAAGCCAAGGTTCAGGATTGGAGACAGCAGCATGGTCAGAGAGCCAGGTCAGGTGATCGGATGCTGATTACAGGAACAGGTCACAGGTGAAGCTGCAGATCAAACAGCAAGTGCTGAATTGTGGAAGCCCCTCTTAAAGGCCACTGGGCGCCAAAGCCGAATCACTGTGCGTGCGATCTCTGCGATCGGCACATGCGCATTGGCGCACGCCTGTTCGTTACTGGGAACCTGTTGGTGGGGATGCGCCTGAGCCCTGTTGCAGGTCTGGAAGTAGTATGTCCATGACACAGGGTCTGGAAATGTCTCCAAGTCTGCTCTTGCCCCTAGATATTTCTTCACCATGTAGAAAAATAGTTGAAAGGCATCGGCCAGATGGCCACCTTCTCCACCGCTCTTCCTCTGACTGAATGAAGCCTCAGCAACACGTTGTCCAGCACCAGAAAATAGTAACCTCCCAGGGTCTGGAAATGCATTGCACAAACCTTTCTTTAAGGCCTCCTGAAGATGTTTCATACTCTGCTCCCTCTACGAAGGCAGGATGAGTTCTGCAACCTTACTCTTGTAATGTGGATCAAGAAAGGTTGCCAGTAGGGATGAGCCGAACACCCCCCTGTTCGGTTCGCACCAGAACATGCGAACAGGAAAAAAGTTCGTTCGAACATGCGAACACCGTTAAAGTCTATGGGACACGAACATGAATAATCAAAAGTGCTAATTTTAAAGGCTTATATGCAAGTTATTGTCATAAAAAGTGTTTGGGGACCTGGGTCCTGCCCCAGGGGACATGGATCAATGCAAAAAAAAGTTTTAAAAACGGCCGTTTTTTCAGGAGCAGTGATTTTAATAATGCTTAAAGTCAAACAATAAAAGTGTAATATCCCTTTAAATTTCGTACCTGGGGGGTGTCTATAGTATGCCTGTAAAGGGGCGCATGTTTCCTGTGTTTAGAACAGTCTGACAGCAAAATGACATTTTGAAGGAAAAAACTCATTTAAAACTACCCGCGGCTATTGCATTGCCGACAATACACATAGAAGTTCATTGATAAAAACGGCATGGGAATTCCCCAAAGGGGAACCCCGAACCAAAATTAAAAAAAAAAAATGACGTGGGAGTCCTCCTAAATTCCATACCAGGCCCTTCAGGTCTGGTATGGATATTAAGGGGAACCCCGGCCAAAATTTAAAAAAAAAATGACGTGGGGTTCCCCCTAAATTCCATACCAGACCCTTCAGGTCTGGTATGGATTTTAAGGGGAACCCCGCGCCAAAAAAAAAATAAAAACGGCGTTGGGTCCCCCCAAAAATCCATACCAGACCCTTATCCGAGCACGCAACCTGGCAGGCCGCAGGAAAAGAGGGGGGGACGAGAGTGCGGCCCCCCCTCCCTCCTGAACCGTACCAGGCCACATGCCCTCAACATTGGGAGGGTGCTTTGGGGTAGCCCTCCAAAACACCTTGTCCCCATGTTGATGAGGACAAGGGCCTCCTCCCCACAACCCTGGCCGGTGGTTGTGGGGGTCTGCGGGCGGGGGGCTTATCGGAATCTGGAAGCCCCCTTTAACAAGGTGACCCCCAGATCCCGGCCCCCCCCTGTGTGAAATGGTAAGGGGGTACATAAGTACCCCTACCATTTCACGAAAAAAGTGTCAAAAATGTTAAAAATGACAAGAGACAGTTTTTGACAATTCCTTTATTTAAATGCTTCTTCTTTCTTTTATCTTCCTTCATCTTCTGGTTCTTCTGGCTCTTCTGGTTCTTCTGGTTCTTCCTCCGGCGTTCTCGTCCAGCATCTCCTCCGCAGCGTCTTCTTCTCCTCGGGCCGCTCCGCACCCATGGCATGGGGGGGAGGCTCCCGCTCTTCTCTTCTTCTCTTCTTCTCTTCTTCTCTTCTTCTTTTCTTCTCTTCTTCTCTTCTTCTCTTGTTCATTTTCTTCTCCGGGCCGCTCCACAATCCATGCTGGCATGGAGGGAGGCTCCCGCTGTGTGACGGCGCTCCTCGTCTGACAGTTCTTAAATAACGGGGGGCGGGGCCACCCGGTGACCCCGCCCCCCTCTGACGCACGGTGACTTGACGGGACTTCCCTGTGGCATTCCCCGTGACGTCACAGGGAAGTCCCGTCAAGTCACCGTGCGTCAGAGGGGGGCGGGGTCACCGGGTGGCCCCGCCCCCCGTTATTTAAGAACTGTCAGACGAGG
Organism: Aquarana catesbeiana; assembly: GCF_042186555.1. Lineage (NCBI taxonomy): Eukaryota > Metazoa > Chordata > Amphibia > Anura > Ranidae > Aquarana > Aquarana catesbeiana. The sequence continues at coordinate 182,017,602 of NC_133330.1, read as the reverse complement.
AGCGCCGTCACACAGCGGGAGCCTCCCTCCATGCCAGCATGGATTGCGGAGCGGCCCGGAGAAGAAAATGAAGAAGAGAAGAAGAGAAGAAAAGAAGAAGAGAAGAAGAGAAGAGCGGGAGCCTCCTCCCCATGCCATGGGTGCGGAGCGGCCCGAGGAGAAGAAGATAGAAGACGCCGCGGAGGAGATGCTGGACGAGAACGCCGGAGGAAGAGCCAGAAGAGCCAGAAGAGCCAGAAGAGCCAGAAGAACCAGAAGATGAAGGAAGATAGAAGAAGCATTTAAATAAAGGAATTGTCAAAAACTCAAGTCTCTTGTCATTTTTAACATTTTTGACACTTTTTTCGTGAAACGGTAGGGGTACTTATGTACCCCCTTACCATTTCACACAGGGGGGGGCCGGGATCTGGGGGTCACCTTGTTAAAGGGGGCTTCCAGATTCTGATAAGCCCCCCGCCCGCAGACCCCCACAACCACCGGCCAGGGTTGTGGGGATGAGGCCCTTGTCCTCATCAACATGGGGACAAGGTGTTTTGGGGGGCTACCCCAAAGCACCCTCCCAATGTTGAGGGCATGTGGCCTGGTACGGTTCAGGAGGGAGGGGGGGCCGCACTCTCGTCCCCCCCTCTTTTCCTGCGGCCTGCCAGGTTGCGTGCTCGGATAAGGGTCTGGTATGGATTTTTGGGGGGACCCCACGCCGTTTTTTTTTTTTTTTTTGGCGCGGGGTTCCCCTTAAAATCCATACCAGACCTGAAGGGTCTGGTATGGAATTTAGGGGGAACCCCACGTCATTTTTTTTTTTTAATTTTGGCCGGGGTTCCCCTTAATATCCATACCAGACCTGAAGGGCCTGGTATGGAATTTAGGGGGACCCCCACGTCATTTTTTTTTTTTAATTTTGGTTCGGGGTTCCCCTTTGGGGAATTCCCATGCCGTTTTTATCAATGAACTTCTATGTGTATTGTCGGCAATGCAATAGCCGCGGGTAGTTTTAAATGAGTTTTTTCCTTCAAAATGTCATTTTGCTGTCAGACTGTTCTAAACACAGGAAACATGCGCCCCTTTACAGGCACACTATAGACACCCCCCAGGTACGAAATTTAAAGGGATATTACACTTTTATTGATTGACTTTAAGCATTATTAAAATCACTGCTCCTGAAAAAGCGGCCGTTTTTAAAACTTTTTTTTGCATTGATCCATGTCCCCTGGGGCAGGACCCAGGTCCCCAAACACTTTTTATGACAATAACTTGCATATTAGCCTTTAAAATTAGCACTTTTGATTTCTCCCATAGACTTTTAAAGGGTGTTCCGCGGCATTCGAATTTGCCGCGAACACCCCAAATTGTTCGCTGTTCGGTGAACTTGCGAACAGCCAATGTTCGAGTCGAACATGAGTTCGACTCGAACTCGAAGCTCATCCCTAGTTGCCAGCCAGTAATGATCCCTCTCCTTGATACCACGAATCCTAGGGTCCTTTCCTAGGCTTTGCAGGATCAGGAAGGCCATGCAGCGTAAGTTTGTGGAGGCATTCAATTCTGAGTCCTCTGGGTCACTAAGGATCACATGATCCATAACTACCTCCTCCCAGCCATGTACAACTCCTTGGGTTTCTGGATACTGAAAATCATCCCTTAAAAACTGTTGCTGAGTGTTATCCTCTACTTCCTCCTCCTCCTCCTCCTCTTCTTCCTGTGTGTTTGGCGGGCTCACATGCTATCTGGATAAAGGGGGCCTTGAGAAGAAAGGAAGTCCTCCTCTTCATCCCGCTGTTCTGCCTCAAGTGTCCTGTCCATGATTCCACAAAGCGTGTGCTCCAGCAGGAAGACTAGAGGGACAGTGTCACTGATGCATGCATTGTCGCTGAACACCATCTGTGGCCTCCTAAAATGGTGAAAGGACAATGCATGCATCCTTGATCAGTAGTCACTGGCATGGGGAAAAGAAGCCAAGCTCCCCTGACCCTGTCCTTGTGCCATACTAGCACAGGAACTCATTGATGACCCTCTGCTGTGTGTGCAGCAGCTGCATCATTGCAAAAGTTGGGTTGCACCTGGTGGGCACGCCACAAATGACACAGTTGGTGGGCAGGTTGAATTCCTGTTGAATGTCAGCCAGCCGAGCAGTGACATTGTATGTCTGCCGGAAATTACCACAGACTTTTCTGGCCTGCCACAGAAGATCTTGTAAGCCTGGGTACCTGGTCAAGAAATGCTGCACCACCAAATTCAGGACATGTGGACAAGCATGGAACATATGTCAAGTGTCCCTGTTGGGGGGCGTGGCTTAGCTATGGAAGCGTGAGGACGCGTCGCCGGGAGCTCTGCACTGGAACGGGCCTTGAATCACCCGTAGCACCGAGCAGCCAAGCCATCCTCACATGCCAGGGGGCCGCAAACACCCACCGGCCACCGAGGAACGGAGGGGACCTGAAATATCCCACTATTTTCTGCGGCAACAACAGCTTTCCTCGACGGCCGGACGGAGCAAGATGGCGCCGCCACGAGTCAGCACGGCGAGCGCTGCAGCCACAAGTAAGAAGGGCAAACAGGCAACAACCTCCGCAGCGGAGGAAGACTTTCCCCCTTTACCGCACAGGGCACCCTCTCCTATACTGTCCCCGGCTCTCATGCCCACTGACACTCCATTGCCATTAGACAACACAGGGGACCTAAGCGGCCTAGTTGAGGGCTCGCTGCGGGACATAGTGTCAGGCCTGCCTACTAAACAGGACTTGAACGCAATGGCCACCTCTATTGTCAATGCCCTCACTAGAGAACTGCATGATCTAAAACAGCAAGTGGACACTGTGGAGGAGAGGGTAACCACTATTGAGGCCTCTCAAACGACCACTGAAGCCCGCATCACAACACTGGAGACAGAGTACAAGGCCTTCCGCCACCATCTTGTTGATGTACAGCTGCGACTGGATAACGGTGAAAATAGGAGCAGACGGAACAATTTGCGCCTCAGAGGGATCCTGGAGGCCACTATGGGCCCTGACCTCCGGTCTACGGTCATTGCCATCTTAAACCAGGTCCTAGGCAAACCACTGACCGCTGACCTGGAGCTTGATAGGGTACATCGCATCCCAGGCCCCAGAGCCTCCCCTTCCATGCAGCGGTCATCAACTGATCCGGATTTTCCCCGAGATGTTTTATGCAGGGTGCACTTTTTTACAATCAAGGAGGACATCTTACGCCTAGCATGGGAAAGGGGCCCGATAGATTTTGACAGGGCTTCCATCCGGATTTTCCAGGACATCTCAAGACAAACACGTGTCATGCGCGGGTTGATTCGACCCTTGTTAGAGGTAATCCGTGAAGCTGATGCCACCTACCGATGGGGTCACCCCTTCCATCTCATAGTCAAGAAACAAGGAGCGGAATTCCATCTCCGCACACCGGACCAACTCCCTGCCTTATTCCATTTCATTGCCAGACCTGAGATTGATGTGCCTAATTGGTTTGACTATTTGCTCTCCCAGGATACACAAGGCCCAGCTCCCCCCAGACAACAGAGGACCAGGCGTTCAAGATCTCGCCCGCCAAACTGAGAGGCCACAAGAAGGCACCCGACTTCCTCCGAGGACTAAACGCTCTTCAACCCACAGATTCCAGTAAGACTCTCAGCATTCCAGGCTAACAGGCTTCTCCCACCTTCCCCCTACTTTGGCGATCCACCCAGGCACAATACAGTTGACGCACAAGAACTTAGCCATGCCTAGGAGACTTGTTTTCATGGGTCCCTTATCATCTCTTATTATCCTGCAAGACCCAAAATATCTTCCACTTGCCATTTTTATATATTTTTTCTCCGGGATTTTTTCTTCTGTTGTTCTGTTTTTTGGGCTCTGCTGGGGGGGGGGGGCACTATGTACGATGTATTCACGGGTCATGGTGGGTCTCATGCACTCTCTTCCTCTGTATTTTACTCGAGTAGTGCCGTTGAGGATGGGGTGCATGGGCCCTTGTTTCTCCTCTGATAGTGCGGCCTTGATGCACCGATAGAGGGAATCCCTACTTGGACCGGTCTCGGATAGAGGTGAGCTGCTCTGGGGGTCCTTCTGTCTTAAAGTTACCTCTGCGGTGTATCAATGCCGGATGATTATAGAGTTTTGAGCTTTACCATGTTACATATACATGCCTGAAACACAGTGGCGCTTCTGGGTTTTTGCCTAGTTTTGTTCTCTATTTCGTTTATTAGGATGGTTATTATGTAATATTCAGTTTATATGATTCCTCTGGTTTCCAACCAGTGCATCTCCTCTCCACCAAAACTTTCTCTGTAATCTTTGTTACTATAGGTTATACAAATAACCGACACATAGCGCTCCTCGCTGTACTGACCACCCCCATTTAGGGCGGCCTCCCGGTTGCTATACTTATTTTTCAGTATATCTGCCGGGAGTCCACAGAGTAATTATATTACTAATTTAGTTTTTCTCCCACCTAATTCCCCTCTCCTCTCTCTTTCTCTCCAGCTTCCTCTTCTATCCCCCTCTTTTTCACCCAGTCTCTACGCCCTCCACTCCCCTCTCTCTCTCGGTGCTGTTGCCCCTCGGCTAGCGGGGACGCTGGTTAAAGGTGTTTGTCTCCCCCTCGCCTCGTTAGCAGCTCTTGAAGCTGCAGGCGCCACAATGGGACTCCTAAAGGTGACCTCCCTTAATGTACGTGGCCTTAACGTCCCGGAAAAGCATTCTCAGCTCCTAGCTGATTTACGCAGAAGTAAAACTCAAATTGCCTTTTTACAGGAAACCCATTTCCATGGTGAACGTATTCCTAAACTGGCTAACAGTTTGTTCCCGACGGCATACCACAGTATTTCGCCCATCTCCAAATCTAAGGGGGTTAGCATTTTGATGGCAAAATCTGTACCATGGACATTTGGGGCGCAGCGGGCAAACCCCCAGGGCCGCTTTCTTTTGATCAAGGGAAAGGTGTTTGACGCGCAGGTCACTTTTGCCAACGTATACTTCCCCAATATAAAAGTGCTGTGTGTGTGGATGCGCTGCTCCCATCTGTATACTCTTTCCAATATTTGTGTACCCTATCTATTAAACATAATCTTATTTTGTATACAACATACACCTGTAGAAAATCATCACATTAGGCCAAAGACATATAAGAAATTATATAAAAATCATATAAAAATCCGGTGACATATATCACATTGTAATAGAGTCCCCTCATATATGCTTGCAAGTCTTCCGTCAATTGCCGTGATTGGCGTGCTCTTGTGTTAATTCAGTATAAAGTGACTTAGTGCTCCACCACCACCTGTGAGATTGGCCACTCACCAGATGTTTCTTTAAAATTACACCTTTGGTTCATTCATAGGGATAACCACTCCACTCAAAGGGAACTTCTTCAATGGCTATATTTGGACCTTAGTGTTCCTCATATAAAATATGGATGAAAACGATCATCACACAATAACGTTTAAAACCTTTATTTTGTAAAACACAAAAAAGACTATGCACTCACATTTCCAAGTGCCATCGAGCCGGCACAGAGCTTTTCCAGCAGTTAGGGACGGGTAGGAGCTACAGCCCGGTTCACCCAGTGTGTGCTGTGCAACCTCCGTGTACCGCTTGTGTTCCACCCCTCGTATCCGTTCGCGTCCTCACCAACCACGCTCGTTCCCGGTCACGTGGGTACAAAAACTCCCAGCAGCCTCTACGCGTTTCGCATCACAATATGCATCATCAGGAAGCTGCCGTTTGATTGGTTCCTGTTCTATTTATATTGAGCATGGGCGGAAATGCATATGCCGCCATCTTAGCTATGGGTTTTCCCTTAATGTCTACTCTATTGGGACTTCCTCCCTCTTGACGCCATTTTAACTGTGGGCATTCGCCCATTCCGTAGTTGTCCAGTGCGCATACCGTTTCCCTTGCTCTACCATCGTTTATCCTTGTTCCGGTCTGGCCACTAATATGCTAAAAATGTGTAAATAATTTTAAAACTAACCCATCTGTATCTGCTGGAGAGGCTTTCACATATTGTTAGATTATTGACCCTTAGATCCTTTGGCATTATAAACATCTTGTACATATTTTTGTTTCGCAGCAATTGCTGCACAACTTGTAATATGGAACAGCAAAACCTTTCTCACTACATCCATATTTCATTGCATCGGAATAAATATGTACCCCTACCTTTTAAAATTAATCTCTAGCATATGATCGATACTAAATCAAAAGGCCATAAAACAAAATAAAAAAATAAAATGAAAATAACTATAAAAAATTTTTTAAAGTAAAAAAATGAAAAAATTAAAGATAGAAATAAAAATAAAAATAAGAATAATAGAAAAAATAACAATAACAGTAAAAAGTAAAAAGTAAAAAATAAAAATAAAAAATAAAAAATAAAAATAAAATTAAAAAATGAAAATAAAAATAAAATAAAAATAAAAATAAAAATAAAATAAAAATAAAAATAAAAATAAAATAAAAATGAAATAAAACAATTACATTTCAGTAATCTTCCAAAAAACAGTTGATGTCGAGTTCCACGTTCAACCCCTGTGGCCTCATCGTGTCCATTTTAAATATCCAGTGGGTTTCATTCTTTGAAACTTCCCTTTTCATGTTGGTATTCCTCCAGTTGCGTGCTATTCTATCTATTCCATAAAACTTTAAGTGTTGGGGATTCCTACCATGTATGTCCCTAAAGTGTTTTGATACACTGTGGTGTTTGAATCCTTTTTTGATGTTTCTGACATGTTCGCCTATTCTTACTGACAAGGCTCTGGTTGTTCTACCCACGTACTGTAGTCCACAATTGCACTCCAGTACGTAGGTGACATGTGTACTACAGCATGTTATCAACTTGTCTATTTTATATGTTTGCTCGTTGGTGTTTGACATAAAGCTTGTTATTTTCCTATCTTTCTTGTTGGTAGACTTACAGGCTTTACATTTTCCACACCTAAAGAATCCCTTCTGGTTGAAAAAAGTTGACATACTTTTAGGGGGGGTCTGGCACATTTTTTACTATTTTATCCCTAATCCTTCTTGCTTTTCTATATATGAATGTTGGTTTTCGGGGTAGTACCTTGCTTAATTGTGGGTCACTGCTGATGATCGACCAGTTATTCTTTATAATATTCTCTAATTCTTTGTATTGTATGTTGAATCCCGTGATAAATGGTATGTTATTATCCTGATTATGCTTCCTTGTTTTATTACTAAGGATTAAGTCTCTGTCCATACTAGCCACTTTTTTGTGCGTGTCCTCCAGTACATTTCTTTTATAGCCCTTGTCTATAAACCTATCTATCAGGATATCTGTCTGCTGGAAATAGTCCTCCATTTGGTCACAATTCCGCCTGATCCTGATGAACTGGCTCTTTGGAATGGATATTTTCCACTGGGGGTGATGACAGCTCCCCATCGGTATATATCCATTCCGATCCGTTTCTTTGAAGTGTGTTCTAGTCCCGAGCCTATTTTTATTTTTGTATATTTCTAAATCCAAGAAATTAATTTTTTGTTGGTGTACTGTGGCAGTGAATTTTATATCATACTGATTATCGCCAATATGTTGAATAAACTGTTCCAGCTGTTCTTGGCTTCCCTTCCATATTATCAGGATATCATCAATATAGCGTTTGTATAGCAGCAAATGTGGCCAGCATCTTCCGTAAATATCTTCCTCCTCCCATTTACTCAGGAAGATGTTGGCCACACTCGGTGCATACTTGTTACCCATACCTACCCCTTTGATTTGTCTATAGTATTTGTGGTTGTGCCAGAAAAAATTATTCCCCATGGCCATTCTTAGTCCCTCCAAGATGAACTTCCTTTGTTTTAGTTTTAGATCCCCATGCTACTGCTGCCAGGGCATCTGTCTGTTTTATGTTGGTGTACAACGACTCCACATCTAGTGTTACCAGTAGTGTGGAGTTGTCTACCTGTAAATTTTTTAGATTATTGATAACATCTTTGCTATCTTTGAGAAATGCCTTTCCCTCTCCTGCTATAGGTTGGAGGAATACATCTAAGTACTCTCCCAACCTGGAGTATACCGACTCAATGCCACTGATTATAGGCCTTCCTGGTGGCTTGGTTTTACTTTTATGAATTTTTGGGACTTGGTATATCACTGGTATTCTTGGAGCCTCTGTCAGCAGGTATCTTCCTTCCTTCTTGTTCAGGATTTTATCTGCTATGCTCAGGTATTCTTTCAATTTCTTTTTTAGCTCTCTATTTGGATTCTTTTTGAGGGGTTGGTATGTGCTTAGATCCTTAACTAATCTTTCCAGCTCCTTATGGTAGTCCTCTTTAGTTAGGACCACTACTCCTCCCCCCTTATCGGCTGGGCGTATCACTATGTTTTTCCTATTTTCCAGTTTCTTTAATCCCTGCCATATTCTGTCCTTGTTACATTTTGTTGGTTTGATATTCTTTATCTCCTTTTCCACTATCCTTTTGAACACCTCTATATGTTGGTTAGTATTGGACCTGGGGTTGAACGTGGATCTGTTCCTCAACTTACTATGCTTATATACTGTGTCATTTTGTTGGTGTTGGGGTTCTCCTTTTTCCAAAAAATATTTCTTTAAATTTAATTTTCTAATAAACTTTTGCAAATCAATAAAAGCTTCGAACTGATTGAAAGTTGCACTAGATGCATATTTAATTCCACTATCTAGTACTAGTAATTCTTCCTGAGTGAAAATTACATCAGTTAGGTTAAAAATACCCTCACCTAATTTTCTCTTTTCCTTTTTGCCTCCCCCTCTACAGCCTCTTTTTCTCTTTGGTTTGTGTTTTCTCCAGATTCCTGGGGGTTCCTGTTCCAACTCCCCCTGCTGGTTTGGAATACTGGCATGGGTGGTTTGTATGGTTCCCTCCAATCCCGCCATTCCCCCTGCCACATAGGTGGGCCGTAATTGGGATTGTAGTTAGGGTTATAATTGTAATACCCTCTCCCTCTACCCCTATATCCTCCTCTCCAGGGTCTAGGATATTGACCCATAGGGGGTGGGTAGGTGGGTCCATTCATAGTGCGATTCTCTTGTTCGGGTTTTTTGTTTACCTTTTTCTGATTAGTACTTGGGGTATGTGCTGGCGTCCTAGCTTCTCTTCTTGGTAAGTTGGTGATCGGGGTACCTGGTGTGCCATTGGTCCTTTTGTCTGCACCCACATCCCTGATATCCACTCCTCACTCAGGGATGTGTTTGCAGAATTGATAGGTGTTTCCTCCTCTTGCCACCTATACACTTTCCCTTCTAAATAATCTTTTTTATCCCTTTGATATTTCTTAACCTTTTTATTTTTTACTTCATTATCCAATTTGGTCAAAAACTCTTGTAGTTTGACCGCTCTGGTTTTATACTCATTTGTTTCTACATGTGGTATCATATTATCCCTAATGGTGCCAATGGTGGATTCTATCTTTTTTAATTTGGTTCTTCTCCTTTCAATTATGATATCCAACAGTTTATTTTCACAGCTATTAAAAAAATCAAACCAGGTTCTAGATAAATTTTCATCTATTAGTCCATCATTGGGACCTAGGTCCCATCTAAGCCTTCTTGGGGTGATTTTGGCCTCTCTATATTGATCTAGTGTGTGGATATCCCACCATATTCTAATTTGCTTATCCATAGCATTCTTTAAGTGTTTAAAACTTTGCTCTAAATTAAGTGCCGTGGTATTATCATAATTATGAAAAAGTTTGCCCAGGTCTAGCTTGCGATTAGCCAGAAATGAGAAAACCTCCATGTTATGCTGCCCGTGAAAAAATTATAAATAATAAATAATAATAATAATATAATAAATTATAAATAAATTATAAATATATAAATAAACTGGTATGTGTGTGTCACTGGCGCAAAACCTATCCTATCAAACATATAAGAAATTATATAAAAATCATATAAAAATCCGGTGACATACTAAGGTCCAAATATAGCCATTGAAGAAGTTCCCTTTGAGTGGAGTGGTTATCCCTATGAATGAACCAAAGGTGCAATTTTAAAGAAATATCTGGTGAGTGGCCAATCTCACAGGTGGTGGTGGAGCACTAAGTCACTTTATACTGAATTAACACAAGAGCACGCCAATCACGGCAATTGACGGAAGACTTGCAAGCATATATGAGGGGACTCTATTACAATGTGATATATGTCACCGGATTTTTATATGATTTTTATATAATTTCTTATATGTCTTTGGCCTAATGTGATGATTTTCTACAGGTGTATGTTGTATACAAAATAAGATTATGTTTAATAGATAGGGTACACAAATATTGGAAAGAGTATACAGATGGGAGCAGCGCATCCACACACACAGCACTTTTAATTTTTTTCTTTGAAAAGTTTTTTTGGATGCAGCAGCTAAAGAAATCACTATTAAATTGATTGATAGGATAGGTTTTGCGCCAGTGACACACACATACCACTTCCCCAATATAGACCATGCAAAATTCCTATGCGGTTTGATACCTCAGCTGCTGAAGTTCTCGGAAGGGATGCTTATCTTTGGGGGCGATTTGAATTTTGCAATGAACCCCTTGTTGGATACCTCATGGGGTGCCTCCCATCTCTCATATGCCCGCCTTAAACGGATGAAATCAGACCTCCATTCCTTATGTCTGGTAGACCCATGGCTCCTATTGCACCCCAAAGACAGAGACTATTCCTACTTCTCACAAGTCCACCACTCATACTCACGACTGGACTATTTGTTCCTGTCCCATAAGGACCTGACGAGGGTAGTAGACTCGTCCATAGATGTTATTTCCCTTTCGGACCATGCCCCAATACACCTGACGCTTCAATTGGGACCAATGATGAAATCCCCACCCTCATGGAGACTAAACGAGTCGCTGCTACAATCTGAGGAGACTCATGTCGAGGTACAGGCCAAACTACAGGAATATTTCTCTTTGAATGAATCATCGGTCCCCAATCCCTTAGTGATGTGGGAGGCGCATAAGCCGGTCATCAGGGGCATCTTAATAAGCATTAGGGCACGTCTTAAAAGGGAAAGAACTCGCAGATTTGAGGAGCTTCTTCTCCAGATTAAGACCTTAGAGTGTTCGCATAAGGCCAGCCTAGCCCGTTCCGTTTACCAGGAGTTACTTAAAGCACACAAAGAACTTTGCTCGCTCTTATTAAACAAAACAAAAGAGAAATTGGCGTGGTCATGGCGCACGATGTACGAATTCTCCAATAAACCTGGTTCCCTTTTGGCCAGAGCATTACAAGGCCCCTGCACCAAAACTTACATTTCCCACATCCTGTCTCCATCGGGCCGGAAGGTGTTTACATCATCTGACATGGTCGAGGAATTTCGCTCGTTCTACAGTGGTCTCTATAACATAGACAAGCCCCCTCCCAATGATCCTAACTCTACTGGGGGATCTACCCCCTACACTTATTTAGCCTCTTCAGGCATGCCATCCCTATCGGCTGATATTGTGGAGGAATTGGAGGAACCCATTACGGTGGCGGAGTTGAGAGCAGCATTGGCAAGCTCCAAACCAAAGAAAGCCCCAGGCCTGGATGGCCTTACTCCAGTCTATTACAAAACCTTCTTTGAGACGCTTTCTAAACCGCTAGTAACTGCTCTTAATTCGATCACGAAAGGCAACTCCTTCCCCATAGATTCCCTTAGAGCCTATATATCTCTCATTCCCAAGGAGGGAAAGGATCTGCTCCATTGTGGGAGCTACAGACCGATAGCCCTACTGAACACCGACTTGAAACTGTTTGCCAAGATTTTGGCAAACAGACTGCTTCCACATATACCAAGCCTAATCCACAAAGACCAAGCAGGCTTTGTTCCTCAACGAGAACCCCATGACAACACCATTAGGGTGCTTAATCTTGTACATGCTGCTAGGACATCACGACGACCCCTTCTCCTGCTGTCAACAGACGCGGAGAAGGCTTTTGATCGGGTGGATTGGACTTTTGTTAGGGCTACCTTAGAGCATATTGGTCTTCGTGCCTCGATGCTCAGTTGGATACTGTCACTTAACTCCAGCCCCACAGCTGCGGTGAAGGTTAATGAAACTAGGTCTGGTTATTTTAACCACTTGACGACCGCCTCACGCCGATGTACGTCGGCAAAGTGGCACGGACAGGCAAAATCACGTACAGGGTACGTGATTTGCCTTCCGCGGGTGGGGGGTCCGATCGGACCCCCCCCCGGTGCCCGAGGCGGTCGTCTTTTGTCCAGCGGCGATCGGTGATGAGGGGGAGACCATCCGTTCGTGGCCCCCCCCTCGCGATCGCCGCCGGCCAATGAAAACACTCCTTTGCTGCTGTATGCTAAACAGCAGCAAAGGAAGTGATGTCATCTCCCCTCGGGTCGGTATTTTCCGTTCCGGCCCGAGGAGAGAAGACATCTATGTGAGTGCACCAACACACACACACACAGTAGAACATGCCAGGCATACAAAACACCCCGATCCCCCCCCCGATCGCCCCCCGATCCCCCCCCAATCACCCCCCCCCCCTGTCACAAACTGACACCAGCAGTTTTTTTTTTTTTTTTTTTCTGATTACTGCATAGTGTCAGTTTGTGACAGTTACAGTGTTGGGACAGTGAGTACTACCCCCCTTTAGGTCTAGGGTACCCCCCTAACCCCCCCTAATAAAGTTTTAACCCCTTGATCACCCCCTGTCACCAGTGTCACTAAGCGATCATTTTTCTGATCGCTGTATTAGTGTCGCTGGTGATGCTAGTTAGGGAGGTAAATATTTAGGTTCGCCGTCAGCGTTTTATAGCGTCAGGGACCCCCATATACTACCTAATAAATGTTTTAACCCCTTGATTGCCCCCTAGTTAACCCTTTCACCACTGATCACCGTATAACTGTTACGGTTGATGCTGGTTAGTTTGTTTATTTTTTATAGTGTCAGGGCACCCGCCGTTTATTACCAAATAAAGGTTTAGCCCCCTGATCGCCCGGCGGTGATATGCGTCGCCCCAGGCAGCGTCAGATTAGCGCCAGTACCGCTAACACCCACGCACGCAGCATACGCCTCCCTTAGTGGTATAGTATCTGTACGGATCAATATCTGATCTGATCAGATCTATACTAGCGTCCCCAGCAGTTTAGGGTTCCCAAAAACGCAGTGTTAGCGGGATCAGCCCAGATACCTGCTAGCACCTGCGTTTTGTGCCTCCGCCCGGCCCAGCCCAGCCCACCCAAGTGCAGTATCGATCGATCACTGTCACTTACAAAACACTAAACGCATAACTGCAGCGTTCGCAGAGTCAGGCCTGATCCCTGCGATCGCTAACAGTTTTTTTGGTAGCATTTTGGTGAACTAGCAAGCACCAGCCCCAGGCGTCAGATTAGCGCCAGTACCGCTAACACCCACGCACGCAGCATACGCCTCCCTTAGTGGTATAGTATCTGAACGGATCAATATCTGATCCGATCAGATCTATACTAGCGTCCCCAGCAGTTTAGGGTTCCCAAAAACGCAGTGTTAGCGGAATCAGCCCAGATACCTGCTAGCACCTGCGTTTTGCCCCTCCGCCCGGCCCAGCCCAGCCCACCCAAGTGCAGTATCGATCGATCACTGACACTTACAAAACACTAAACGCATAACTGCAGCGTTCGCAGAGTCAGGCCTGATCCCTGCGATCGCTAACAGTTTTTTTTGTAGCGTTTTGGTGAACTGGCAAGCACCAGCCCCAGGCAGCGTCAGATTAGCGCCAGTACCGCTAACACCCACGCACGCACCGTACACCTCCCTTAGTGGTATAGTATCTGATCGCATCAATATCTGATCCGATCAGATCTATACTAGCGTCACCAGCAGTTTAGGGTTCCCAAAAACGCAGTGTTAGCGGGATCAGCCCAGATACCTGCTAGCACCTGCGTTTTGCCCCTCCGCCCGGCCCGGCCCAGCCCACCCAAGTGCAGTATCGATCGATCACTGTCACTTACAAAACACTAAATGCATAACTGCAGCGTTCGCAGAGTCAGGCCTGATCCCTGCGATCGCTAACGTTTTTTGGTAGCGTTTTGGTGAACTGGCAAGCGCCAGCGGCCTAGTACACCCCGGTCGTAGTCAAACCAGCACTGCAGTAACACTTGGTGACGTGGCGAGTCCCATAAGTGCAGTTGAAGCTGGTGAGGTGGCAAGCACAAGTAGTGTCCCGCTGCCACCAAAAAGACAAACACAGGCCCATCGTGCCCATAGTGCCCTTCCTGCTGCATTCGCCAATCCTAATTGGGAACCCACCGCTTCTGCAGCACCCGTACTTCCCCCATTCACATCCCCAACCAAATGCAGTCGGCTGCATGAGAGGCATTTTTATGTCCTCCCGAGTACCCCTACCCAACGAACCCCCAAAAAAGATGTCGTGTCTGCAGCAAGCGCGGATATAGGCGTGACACCCGCTATTATTGTCCCTCCTGTCCTGACAATCCTGGTCTTTGCATTGGTGAATGTTTTGAACGCTACCATTCACTAGTTGAGTATTAGCGTAGGGTACAGCATTGCACAGACTAGGCACACTTTCACAGGGTCTCCCAAGATGCCATCGCATTTTGAGAGACCCGAACCTGGAACCGGTTACAGTTATAAAAGTTAGTTACAAAAAAAGTGTAAAAAAAAAAAAAAAATATGAAATAAAAAAAAATAGTTGTTGTTTTATTGTTCTCTCTCTCTCTATTCTCTCTCTCTATTGTTCTGCTCTTTTTTACTGTATTCTATTCTGCAATGTTTTATTGTTATTGTTATTGTTATTATGTTTTATCATGTTTGTTTTTCAGGTGTGTAATTATTTACACTTTACTGTGCTTTATTGTTAACCATTGTTAACCATTTTTTTGTCTTCAGGTACGCCATTCACGACTTTGAGTGGTTATACCAGAATGATGCCTGCAGGTTTAGGTATCATCTTGGTATCATTCTTTTCAGCCAGCGGTCGGCTTTCATGTAAAAGCAATCCTAGCGGCTAATTAGCCTCTAGACTGCTTTTACAAGCCGTGGGAGGGAATGCCCCCCCCCCCCACCGTCTTCCGTGTTTTTCTCTGGCTCTCC
This sequence comes from Aquarana catesbeiana, assembly GCF_042186555.1. Taxonomy (NCBI): domain Eukaryota; kingdom Metazoa; phylum Chordata; class Amphibia; order Anura; family Ranidae; genus Aquarana; species Aquarana catesbeiana. The sequence goes on along the minus strand of NC_133330.1, from coordinate 182,002,571 downwards.
TGTCTCAACAGGGAACCTGAGAATGCAGCCGGTGATTCAGCCAGCTGACCATAGAGCTGATCAGAGACCAGAGTGGCTCCAAACATCTCTATGGCCTAAGAAACCGGAAGCTACGAGTATTTCATGACTTAGATTTCGCCGGATGTAAATAGCGCCATTGGGAAATTGGGGAAGCATTTTATCACACCGATCTTGGTGTGGTCAGATGCTTTGAGGGCAGAGGAGAGATCTAGGGTCTAATAGACCACAATTTTTTCAAAAAAGAGTACCTGTCACTACCTATTGCTATCATAGGGGATATTTACATTCCCCGAGATAACAATAAAAATGATTAAAAAAAAAAATATGAAAGGAACAGTTTAAAAGTAAGATTAAAAAAGCAAAAAAATAATAAAGAAAAAAAAAAAAAAAAAAAAAAACACCCCTGTCGCCCCCTGCTCTCGCGCTAAGGCGAACGCAAGCGGCGGTCTGTCGTCAAACATAAACAGCAATTGCACCATGCATGTGAGGTATCACCGCGAAGGCCAGATCGAGGGCAGTAATTTTTCCAGTAGACCTCCTCTGTAAATCTAAAGTGGTAACCTGTAAAGGCTTTTGAAGGCTTTTAAACATGTATTTATTTTGTTGCCACTGCACGTTTGTGCGCAATTTTAAAGCATGTCATGTTTGGTATCCATGTACTCGGCCTAAGATCATCTTTTTTATTTCATCAAACATTTGGGCAATATAGCGTGTTTTAGTGCATTAAAATTAAAAAAAGTGTGTTTTTTCCCCAAAAAATGCGTTTGAAAAATCGCTGCGCAATTACTGTGTGAAAAAAAAAAATGAAACACCCACCATTTTAATCTGTAGGGCATTTGCTTTAAAAAAATATATAATGTTTGGGGGTTCAAAGTAATTTTTTTGCAAAAAAAAAAAACTTTTTCATGTAAACAATAAGTGTCAGAAAGGGCTTTGTCTTCAAGTGGTTAGAAGAGTGGGTGATGTGTGACATAAGCTTCTAAATGTTGTGCATAAAATGCCAGGACAGTTCAAAACCCCCCCAAATGACCCCATTTTGGAAAGTAGACACCCCAAGCTATTTGCTGAGAGGCATGTCGAGTCCATGGAATATTTTATATTGCGACACAAGTTGCGGGAAAGAGACAAATTTTTTTTTTTTTTTTTTTTTTTTTGCACAAAGTTGTCACTAAATGATATATTGCTCAAACATGCCATGGAAATATGTGAAATTACACCCCAAAATACATTCTGCTGCTTCTCCTGAGTACGGGGATACCACATGTGTGAGACTTTTTGGGAGCCTAGCCGCGTACAGGACCCCGAAAACCAAGCACCGCCTTCAGGCTTTCTAAGGGCGTGAATTTTTGATTTCACTCTTCACTGCCTATCACAGTTTCGGAGGCCATGGAATGCCCAGGTGGCACAAAACCCCCCCAAATGACCCCATTTTGGAAAGTAGACACCCCAAGCTATTTGCTGAGAGGTATAGTGAGTATTTTGCAGACCTCACTTTTTGTCACAAAGTTTTGAAAATTGAAAAAAGAAAAAAAAAAAATGTTTTTTCTTGTCTTTCTTCATTTTCAAAAACAAATGAGAGCTGCAAAATACTCACCATGCCTTTCAGCAAATAGCTTGGGGTGTCTACTTTCCAAAATGGGGTCATTTGGGGGGGTTTTGTGCCACCTGGGCATTCCATGGCCTCCGAAACTGTGATAGGCAGTAAAGAGTGAAATCAAAAATTTTCACCCTTAGAAATCCTGAAGGCAGTGATTGGTTTTCGGGGCCCCGTACGCGGCTAGGCTCCCAAAAAGTCCCACACATGTGGTATCCCCATACTCAGGAGAAGCAGCTAAATGTATTTTGGGGTGCAATTCCACATATGCCCATGGCCTGTGTGAGCAATATATCATTTAGTGACAACTTTATGAAAAAAAAAAAAAAAAAAAAAAAAAAGTGTCACTTTCCCGCAACTTGTGTCAAAATATAAAATATTCCATGGACTCAATATGCCTCTCAGCAAATAGCTTGGGGTGTCTACTTTCCAAAATGGGGTCATTTTGGGGGGTTTTGTGCCACCTGGGCATTCCATGGCCTCCGAAACTGTGATAGGCAGTGAAGAGTGAAAGCAAAAATTTACACCCTTAGAAATCCTGAAGGCGGTGATTGGTTTTCGGGGCCCCGTACGCGGCTAGGCTCCCAAAAAGTCCCACACATGTGGTATCCCCATACTCAGGAGAAGCAGCTAAATGTATTTTGGGGTGCAATTCCACATAGGCCCATGGCCTGTGTGAGCAATATATCATTTAGTGACGACTTTTTGTAAATATTTTTTTTTTTTTTTTTTTTTGTCATTTTTCAATCACTTGGGACAAAAAAAATAAATATTCAATGGGTTCAACATGCCTCTCAGCAATTTCCTTGGGGTGTCTACTTTCCAAAATGGGGTCATTTGGGGGGGTTTTGTACTGCCCTGCCATTTTAGCACCTCAAGAAATGACATAGGCAGTCATAAACTAAAAGCTGTGTAAATTCCAGAAAATGTACCCTAGTTTGTAGACGCTATAACTTTTGCGCAAACCAATAAATATACGCTTATTGACATTTTTTTTACCAAAGACATGTGGCCGAATACATTTTGGCCTAAATGTATGACTAAAATTTAGTTTATTGGATTTTTTTTATAACAAAAAGTAGAAAATATCATTTTTTTTCAAAATTTTCGGTCTTTTTCCGTTTATAGCGCAAAAAATAAAAACTGCAGAGGTGATCAAATACCATCAAAAGAAAGCTCTATTTGTGGGAAGAAAAGGACGCAAATTTCGTTTGGGTACAGCATTGCATGACCGCGCAATTAGCAGTTAAAGCGACGCAGTGCCAAATTGGAAAAAGACCTCTGGTCCTTAGGCAGCATAATGGTCCGGGGCTCAAGTGGTTAATATCCGAAATGGTACTCGGCAGGGCTGTCCCTTATCCCCACTGATCTTTATACTCACCCTGGAACCTCTGCTCTGTAAGATACGGGCAAACCAGCATAATAAGGGCTTCCGCAAAACTTCAGGAGCGCACAAGGTCGCTGCCTTTGCGAATGACCTCATCTTCTTCTTGGCAGACCCTATTACTTCGCTCCCTGCACTGCTTCACTCCCTGCAGGAATATGGGGCTCTCTCCCTTTTCAAAATAAATATGTCTAAATCTTTCATGCTCAATATCACACTGGGCTCGCACATTATTCGGCAATTGCGCTTGGAATACCAATTCCATTGGGCAACCGATACCATCCCATACCTAGGAGTGGCTATCACCCCGGACCCTATCAACCTCTATCAAGCAAATTTTGCCCCTCTACTTCACAGACTCAAAACAGATTTACAGCACTGGCACTCCCTTGCTTTAACATGGTTTGGACGCTGTAATGCCATCAAGATGACAGCACTTCCGAGGGTACTCTATCTATTGCAAGCCCTCCCCATTCATCTCCCATCCTCTTTCTTTAAGCGAATTGATGCACTGTTTCGAGAATTTGTCTGGTCGCACCAGCAACCATGCATTAAATTGCAACTACTCTATATGGCAAAACACAGGGAAGGGGTTGGACTCCCGAATATGAAAGCTTACTACAGGGCAACGCATCTTACCAGACTAATTGACTGGTACTGCCACACAGAAGCCAAACAATGGGTCACAATGGAGTTAGAAGACTCCGGGGGCACAGCCAAGAGCTGGCCATGGCTTGCCACCCATATCCCAAAGACCCTCACTGACCACCCAACCCTAGGAAGTACACTGCAAGGCGCCAGAGATACCTTTCGTAAAACCTCGATATCCCCCACTCCCTCTCCCATGATACCGATTCTGGGTAACCCAGACTTCCCGCCAGGCTACCAGGGTCCAATTTATAGGTCCCTCTTCGATGAGAATAGATGGCCACACCTTCATGACTTTCTGGGACCAAATGGCCAGCTTAATGCGGCTGCCGGGTTGGAAGATCTTAACCCGCCATTGGACTTTTTAAGTAGACTCCAACTGCGTAACTATCTACGCCGGTGCGCTCGGACTCTGGGTAATCCACACCCACTTACAGAGTTGGAACGTATATGTCACCGCAGGGAACCCATACGCCATTCTCTATCCCTAATTTATTCATCTCTGATCGCTCCAGCAGAGGGGTTTGTCCCCCCCTTTCTCACTAAGTGGGAAGCCGATCTAGGAGTTTGCTTAGATGAATCACAAAGGGAAAAGATCTTACATTTCGCCCAAAAATCCTCTCTGGCCACCAGGGTGCAGGAGACATGTTACAAGATTGTGACTAGATGGTACAGAGTGCCATCCACTCTGCATCGGTTTTTTCCGCAGGTCCCGAGTCTCTGTTGGCGCTGTGGATTGGGTGAAGGAACAATGTTCCACATTTTCTGGCACTGTCCTAAGATTAAACCATACTGGCGGGAGGTGACACGTACGATTGAACACCTGACAGGGGCCACTTTGGAAGAGGATCCTGGGGCGTGTCTGCTGCACCTCTCTAGACGACCAATCAAGAAATACAAAGCCTCCCTTACCATACAGTTATTGAATGCTGCTAAGGCCTGTACCCCCTTATTCTGGAGATCAGAAACCCCGCCAACGAAAATTCAGTGGTATGCCAAGGTCAATGAACTGCGTGACATGGAAGATCTTACAGCCACTTTGTACGGCAGGGAGGAGGCCTTTCGGGAGACATGGCGTCCTTGGCAACACTTTATTTACTCCGAAGCTTACCTCCGCGAGGTAGCATAGCTTGAATATACCCCGGTATGAGGGCCCCGCCTGGCAGGGGGGCCACACCGCCGTTCTTTCTCTTTACCCTTCCTCTTTTCCCCTCTTCTCCTCCTCATGTTCTCTCCCCTTCTCCATCCTCTCCTGTCTTCTTCTCCCGCTCACCTCTAGCCCCCCCCTCATCCCTCCTTTTATTTAACCCCCCTCCTAACGTTCCTCCGGCTAAGGGAAGGTCTGGTCAGATATGTTGTATATCATGGTCTACATCACATCATGGTAGTAACCCCTTGCTGGACTCCACTGGCTGTCTAGGAAATTTGTTGTTCCTGGTCAGTGGAGAGTCTCCTCTTTTTTTTTTTTTTTAGCTAGTTGTTTTATTTTTTTTTCTCTGTCTGGTCATGATAATTGCATGATCTAATAGATCGAGTAAGGTCACTCACAGGAAACTACTGTATTTGGGTAATAAGATAGTTACTTTACAAGACGCATTCACTTTGTTAGATTCCATTCTTACCCCACAGATCGTGTAATCAAGGGAAATGTTAATGTGTATGCTTACACCGGCATTTGACTCTGCCATAGAATTATCTCTCTTTTTTTGTTTTATTATATACATAAAAGCTGTATGTGATTTTATTTTTATGTTCATTACATTGTAACATGTTTTCTTGGAAAATAAAGGAATTAAAAAAAAAAAAAAAGTGTCCCTGTTGGAGGGCGGAGAGAAGGCTGTGCCATTGTCCCATATAACTATTCCTGGCTCAAGTTGCCTGGCTTTCAACCACCTCTGAGATCCTGCAGAACTAACAGAATCTCTGCCCCAGTGTGGCTCCTGTGCCCTAGACAGACCAACTGAAGCACCGCAAGGCATATTTTAGCCTGACTGTTTGTGTAGCCCCTTGAACGCTTAGGGAGCACTGCTGGTTCAGAGGACAATTCAGCAGAAGAGGCCATAGAGGAAGAAGAAGAGGAGGGGGTGGAGGAGACAGATGTGGCAGAATCACCACCAGCTTTTTGGATGCGTAGTGGCGGAACAAGCTCCAACACTGAACCCTGCCCTGCATCCTTCCCAGCTGCCAGCAGAGTTACCCAGTGCGCCGTGAAGGAAAGGTAATGTTCCTGCCCATGCCTGCTGGACCATGAGTTAGTGATAATATGAACCTTACTGCTGACCGCCCTGTCCAACAAGACCAAAACATTGCCTTCCACATGCCGGTAGAGAGCCGGAATGGCCTTCTGTGAAAAGAAATGGCATTTTGGAACCTGCCACTGAGGTACAGCTCTTTCCACAAATTCATGAAAGGGGACAGAGTCTACCAGCTGAAAGGGCAGCAGTTGTAGTGCTAGCAATTTGGCCAAGCTAGCATTTAGACGCTGACCATGTGGATAGCTGGGACCGAATTTCTTTTTACGGTTTAGCAACTGGGGTAGGGAAATTTGCCTCCTAAAATCAATTGGTGGTGTACTGCTAGCAGATTGGCTGCAAGTACTTGGGACACCTATTGCTATACCTTCATTCCTCTCAGTGCAGGTTTTTGAGAGGACTGGAGGTATAGTAGGGTTGGAGATGCCAGATGAGGAGCAAGGAGAAGTCCGCCTTTTTCTTTGATGTGGGTATTTTAAGTGCTTTTGCCAATGGACTGCATGGCAGGTTGTCATATGTCTGGTCCAGCATGTGGTGCCCAAGCGGCTTCTGTTCTGGCCACACTTGATCCACTTCAGACATAGGTTGCAAACAGCAATGGTGCAATCTGCTGCATACGTGTCAAAAAAGGCCCACACCAAGGAACTTTTAAAAGTCAGCGGGGAGTCAGCAGCGCCCGCCACCTGCAGAGCTCTGTGGTGTGATGCAATAGGGTGGCTGCCCTTAAGCTGCCCCCTAGAGGACATCCTGTCTCATTGGAGTTGTGGCTCCTCCTCCTCTTTTCTTTCAGGCATCCAAGTACAGTCAGTGACCTCATCATCCCCTCCCTCCTCGTCACTGGAGCAAACTTGGCAGTATGCTGCAGCTGGGGTAACATGACTGCAAGTTTCTTGTCCTTCTGTGGCATCCCCTCTCTCTAGGCTCATGTTGCTCCCTTCCTCAACTTGTAAACCAACATCCGAGACTTCAAATCACTGTGCATCCTCCAGCAGCATGTACCCGGCACTGTGGTTGAATAATTCTGGGGACTCCTCCAAGCATGATGGTGGGGCTATGGAAGATGTGACCGTGGACAAGGAGCAGGTTGAATAGGCCACTTTCGCAGCTGCGTTGGAAGGCAAACTACTCTGAGCCTGGGTGACAGAGGATGAAGAGGATGAGGACGGCTTTGCTATCCACTCCACCAACTCTTCTGCATGTTCTGGCTCAATAACACGGCCAGCAGAAAAAAAGGACAAGCATGCCCCACGACCACCTGCAGAAGGTGCACCATGTCCATGACCACCCCTGTTGACTGTAGACACAAAGGCTGCTTGCCCTCTTTTAGTGGCCTGTGAGCGTCTGCCTCTCCTTGGTGGCCTTCTGGACATGATGTATTTTTTTGTTTTGCAACACCACACTACACTGTATTAGATACTGTGTACACCACCTAAAGTGTATTAGAAACTGTACATACTGTATTAGATACTGTGTACAATGCCTGCACTGTATTAGAAACTGTACAATGGCTGCACTGTATTGGATACTGTGTACACCACCAGAAGTGTAGTAGAGACTGTACACACTGTATTAGATACTATGTAGACCGCCTGCACTGTATTATAAACTGTACAATGGCTGTACTGTATTGTATACTGTGTACACTACCAGAAGTGTAATAGAAACTGTACACACTGTATTAGATACTGTGTACACCGCCTGCACTGTATTAGTGTAGCGGTCACATTTTTGCTATATAACTTAGTATTATGTTATAGCTTAGTATCTGGCGCCATCTAGCGACCAAAATTTTGTATGGACTTGATTTTATTTTTTCTTGCTGGTTAATGTGAGAAGATGATAGGAAGTGACTATTTTGTTTACATTTCCACATTAACTTGACCTACCCACAATGCCTATGACCTCCCATGAACACCAACAGAACTGCATTGTGGGAAGGCTATAAAAGAACTCGGCGTGGCCATCTTAGGTCTCTTGGAAACACATGGTCATCCTGGGAGGATCTGTGTGAGGTCTCCAGTGCAGCGCGGCCTGCCTCCACGGAAGAGCGATCCGAGCAGCAATACTGTGACACACTAGTGAGCTGGGCTGACGGCGAAGCAAGACTGGGAAGGAGCCAGAGAAGCCTGTCGGAGCCATCTGGGAGCCATCTGGGAGTCCCAGAACGTCTTGTTGTGCAGAGCAGAGCAGCGCAGCAGTGCCGACCAGCTGGGAACAGAACCCTGTACACCAGAGTGGAACTTTCTAACAACACTGACCTGGTTGGGTGAGAGGGCCGTTGCCCAAAAGTTTCCTTGATGCACTTTTACACATCCATCTGTACAATACAGAGTTGCTGGGATCCATAGTCCCACAAAGCAAAGTCAAAGGATTAGACTGAGCCAAAAATAGGCCCCGGGCCTGTATTTCATTAAGGATCTGGTACTGTGTCATTGGCATCAGAGATAGTTGCAGTGCTGCTGTACCATAACTCTGATTCAATATTCAGCTTGCTTAGATCGGGAGTCATTAACCATTGGATTACAAATTCACTTTATTCATAGCTGGCAGAAGAAAGAAGTAAAGAAGGACTGTCTAATAAAACACAAGGCTTTGTGTTTCATTGCCATATTAAAGTTACTGTGATATCAAGTATGGGAGCTCCCTAAAGATTGTATTATACTTTATTAAATTAGCATTCGATTTCCTTAGAGTTACAAAGCATGCAAAGGATGGGACAGTGCTCATAGTGAAATCAGTTCACTCTGCCATTTATCCCATTTTCCTTGACACATTACTAGCAGGCTAATTCAAACATTCAAACACTTTACATCTGTGTAATACCTTTGTAAGTTGAAATCTGTTGACTGTCACACTACGTTGGTCTGACAGTACAACTATTCTACTTTAAAGCAAAGTTTTTAAACAAAGTTTTTGTTTAAGCATTTTTGTGTGGAGTGTTGTTTTCCTTTGTATTAGTAATGACCAGGTGGAGACTGGAGACTAAAGTTAAAGACAAAAAGGTATATTACATTGTATATTGTGAAATTGTCTTTAGGGTTTATACTGCACACTATATTACACCACAGCTGTGTCAGGGGGACTGAAAGAAATCAAAGGGGTAACAAAGCAGAGTACAGGCCTAATGAAAATACAGCAGCTCCTTCAGGGGTCAGTGCTACATTAGAAACTGTACAATGGTTGCACTGTATTTTATACTGTGTACACCACCAGAAGTATAGTAGAAACTGTACACACTATATTAGATACTGTGTACACCACCAGAAAAGTAGTAGAAACTGTACACACTGTATTAGATACTGTGTACACCGCCTGCACTGTATTAGAAACTGTACACACTGTATTAGATACTATGTACACCACCTGCACTGTATTAGAAACCGCACAATGGCTGCACTTTATTGTATACTGTGTATACCACCAGTGTAGTAGAAACTGTACACACTGTATCGGATACTGTGTACACTGCCTGAAGTGTATTAGAAACAGTACACCACCAAATACACTAATATATATATATATATATATATATATATATATATATATATATATATATATATATATATATATATACACACGAGATTGTGTATGTATATTAATACACCACCTGAAGTGTATTAGAAACAGTACACAACAGAATGCACTGTAGATATAGGCTACAATGAATGCAAAGTATATATATATATATATATACACTGCCTGCACTGACTGAATATCGAGTAAACACTGAATATATAGTCTATGCTAAATGCAGCATGTATATATTTGTACTCGGCGTCATGTGGTCAGTATGCCTAAAAGGGGGCATACCCAAGTGTGAAATGAAAGGAAAATAAATGAAAAGTAAAAGAAAAAAAGGGGATGGGTGGGTGAGATACGAGAGCCTATGACCACAAGAGAGAAGGCAAAGGAGGGCAGGCTTTATGCAGTCTGACTCCTCCTACAAATACAGGCTGACCTGCGGTCAGCCTTGCACTTGTACTCTGAGTCAATCTGTGGATGGTATAGGAAAGGAACAAAGAGCAACAGAGAACATTGACCTGAGGCATGCCAGGGTCACATGGTCAGTATGCCTAAAAGGGGGCAAAAATAAACACAATAAGGTGAAAGCTTAACAAACAGATTATCACACACTGAATTAACGTGCAATCTGACAAATTGACAAATGCTTGTGGCATCTCAAAAAGTGGCTCAGGGGCATACCCAGAGAAATAAGACGACCTCCACCTACCCAGATTCTAAATAATAAGGGCCGGGACCCCTTGGCGCAAAGCCGCGGAAGCCGCTCCCATCCTGAATGAATGGCCAGAGTATGCTTAGGGTCCAGGCCCTGATTGGCCAAAAGGGGACGGCAATGAAGTATGCATTGCGCTGCAGAGAGGGGGTACAAAGGAAAAGGTAACAGAGGACCATCCCTGCATTTATCAGATGTAACACTGATGAGCTGGTCTAACACCAAAGTCGGGCACCACACCTTGCTGGTCTCCAAGAACCTGATGTCAGTGCCGCCTCCCGCTTGCTGTGTCTTGTGAGCATGCAGATGTAACCAGAAGAGGCTGGGGTGCCTAACCAGTTGATTGGCCAAAAGTATGCGAGACCCTGGGCCAGAAAGCGTAACACCCCTGGCCTCAAACCATAAAGGCCAGATATACCGCTGCCTTGAGCGCCAAGCTGGGTACCAACTCGAAAGGAGACCTTGAGAGCATGTCAGACATCACGGAAAATATGACCCGTGATGGGAAGTCTACAGGGCACAGCAGGAGGGCTACTCCTCAGGATCCCTTTGAGGGTGGCATTAATAGGGTGCAAAGAAAATAAAGAAAGGCCTGTCAGGGTCTTTCAAAACAGAAATGCTGAGTCCCAGCCAGATACGACCTGCCGTGGGCCAATTTGAGTTGGGAGTGGCAAAAACAGAAAATCTAATAGGTACTGGAAGTTGTAACTGTCAGGACTAGGAAACCTCGACCGGAAAGCCTGGAAAACATTCCAAAACAGTGACATAAGCCTTCTTTGCATGCAAAAGTAAAAATCTAATCGAACAGGGTTGCTGCATCAGCCCAATGGGAACCTAATTGCTGGAACCGAGGAGAAGGCGTGGCGCAGGCATCTGCTTCTGAGACCTGGGCCTACCTGTACTGGCCTAGGCACCGAGGGGGTTCCAGAATACAAAAACCACTGAGCCAGTAGAAGCTGCAGGAACTGCATTAGGCTGACTTCCAACAGTTCCACTTGATTTTGCAACTCCTGGCAGGACACACCTAGGGAATTAAGGGTAGTGTAGATTTAGGACAGAGAAGAAACCACAGTCCGCAGGGTAACTTGCTCCGCACTTGTGTCCGACGCACAAGGGAACAGCAACCTAAAAAACTGGGCTTTCCGAGCTGAAGCCGGGTAAGCAAACCCCCTGCGTTGTAATTCTGCCATCAGATCAAAGAGTTGTGGCTAGCTATGTTTGAACAATGAGGCCTTAGGACAGTCCAGGTTCTGAAATAAGGGTGAGCTACCAACCTCCGATCCCCTAGCCAGAGAAGGAGAGATAGAAGCGAAGTCCCCAACATCCACTTATTCGAGACATGATCTGCATAAACCAAAAAAATAAACTTGACATTACCAAGAATGTAACAATCACCCCCAAGAACTTACCTGCGACCAACCCCCCCCCCCAAAAAAAAAACCACACCATAAGAATGGGACCGACGTATGCCAGTCTTGTACGATTACCAGGCTGAGTACCTGAGGCAACGTAAGCGCTGGCCTAGAAACCTGAAAACGTGTCCGGGTACTGAAAATAATTGTAACCTGAAATAAATGAAACAGAAATCAAGATGTAATGCAAGTAAGCTGCGTGAAGGAACATAACTGAACGAGAAATGTGAGAAGTGTGAGCTGACGAAACGTTAGCGGCATGAGAAATGCAAACTGCATGAGAAATGCTGGTTGTATGAGAACGTAAAACTTGCATGAGAAACGTAAAATTGCATGAGAAACGTAAAATTGCATGAGAAACGTAAAAAAATAGCAAGAGAAGCATAAAATTGCACGAGAAACGTACATTTGTCTCATACAATTTACGTTTCATGCAATTTTATGTCTCTCATGCAAATTTACGTTTCTCATGCAATTTTATGTTTCTCATGCAAATTTTACATTTCTCATGCAATTTACGTTCATGCAATTTTACGTTTCTCGTACCAGACCTGAGGGGCCTGGTATGGAGTTTAGGGGGACCCCCATGTCATTTTTTTTTTTTTAATTTTGGTTCGGGGTTCCCCTGTGGGGAATTCCCATGCCGTTTTTATCAATGAACTTCTATGTGTATTGTCGGACCGGCAATGCAATAGCCGCGAGTAGTTTTAAATGGCTTTTTTCCTTTGAAATGTCATTTTGCTGTCAGACTGTTCTAAACACGGGAAACATGCGCCCCTTTACAGGCATACTATAGACACCCCCCAGCTATGAAATTTAAAGGGATATTACACTTTTATTGTTTGACTTTAAGCATTATTAAAATCACTGCTCCTGAAAAAACGTCCGTTTTTAAAACTTTTTTTTGCATTGATCCATGTCCCCTGGGGCAGGACCCAGGTCCCCAAATACTTTTTATGACAATAACTTGCATATAAGCCTTTAAAATTAGCACTTTTGATTTCTCCCATAGACTTTTAAAGGCTGTTCCGCGGCATTCGAATTTGCCGCGAACACCCCAAATTGTTCACTGTTCGGCGAACTTGCGAACAGCCAATGTTCGAATCGAACATGAGTTCGACTCGAATTCGAAGCTCATCCCTAATGGTGAACATGCAGGTATGACGTATGGTATACGGGTGAGAAGATTGAGGGACGACAATCAATTAAAACAGAACCTCAGCCCGTATGGATCTGTAGATGTGACAGATCCTAGATGTGAGCACTAGCTAACGGAAAGCAGTGAATGAAAGGCTATGACATGAAAATGCTATGACATGAAAAAAGCTACGACATGAAAAATGCTACGACATGAAAATGCTACGACATGAAAATGCTGCGAAATGAAAATGCTACAACGTGAAAAATCTGCGACGTGAAAATGCTGCAACATGAATATGCTAAGACGTCAAAAAGCTACGACGTGAAAATGCTGCGACATGAAAATGCTGTGACATGAAAATGCTGCGATGTGAAAATGCCACAATGTGAACATGCTACAACGTGAGAATGCTACAACATGAGAATGCTACAACGTGAAAATGCTACGACGAGAAAATGCTACAATGTGAAACGCCACAACATGAAATGCCACAAATTGAAAAGCTACACAGAAAAATGCTATGAACGAAAAACTACAAATGAAAACCTGAGATTGCAATGATCGAAAAGCTATGACAGAAAAGCTATGAAGGAAAACTACGAATGAAAAGCTACAACTGAAAACTACAAACCAAAACCTACAAACGAAATGCTGTGACATGACACTGCACCGCTGGAAGGGAGCGATGTGTGTGCGGTGTGCCTGGGGCCAGCTGAAACGCCTCCATCCCTCCCCTGAACACCCCGGTGATGGTGCTGTGCCCGGAGTGTAACCAGGAGAAACACACACACCAACCCCCCCGCACCGGGATCCTGCCTCCGATCACCTCTGACACCACAAGGAGTTCAGGAGAGGGGAGACCCACCACGTGGAGCTCAGGAGGGGGGAGACCCACCATGTGGAGGAGGGGGGAGAACCACCATGAGGAGGGAGGAGACCCTGCCTATACATGACTATGCTGTAACATGAATAAGGCATTTCCGTATTTCCCCATGGGTATGACTAGTCACTGGTGACAGCAGACCTAAACACTAAGATTACTATTGCAGCTATAAGTGTCCTCAGTCCAGCCAGCTCCAACCACCGTCTCCTGACACCGGAGACCCCCAGCCCTGCAGGTAATGCCAGAGCCAGCCAGAGTGCAGCCTAATAACATGCGTGTTATGAGAGATTAACAGCTCCTAAGGAACCACATGCGTGTATCAGAGATACACGCAGTAACAGCCTCAGCCCCGAGCCACCGACGTCTGAACTGACACTGGGAAACCGGCGGTGCTCTGAACCCGACCGAACCCTGAAATGGGGAGAGTAGTGGTATCTGGATCAGGATGTACAGGCGCCCTGTGCCCCAGTGATCAGGAGAGGGAGCCTCACCATCCCACCATTTGACGGAAATGGTTGCACCGCCGCTTGAGGAGGAGAGGGGCCGAGACCGCCATCCCCCATCGGGGAGCTCTCCAGCCAGTAGATGCCTGAGACAGTCCAGATGAGGGTAGCCACCCGCCCATGGACCCCCCCGACCAAACCTGTATCCTGCATGTAAAAATGGGGAGACTTGGAGCCCCCTTGCAGCCGCACATCTTCCTAGCCGAGACAAAAACCCAGAAGTGACATCAGACAGGTTGCACTGGAAATGACGCTACCGGGAACAGATTCGAGAGCCTACGACCACAAGGGAGGAGGCAAAGGGCAGGCTTTATGCAGCCTGACTCCTCCTACAAATACAGGCTGAGTCTTACACACACATATATATATATATATTAGACTGAGTGTATATATATATATATATATATATATATATATATATATATGAAATACACTGCCAATATCTGAATAACCTGCCTGTTTAATATAACTCAAGCTATCTCTCTGTCCACGCCAACAACACTACACACAGCCACCGTGTAAGCAGACTTATATAGTGTGGGGCATGCATTTAGTCCCCCTGAGCCATGATTGGCCTAAGGCATCCTGCCTTTGGCCAATTATGGCTCTCTCAGCAGAGCGCGCTGTGATTGGACAAAGCATGCAGGTCAGGTGCATGCTTTGGCCAATTATCATACAGCAATGCACTGCAATCTCGCAGTGCATTATGGGGCATTCCGCTGCGCACGAATTTCCCGCAAACACCCCATAATGTTTGCTGTTCTGCGAACGGGCGAACACACAATGTTCGAGTCGAACTTATGTTCGAGTCAAACTTATATTCGACCCGAATATCCCTACTTATAATATACTTAGTTCTTTATTTCATAATGGAAGCCCCTTACTGGTTCTGGACTCTTCTATTTCACCCTTTATTCAATATACCTATCCCACACTCCACCTGATTTATAAGGTCTGGCAATCCCTCATAAAAACACTGAGTAATACAGAGTACACCACATTTACACTATTATGGTCAAAAGAATCTTCCTGAAATTTCCCAACTGGAAGGGTTTCCAGGTGGGAACGTGCTGAGATTGTAACTGATTCAGTTGTACTCTGTCAGAGTGCTGAAAACATATCAACAGCTTTGTATGTACTATAGTCTGGAGCAAAAGGGATTCCAGTACCTACAATTTAAGACATACTCTAAAATCCCATGGTTTGGCCTCAAATGCCTTTTTTTTCAACCCCTGTTTTGGACAGCATAGTTCAAGAGAATAACACAAAAGGCCTCATTGCCAAAGTCTATATGTGAGTGTTATCTAACTCCCTTCTTAGTTTTTCTGTCCCATGTAGGCAGAAATGGGAGATTGATGTCGATGTGGCTCTAGGAGACATATGGGACCAAATAATGAAGAATGTCCAGCTGGTCTCGCTGCCTCCAACTCACAGAGTCACTCAACTGTTTACCCTGCATAGGTCTTACCAAACCCCAGAACTGTTGCATAGGCAGGAAGGAAAACCCTGAATGTACAAGATGTGCTCAATCTCCTAGCTCTTTTATTCATTTGTTTTGGAGATGTCTGGCAGGATGTGATAAATGTGATCAACTTTGTTTTCAATACAGCGTTGACGTCAAATCCCATTCTATGTCTCCTAGGGTATATAAACCCCAACAATTTGGAACACAATCAGGTAGTGGCCATTATAAGATCATTTTTCATATCTCGTAAGCTAATCACTTCTCATTGGGTGTCACCCAACCCTCCAACCCTGTGGGACTGGATTTGGTAAATGGACAAACATTTAATGTTTGAAAAAATATACTTATGCTCAACAAAATGCATCCTGGAAGTTTGAAAAAAATATGGCAAAAATGGATAGATGCCTCATGCTATAGTTTAAGCTTATAATAAAGAGAATTTGGAATTCTTGGAACATTGGTTAATAATGAATTAAATGTGTTGCAAATGTCAACATCTTTTTGGCTTAATTGAGTAAGTAGGGGAAGAAGAAAAGTTGGGAAAGAGAAGAGAGAAGAAGAAGAAAAGGGATTTTTTGTATTGTTATTTCTTTGTTTGTCTTGTTCTTTTTGTATATGTGTGTAATGGAAAAAACATTAAGAAAAAAAATCTGAATAAAAAAAAATATTCTAGTGTAAAATGGCGCATTAAAGATAAAAACTGTCCTTTAGAAAATATAAGGATGAGGAATCACCATCAGAATTTCAACACTACATAGAATTCAATAAGAAATATAAGCGTGCAATCAGGACAGCAAAAATAGACCACAAGAGACAAAAGTAGAGGAGAGCAAAAAATAAAATAAAAAAAACACCACATTTTTTTCCATTCATTGCAAACTCATAAAGGATATTCAGGGGGAAGTTGTTTACAAGTGATAGAGAGAAGGCAACTGTGTTGAATGCAATTTTTACAAAGGAAAAGGAGGGGTATAAAAAAACAAGACTGTATTGTTAACGCTGCTCACATGCCGGGTGGCGTGCTCTGTAATCGCCGAGTCCTTCCGACTCGGCTGATCACAGAACAGGGTAAAGGGCTAATCACAGCAGGTCCTTTACCACGTGGTAGGCTGTCAGCCAATGACAGCTGATCACGGAAGTAAACAAGCCGGTTATCGGCTTTTTTTCCCCTCAAGATCAGCGCGAGGAGAGAAGCAGAAAGCCGGTAATCGGCTTCTGTTACAGGGACATCGGTCCCTGACTCTGTGCCCACCAGTGCTGCTAATCAGTGCCCATCAGTGCCACCTATCAGTGCCCACCAGTGCCACCTGTCAGTGCCCATCAGTGACACCTATCAATGCTCACCACTGCCACCTATCAGTGTCCACCAGTACTGACAAACAGTGCCTCACCAATGGTTTCACCTTTCAGTGCCCATTAGTGCCACCTCTCAGTGCCCATCAGTGCCACCTATCAGTGCCCATCAATGCCACCTATCTGTGCAGCCTCATCAGTGCCCAACAGTCCCCCCTCAGTGCCCATCAGTGCTGCCTCATCAGTGTCCACCAGTCCCGCCTCAATGCCCATCAGTGCTGCCTCATTAGTGCCCATCATGGCCACTTATCAGTACCGCCTCATCAGTGCCAAAGTATTTGATACAGTCCCCTAGAAGTGCTTACATTACAAATTGAAGTCTGTTAGTATTGACAATATACAGTATGACCAATTATGTTTAACTTGTTTATAAATGATATAGAAATTTGTATAAATAGTTCAGTTGCAGTGTTTGCTGATGATACAGGGCTATAACTTCACAACAGAATATAACAGCCTTCCAGGAAGAACTCAATAAAATAAAGGGGGGGAGGCAACTACATGGCAAATGAGGTTTAATATTGATACATGTAAAGTAATGCACTTAGGGCTAAACATATGAATGCAAGTTATTCCCCAGGGGTAGAACCTTTGGGAGAATCTGGTAGATCACAGGCTCAACAATAGCATGCAATCTCAAGCTGCAGCAGGCAAAGCTAGCAGATTTTTAGCATGCAATAAAATGTATTTACGCAAGAGAAAAAAAAACTTTTTTTCTTTAATTCTACCACTTTACAAAACTCTGGTTTGGCCATCTTGTATATGCTGTCAAGTTCTGGTCCCCAGTCCTCAGGAAGGATGTGCTGGAACTGGAAAGTATCAAGAGAAAGGCAACAAACCTAATAAGGGGGCTGGAGGACCTCAGTTATGAGGAGTGACTTCAAAAATAAAACTTATTCTCCCTGTAGAAGAGACACTTGAGAAGAGATACTGTATCACTACAATATACAAATATCTAAATGGTGATTCTAGCATAGGGAGAAAACTATTCAGCTTCAGGTTGCTTAGAAAGACATGTGGTCACTAGCCGCGGATGACCCAGCGATGTACCGGTACATTGTTTTGCGCACCCGTGCCACTTTGCTGACCTATATCAGCGTGAGCTGGTCGGCAAGTGGTTAAGAGACTGTCCATTTGTGGGCGCAGTCCTTTTAACTTCTGTTAATTTCCTGTGCAAAATGGTCAGACCTCAAAACCATATTCTGTTAGTGTCTCAAATTAACATACATGTGTTTTTTGCTTTCCTTGCTCTTTTCCAAGTCCTGTTTTGTTGACCAATAAAATTTGTAGCACTTTTTTTTTTCCAAATCAATGTTTATTGTAAACACAGGTTGAAATACACAGTAGTGATACATAGAGAGAATGCAGAAGGAGTATAACAACGTGTTGGTACAGAATATTAGCTACATTGATCTTATTTGCTCAATATGTAATATACATTTATACTGGAGTATGTTGGAAGTTAGAAGAAATCATAAACCTGAAACGAATAACAAAACTCAATGAGGGCGTCTAGCACTGTAATTAGCCAAGTGGTTAAGTCTTCAGCACGGGTACCTCATTTGATTTGCGTGTTTTCACTTCCCCAGCACAGTGATTTGTTCTATTGAGCTTGTTAAGGATACTGTGAGGCGCCATACCTCTCAATGCGTTTCCGATATATCTGTGTATTTTGGGGTCATAGGTCATTGGGAGGTCAGGCGACAGTAACTTGTGTGTATAGGCTCATTGTTTCAAAAGCTCATCTAGGGGCTGTTCATTTAGGGTTAATGTGTTACTTTATGAGGTTATCAGCGGACAGTTGCCTACTTTCATTTGATGATTTAGTTACTTTTAGGATTTCGGTCACCGGACCACTAGCAATCCATTGGAAGGGTTCATCCGGTAGGCACAGATATTAGTTAGGTTGGGGTATGAGGATGGTGGATTTGGGAATGAATGGGATCGGGAAGAGGGTTGGGAATGGGAGGTGGTGGAGTGGTCTCTAGGAGCATATAGTAAACCTATCCGTTGTGTGGTGATAGTGAGATGGAGAGGAGGGGAGATGGGGAAGAAGAGAATGGTACAAGGGTAATATGGACTTCATCTCCCCTTCCTCCTATTATGCCCCATGGGCCATTGTATAACCCTAAGACAATAGATGGGCATATTCGTCTGTCGTCTGGAAATGTTGCCAGCAAGACCAGATTTTCCAGAATTTAGTGTGTGTGTCTTTGGATTGATGTATTAATTCCTCCATTTCTGCCACTTTAGCTATACGCTTGAACCAATCAGCATTGGTTGGGGGCTTGGAGGATTTCCAGAGAGGTGGGATGCACATTTTTGCGGCATTTAATAGATGTAGTGCAAGGGATCGGTAATACTCTTTTTTGGGGGATAGAGGTCAATTGATAGATCCCTTTCCCAATTGCGAGTTGCTATATTGGATTTAGGGTTGTGATCAGAGAATAGGAGAGATTATATTTCTGAAATCACATGTCTTTGTGGTTCTGTCTTGGTACACAATATTTCATATGGTGTGAGTGGTCTGGAATAATCGGAGCGTTTATGAGTATGGTTGAGAAAGTGTCTAATTTGGAAGTATATCCATTGCGGGAAGGTCCTTGCATGGAGGAGATGTGTTGATTTTGTCAAGCCTTCTGAAAGGTTTGTAAGGTGGTGCCTATTAAGGGATGGTGTTTGCAGGTCTGAGGGACAGTGCTCGGGGTGATCCAGGGTAGCTGTCGGACTGGTATTGGGGAGAATTCGTTTTCAATTTTTGTCCAGGCTTTCGTGTGGCTGTGGACATTCCAGTCGACTATTCTCGTCAGTTGACAAGCTATGTGATATTTAGAATTATCTGAGAGCCCAATACCTCCTTTTAGTTTGGGAAAGGTTAGTCTTTCGAAACTGAGTCTAGGATGGCCTTTGCCCCACAGCAAGTCACTACAGGCTCTACGATAGGAGTAGAAGGTTTGTGGTAGATTTATGTGGACCGTTTTCAAAACGTATAATAATCTCGGGAGGGTATTCATTTTAGGTATGGATGCCTTACCAAACCAAGAGAAAATTCCTGTCGACCAAGCCTTTAAGTCTTTCTGAATGCGTTGGAGGATTGGGAGATTTTTTGGAATATAGTTCTGATAAATGAGATGGAAGATTAATCCCGAGATAGGTAATTGCGTCCCGATTCCATTTGAAAGGGAAATTAGATTGGCAAAGTGCAAGTGTCTCTTTTTGTAAGGAGATATTTAAGTCTTCTGATTTTGTGAAATTGATTTGAAGGTTCGATAGGGTGTTAAATGTGGTAAAGTCTTTAAGTAAGTTGGGTAAGGTAACGTGTGAGTCAGTCAGGAATAGGGATGAGACGAACACCCCCCTGTTCGGATCGCACCAGAACATGCTAACAGGCAAAAAATTTGTTAGAACACGTGAACACCGTTAAAGTCTATGGGACATGAACATGAATAATAAAAAGTACTAATTTTAAAGGCTTATATGCAAGTTATTGTCATAAAAAGTATTTGGGGACCTGGGTCCTGCCCCAGGAGACATGGATCAATGCAAAAAAAAGTTTTAAAAACTGCAGTTTTTTTCGGGAGCAGTGATTTTAATAATGCTTAAAGTGAAACAATAAAAGTGTAATATTCCTTCAAATTTCGTACCTGGGGGGTGTCTATAGTATGCCTGTAAAAGGGCGCATGTTTCCCATGTTTAGAACAGTCTGACAGCAAAATTACATTTCAAAGGAAAAAAAGTCATTTAAAAGTACTCAAGGCTAGTAATGAATTGCCGGTCCGACAATACACATAAAAGTTCATAGATAAAAACGGCATGGGATTTCCCCACAGGGGAACTCCGAACCAAAATTTAAAAAAAATGACGTGGGAGGTCCCCCTAAATTCCATACCAGGCCCTTCAGGTCTGGTATGGATATTAAGGGGAACCCCGGCCAAAATTTAAAAACAAAATGGCGTGCGGTCCCCCTCAAAATCTATACCAGACCCTTCAGGTCTGGTATGGGTCTGGTATGGATTTTAAGGGGAACCCCGCACCAAAATTTAAAAAAAAATGGCGTGGAGTCTCCCCAAAAATCCATACCAGACCCTTATCCGAGCACGCAACCTGGCAGGCCGCAGGAAAAGAGGGGGGGATGAGAGAGCACCCCCCTCCTGAACCATACCAGGCCACATGCCCTCAACATTGGGAGGGTGCTTTGGGGTAGCCCCCAAAACACCTTGTCCCCATGTTGATGGGGACAAGGGCCTCATCCCCACAACACTTGCCCGGTGGTTGTGGGGGTCTGCGGGCGGGGGGCTTATTAGAATCTTAAATATCGGAATCTTAAATCTTAAAACGGTTCTTAAATAATGGAGGGTGGGGAAACCCGGTGAGCCTGCCCCCCTCTGATGCACGGTGGCTTCCCTGTCTGCCCCCTCTGATGTCACGGGGAATGCCACAGGGAAGTCCCCGTGCGTCAGAGGGGGGTGGGGTCACCGGGTGGCCCCGCCCTCCATTACTTAAGAACCGTCAGAAGAGGAGAAGCATCACACAGCAGGAGCCTCCCATCATGCTGGATGCTGGAGGCGGAGTGGCCCGAGAAGATGAAGGGAAGAAGAAGGCGGCGCCACGGAGGAAGATGCCAGATGAGAACACTGGAGGAAGAACCAGAAGAACCAGAAGAAGAAGAAGATGGAGGAAGAAACCGAAGGAAGATAGAAGATAGAAGAAAGAAGAAAGAAGAAGCATTTAAATAAAGGAATTGTCTCATTTTTAACATTTTTGGCACTTTTTTTGTGAAATGGTAAGGGTACACGTACCCCCTTATCATTTCACACAGGGGGGAGGGCCAGGATCTGGGGGTCCCCTTGTTAAAAGGGGCTTCCAGATTCCAATAAGCCCCCCACCTGCAGACCCCCACAACCACCGGGCAAGGGTTATGGGGATGAGGCCCTTGTCCCCATCAACATGGGGACAAGGTGTTTTGGGGGGATACCCCAAAGCACCCTCCCAATGTTGAGGGCATGTGGCCTGGTACAGTTCAGGAGGGGGGACGCTCTCTTGTCCCCCCCTCTTTTCCTGCGGCCTGCCAGGTTGCGTGCTCGGATAAGGGTCTGGTATGGATTTTTGGGGAGACCCCACGCCATTTTTAAAAAAAAATGGTGCGGGGTTCCCCTTAAAATCCATTAAGGTCTGGTATAGATTTTGAGGGGGACCCCACGCCATTTAAAAAAAAAAATTGGCAGGGGTTCCCCTTAATACCCATACCAGACCTGAAGGGCCTGGTATAGAATTTAGGGGGACCCCCCACGTCATTTTTTTTTTTACATTTTGGTTCGGGGTTCCCCTGTGTATTGTTGGACCGGCAATTCATTAATAGCCGTGAGTACTTTTAAATGACATTTTTTCCTTTGAAATGTCATTTTGCTGTCAGACTGTTCTAAACACAGGAAACATGCGCCCCTTTACAGGCATACTATAAACACACCCCAGGTACAAAATTTAAAGGAATATTACACTTTTATTGTTTCACTTTAAGCATTATTAAAATCACTGCTCCTGAAAAAACTGACGTTTTTAAAACTTTTTTTTTGCATTGATCCATGTCCCCTGGGGTAGGACCCAGGTCCCCAAACACTTTTTATGACAATAACTTGCATATAAGCCTTTAAAATTAGCGCTTTTGATTTCTCCCATAGACTTTTAAAGGGTGTTCCGCGGCTTTCGAATTTGCCGCGAACACCCCAAATGGTTTGCTGTTCAGTGAACTGGCGAACAGCCGATGTTCAAGTCGAACATGAGTTCAACTCAAACTCAAAGCTCATCCCTAGTCAGGAAGAGGAGGATGTCGTCTGCGAAGGCAGCAAGCTTGTATGTAGTACTTGAAATGGGCACTCCTTTAATGTCTGGGTTGGACCTAAGGTGCTGAAGTAGTGGTTCTAGAGTAAGGACAAATATTAAGGGGGATAGCGGACAGCCTTGGCGGGTCCCGTTTGATATGGAGAAGGCATTCGACAGGTAACCACTAACCCGAACCCTTGCGGTTGGGAAGGCGTAAAGGGCCATAATGAACTGTAGCATGCAGTCTCTTATTCCAATCATTTTTAGCACTTCGGACATGTAGTCCCATGCTACCCTGTCGAATGCCTTCTCCGCATCCAGGGAAAGGAAGAACCTTTGCTTTTGGGAGGAGGTCAGCTATTTATGTATGTTAATTGCCTTGATTGTTTTGTCTCTTGCCTCTCTTCCTGGTATAAATCCAACCTGATCTAATGAGATGAGTTCAGGCAGTAGAGGCAGGAGACAATTAGCTAGGATTTTGGCATATATTTTGAGGTCAACATTTAGCAAGGAGATTGGGTGGTAATTAGTCAATAGAGACGGGTCTTTATTTGGCTTAGGAATCACCGTGATGTGTGCTGTCAGAAGGTCTCGTGGAGGGGTCTTTTCGGGAGATAGGGAGTTGAATGCAGTCAGGAAGTGAGGTTTAAGAATGTCAATGAATGTTTTATAGTATCCCGTCGTCAACCCGTCTGGTCCGGGACTTTTCCCAGGTTTCAATTGCTTAAGAACCGTGTTTAATTCTGTGGGTGAAATTGGTTGCTCTAAGTCATTAGTTGCTTCATTGGGCAAGGGTTCTGGGCTATATTGTCTGAGAAAATCTCTAATTACCTGTAATCTTCGGGGATCATCCGTCTGTGGGCTAGCGGGGTGTAAATTGTACAGGCGGGTATAATAGTGGACAAACTGGTCCGCTATTTGGTCATTTGATACTATTTTATGTCCCTTTACGTCAGTGAGGGAGTGGATGGTTATGGATGCCTTCTTTGCTCGAAGAGCTCTTGCCAGGTGCTTACCGGACTTGTTGCCGTATTTGTAGAACATTTATTGGGAAAGTATGTACTTTCTCTTTGTTTGTTTGTTTAGTGTCCCTAGAAGTTAATTTCTTGCTTGAGTCAGGTCTGGAAGGATCCCTAATGCTTGGGAGTTTTTTTGAGCACGTTCTAATTCTTGTATACGGGTGGTCAGTTTTGCTATGTGTGCCTGTTTTTCTTTTCTTCTTTTGCTCGAGATTGCTATGAGTTCTCCACGTATGGTACTTTTATGTGCCTCCCAACTCATCATAGGTGATATGTCTGGGGAGTCATTCTCCTGGAAGTATAGTGCAAGGCGTTCGTTTATGCGAAGTATGATGGCATTATCCATGAGAAGGGATGGGTCAAGGCGCCAGATTGGGGTTCTGGGGGGCTGTCTGTAAATTCTAAAGTCATGGAAATGGGGTGGTGATCCGAAAGGTACATGGGGTCAATGGTGGCAGCGGTGAGTAATGGTAAGTCTCTTTGTGACAGGAAGAGGTAATCAAGTCTGGAATGTCGGTTGTGTGGAGCCTAATAGAGTGTGTAGTCCTTCACATTTGGGTAAAGCGTACGCCATGAGTGGTGCAGCGATAACTCTTGTATTTGTGTTTTAATTGCCCGAAGCGCTTTGAACAGCATGAAGGAGGTGCCTGCCAATGTATCGTGTAGAGGATTAAGAGGGACATTGAAATCTCCTCCAAGAACAAGAAGGCCATCCTGGAATGTGGAGAGTTTTTGCAGTGTGGATCTGAAGAATGAGACTTGTCCTGAATTGGGGGCGTATATATTGGCAAGGGTGATTCGCTTGCCATATAGAGTGCCTTTTACGAATATGTATCGTGCTTCCTCATCAATGCAGGTATCATTATTTGAAGCTGACAATGTTTCGCAATGAGGATAGATACCCCCTTAGTTTTTGCGGTGCATGAAGGGATGTTGGGAATCGTGGGTTTGAGGGTTTAGGGATGGAGTCTGTTCTAAAGTGCGTCTCCTGAAGGAAGACAATGTCAGCTTTATTTCTGTGCAGGGCAAGTAACAGTTGGGAGCATTTTTCTTGGAGATTAAGTTTTTCTTGGAGATTAAGGTCCAGCATATTTAAAGAGATGATCTTGGTTGATGATTTGTTTAGTTTATGTGTCGTTCGCGGCATTGTATGGAGATGGATCAGGTCTCAATGTATTAAAGAGCAGATGTAGATATTTGTTGTGGTGAAGTAGAGGCACTACGGAGGAGGAGGATTAAATCTAGGAGGTAGAAAAGTGGTGTTTGGCGTCGAGAGGTGTGTTAAAGTCTGGTAAGGGAAAGATGCATGGGGAGAGGGTAGGGGAAAGTCTCGTGTAGGTAGTTCAGTAGGGGGGTATCCATGTTGGAAGAGCCTATGGGTACAGGCGGTCATTTCCGGGGAATAGCAAGAGCCTGCTCACTAATCCAAGGATACTATGTAACCGTATCCAGGTATAACCAGAATGGTTCAGTGGTGGATGGTGAAAGTATAAGTGTCGCTCTGGAGGAATATTGTTAGTAGTCACTGAGTGGGGAGTAACCATAGGTGGTGAGATCCAAGGAGGGGTTGCTACCCGCCGACAGAGAGGGAGGTAATAGTATGTGGAAAGAAGGGGTCAGGGAAGTATAGCATTTGTGTTGTGGTGTATCATGGAAATCATGTGATTAAGCGATTACTTGAAAGGTTATAAGAGTGAGGTGAGCTGACGCAGTGGAAGAGGGTGGTAATCCCTTTAAGGGACATGTTATAGTTCTGAGACTGGGGGAGTATTCTACGATCCTTGACAGTGTACATGTGGTGTTTGAGGGTGAAGTTGGGGCCCTCTAGAGAGGAATATAACTTTACAATAAACGCATTAAATGTAACAACAGGTTATAACTATAAGTCGTAAGAAACAGTGTGTGGAAAAACAGTGGAAAGTTAACATTGCAATGCCAAGTAAACCTTTATCCCATAGGATTGGTATGAGATGTGTCTGCTTATCCCCTCCGACTCGCTTTAGTTCCTACCTGGGTGAAGGAGGGAAGGAGTCTTGGTCCAATTTATGGACCCACGTTGGAGCATGTAGTGTTCATATCATCTAGGACTGATAGTGCCTACTACTCTCTGAGGTAGTGGGAAGGTGGAAGAGGAGTGAGGAGGCAATAGGTGGGTTTGATAGCTGGGCTTTTAGTCAAGTATGCAGTGATGTCCACAGGGCTCAAGCTTTATAGCAGAAGTGCGCAACGGCTATACTGGGGTGTTTGATCTATCTGTCTAATAGTTTACGATAGATTACCTATGTTGGATCCAGCATGGGGCGTTTAAGGGTGCAGGAAACCTCTGAGTTTGTTTCGTGCTATTCATGTATGTACAGGTATGTGTTGTGCCAGCTTAGAGTAACTGTTCAGTACCGGAGATCTAAGAGGTATGCTTCTCGATCAGAAATACTCGTCAGTGCCTAGAGCACACCCTCTTATATGCTTTTAACTGATCATCAGGATATTTATGTAAAATATTCTCATTGGGTGGAGGACCACGGCAGTATGGGGAATAATCGTGATGCTTCAAAATGACTGGAAATATGCAAGTTATTTTGTCAGGGTTCACATCTTTTCATTTAGAGTGCAAGCACTAAGGTGGTATGTAATGTTTCCCCCTCTGAATGACATCTGTGGTATGGATGTTGCCATACATGTGGAGGATCGGGTATTTATAAGAAAGCGGTCACATTGGGTGTGGACTACGTCTTATGAGTCCCAAGGGGCCATTTCACTCGTGTTACCATTTGGTATATAGTGGCCGAGGTGATCTGCTAGGGCCACCCATTCCCACTCCTCATTACAGGGAATGTTAAGTGTGGGTGGTAAGTGTGGTGGTGGCAAGTTAAGGTGGGCGACCTTTTTGTGAGGAGCCTGGGAAGTTGAGCAAACCATGGAAAGGCTGCTCATCAAATAGTGAAGTAACTTGAGTGCATAGGCTTGGCCGAACCTTCTGAGTGAGCCTATAGATGGGGAATCATGTAGTGCTGGATAAAGGATCGTGGCCCCACAGATCATCACCCCACTCCACCCACCCAGAGTGGGCTAGTAGGATACCAGTCAGGTTGATATATTGCTTATCACCAACGAAACTGCATGCATATATTAATCAACACTATATATATATATATATATATATATATATATATATATATATATATATATATATATATATATATATATATATATATATATATTTATACCCACACATACACATACATACACACACATACATAATAAAAAAAAGGGGGAGGGGATTAAGCAGGGGGAAACAGCTAGAGAAATTTGGAAAGGAAAAATCAGAAAAGATTATAACAAGGTGGTTAAGGTTATTTTCTGGAATGGTAACTGTCATGAAGCTTGGAATACTGAAGTATTTATCCTTTGATTCTATTACACAGTGGGGGGGATCTTCTGCCCTGTTTTAAGGCTAACCCCCTCCAGACGGCTCCATGGTCTGGAAGGAATGCATTGTTCTGTGTTTGACTGTTTGTTTATGTACTTTAATTACCCCCTGGGGCTTCCCTGTGTCATTACACATATCAGTCCTCCTATTCAAGCTATCGGACCAATCCCTGCTGACCCTGTTTCAAGTCCTCATTTGCATGGCCAGGAGGACCTAATTGAGGACTAAAGTGTACTTTACAATTGACCAGTAGGAAAGTGGTTGTTGGGGGCGGGGCGTTCAAACTGCTGTGTATAAAAGTGTGTTGTGTGCATCCAATAAAAGTGAGGGGACTCCTACTGTTAAATGCTAATGTCATCAATTCCAGCTACCTGTCTGTTGTCTGCTAAAATGTGTATTGTAAATAAGTCTCTGGTATGGGATCTAAGAGTCATTATATCCCCATTGTTGTTTGTGTTTAATTAACTCTGCTATTGTGATAATGTTGATTGGATTTTCTGAACTACAAGACGGCCAGTCTGGCCTAAAGGTCATGTCTGAGTCATCTAGGCTGTCTAAAGGGATTAGTTAATTAGCTCATGTTAATTTGGTTAATTAGGTTACAGCTGTGTTGTTAGAGTAATATGAATTATTGTATAAATAAGACTGTATTCCTGTCAATAAAGAGAGATTCCTGTTTGAACTTACATACAGCCTGCCTGGTGTTTGTTCTGAGCTATCACAACTGGGTTAGAATGGCACATAGCTGTAGTTCTAATCCCAGAGCATTGGATGACCGAACAATCAGATGTTGCGATCTGCAATCTGATTCTATAGCTGCAGAGGAGTGTCGGGAGAGTGGAACCGAGCGAGCCAGGGGTTCCCCTGGCTCGCTCGATTCCACTCTCCCAACACTCCTCTGCAGCTATTGAATCAGATTGCAACATCTGATGGTTCGGTCATCCAATGCTCCGGGATTAGAACTTTAGCAATGTGCTGTTCTAACCCAGTTGTGATAGCTCAGAACAAACACCAGGCAGGCTGTATGTAAGTTCAAACAGGAATCTCTTTTATTGCAATATACAGGCTCTTTTATACACTAAAAGTGGAGGTGCATACCTCCGACTCATATTACTCTAACAATACACCTGTAACCTAATTAACCTAATTAACATGAGCTAATTAACTAATCCCTTTAGACAGCCTAGATGACTCAGACATGACCTTTAGGCCAGACTGGTCGTCTTGTAGTTCAGAAAATCCAATCAACATTATTACAATAGCAGAGTTAATTAAACACAAACAACAATGGGGATCTAATGACTCTTAGATCCCATACTAGAGACTTATTTACAATACACATTTTAGCAGACAACAGACAGGTAGCTGGAATTGATGACATTAGCATTTAACAGTAGGAGTCCCAACGGTATGAATCAGTCACTATTCCAATATGGCAAATCCAGGGTCCCCAGAGTCTGTGTGTCCTGGGGGACCAGGACCCGAATCCATAGTAAAACCCCTTAAGGGTCCCCAGGCATACAGCTCACAAAGAGCACTGTTCCCCCAAATGCCAGGGCCCACGATCGATCGGCAAGAGGCTAGCATACAGTCCCCTCCAATCAGAGCAGGTCCTGCTGGAATGGTTTGATTCTATCCACTGCAAACTCTGGAAGGAAGCGCTAGCCTGTGAGCAGCGAAACCAGATAAAAAATTCTCCCCTCCATCAATGTAAGGTACTGCTCACAGTATGAAGTACGAATGCTGTTATTGGGGGAACAACCGAACCAGGAGTGGACAGATGAGTTAAGCAGGCTGATCCGGGCAGAAATGCGGTTGGACGAGAGCTACAGAGCCCTCCAGTGGTATGTAGCCCAAGTGTGCCCGTGGACAGCGGATGACAGCCCCACGGAAGGCTTTGACTATGATGGCCTGGGATTGTTGTACTGGAGGCTGTCCAGGGACCCTGACTTTGGGAGTGATCGAGAGTGGCATTTGGAGGAAATAATGGAGCACAGAGAGTGAAGACTGAATGTCTCGGAAGTGCACTGGGCACAGCAAGATTTGGAGTTTCTGGCCATTCAGGAATGGGAGCTGGAGATCGCCTACAGACAGCTGCTAGACTCTGCTCAGCAGCAGGGTGGGGCTCCCTTTGCCTGGGACTATCCGGAAATACCAGTTGACAATGCTGAATTCCTGGCTGAAGAGTCGACAATGTGGCAGAGTAACAGTGTGCTTTGCCAACCTGCCCCTGCAGCTATGGACGCGGAGGTCTTATGGCGGATGGAGCAAGTGCTGACTGACCTTGATGAACCTGTTTCTGCATTGGATGGAGGAATGTGCCTGTCTAGCAAAATGCCAGAGAATCGGCAGTGGAGATTGCTATCCCCAAAGCTGAAGTGCTGACAACTAACCTCTGCCCATCACTGATAGCATCTTCTGGGTTCCACGGACAGGAGAGGGTGAACCTTTATCCCCAGACACCAGTTGCAGAGACAAGGGATTTGATAGACTTTTCTGCTGAGTAAGAACAACCTGGTGAGCCTCCAGCAGAAGAAGAGCTGTTATTAGGGCCAAACTTCACTGTGCTCTGCCCAGCACCAACAGCAGTATCTGTGGAGTCAGAAGGAACTTCCCCAGCTGAAGCGCTGACCATCGGACATAGGGTCCAAGACCTCTTCCCCACATCTGTGGCGGTTCCAGAGGCTCAGGGTGAAAAGGAGGTGGTCACTTCCCAGCAGCAGATCAGGATACAGGGGGAGAAGGGAGAGGAGGTGTTCGTCGTCCCTCCCCAACAGTTAACCAGGGTGGAGGAAGCGGTCTCTCCTCCCCAGCAAAGATCCGTGCACCTGGGAAACAGTACCACAGACATATTGTCCCAACAGCCAGATTAGTGAATGGAAAAGGAAGCAGCTTGCTCACCTCCCCAATGGCAGTTACACAGTTTGGGAGTGGAGGAAGCCAGCCTCCTGCCCCAACAGTTAGCCAGAGCGGATGTTGAGTCCCCAGCAGAAGTGCTGGCAACAGGGCAGAGTGCTGCTGGCCTCTGCCCTCTACTAACAGAAGAGGGAGTTCCTGTGGTAGTGGATGGGACTTTGGTCTCCACTGACACAACCCCAGAAAATGGTGCGACACTGAGACAGGAGGATGTCAGCCATGCTTTGCAAGCACTGGGGGATTTTCATCTACTAAAAGTGGATGGGACTTCAGTCCCCACTTGTATACCCCAGGGATGCTGGGCAGTTGTCCCAGATCCCCAACAGCATGACGGAGTGAGCCCAGTCACCCTGTCTTCTCTCCAGCAGCTGAAAGGACTCCAGGGAGAAGGGCCAGTCCAGGCCTGTCCCCAGTGGCGGGCGTGGTCTCTGAGAGAGGCAGAGTTTGGCTGGGTAAGTAATGATCTGTATGGAACAATTTGTTTGGGGTACTGTGTGGGGACAGGCATTAGGGGACTGGAACTATGGACTAACTTCAGAGTAAATCCGTCTGGGGTCTCCTCTTGTGTTAGTCATTTATATCTTTGTATTATGACACTTCTTACCTGTCCAGTGGGCTGCCAATAGTGTAACTAAGGAGGGGCTGTTCCAAGTAATACCCATTATTTAGGCATTCACCTCTCAATGAAGTGAAGAGGGTTACCTGTCCAAGATTTCTACACACCCCATAATGTTAGAAATGGCCCATTGGGGGGGGGGGGGGAATATGATAGGAGTACCTTATACTTTGGCATTGTTAAATTCCCCTTAATAAATGCTATCTGGAGGTTGACCCATAATGTTTGTGCCTAATCTGCTTGCCATGTTTCTGAGCAAAAATAGTAATGTTTTATTTTTTCCCTCAACAGTTTCCTTCCACGCCACAGGAATGGCAGACTGTGGCCTCCCACTTTGCCCAGCGGTGGGACTTTCCTAACTGCGGACGGGCAATTGATAGGAAACACGTCCACATCGTCCCACCACCCAACTCGGGGTCGTACTATTTCAACTATAAGGGGTTCAATAGTATAGTGATGCTGGCGGTGGTGTCAGCTAATTACAACTAATTTGTTTGTGGACGTGGGGAAGAATGGCCGGATGCCCGATGGTGGAGTCATCGCCCAGACGGAGTTCTACAGGCATCTCCAGAATGGCAGCTTGGACTTGCCAGCTCCAGAGGACAATGTGGAAGGACTCCCATTCGTGTTCGTTGCTGATGAAGTGTTTGCGCTGGGGGACCACCTGATGCGGCCATTCCCGATGAGGACCCTCACCCCGGAACAGAGGGTTTTTAATTACCGGCTGGCCAGAGCCCGAAGAGTGGTGGAGAACACATTTGGAATCCTGGCCAGCCGGTTCCGCCTATTTATGACACCCATCCATATGGCGGAGTATAAACTGAACCATATTATACTGGCGTGCTGTATTCTCCATAACTTTTTAAGGAAACATTCGGCCAACTATGCTGGCTCAGTTGGGCCTGAGGCTGAAATGATACATGAAACTACACTGATGGCGCTTGAAAGCGGCCGTCCTGGCTTGCCCTCCCTGAGTGCCCGTGATGTCCAGTTACGCTACCTGGAGTTCTTTGCGGGTAGGGGGGCTATCAATATGCCAGCAAATCTGTGAAGCCTTTTTATAATAAAAAAAAAAGAAAATCTTTGTGGACATTTACTGCTTGTGTTTGTTTTAGCTGACCCTGACAGAAATGTGTTGAGTCCAGAAAATGTCGTGATTGTGTAACCTTATTATACAAAGCACTGTTGGCTGTTATTTACTAAATGCAAAAACACATTTCACTACAAGTGAAGTTGCAACTGCACTGAAACTGCACTTGTAGTGCCAAGAGGATTTGCCCTTAGTAAATAACCCCCATTTTCTCTGAAAACACCAATGACATCACCCCAAAAGTGTTGTAGTGTTGAGACAATAATCCACACATTCTGGCTTAACAAACTTTTTTATACCTGCACAATCATATGTGCATTTACCAAAGGTTTTTCAAACAAACCAATATGTTTGTTGTATAACAATTTTTGGGGTAGCATTATCAAAAATAGAAATGTCCATTTTAGATAAAACAGGCCTGTGTAAAACCAACAAGAAAGACACAAATCTTGAACTTACAAACGTCACATTTTGTAGAACTTGAAGGCAATATCAGACATGAGTATTTAGGAACTGTGTTTGATATTGCGCTCAGATGGGGTGAAGTCACCCCAGGAAAAGCCAAATTTGGAAGATGCACAGCAATTTACCAATGTCAACATGTGCGACCTGCCATCACGGGGGATCAAGGGACGTGTTTTGGGGGAGCAAGCCCTTCCTCACCGCTACTTTATTATTGAGGAAGGGGTTGCACCCCCAAAATGCGTCCATTGATCTCCTGTGATGGCAGATAGCACATGCTGACACACTGTGTGCATCCTCCAAATTTGGCTTTGTGAAAAATCACAAAAACATTTTGCACATTGTAGCACACAAAAGAAGAAAGTGATTTGGAGGGGTTTTAAACTCACCCCAAAACATCAATGATGTTTTTATTTTTTGGAATAACATCATTGATGTTTTTCTTGATGTTTTCCAATTGTAAATTACACCCCATGATCTCCCCGATCAGGATCTGGGCACTTTCGGATGTGAAAGGATCTGGATCCACAACATCACGATCACCTAAAAAGAGAGAAACCAAACAAAAACAGGTATCAAAAATATGCCGGCATCCATCTCTTACCTGAGCCTGTGGTCGCAGACACTCACCTGTTGTGGTGACTAGTTCCACCACATCTTCCTCCTCCTGCTCTTCTTGGGTTGGGGGGATTTCCCCTTCTTCCAGAGGGGGGGGCTCTGGTCTCCTCGGATGAGGGGTGCCCTCCGAGTCTTTTATCCCCTATGTCAAACAAAATGGTATAATTAGCACACAGATATTTGATGGCATAACTAGAAATAGGAAACATTGCTTGGAAGTGAGGTACAATTGTCAATTTTAGCAGAGTTCCAAAATGTAGCATTTTCAGTGTCCTTTGTCAAGCTTCAATACTTTACCTGTTTGGTACAAGCTTCACAGATGTAGCCCCCCCTATAGTATACACTGGAGCACCTGTGTGGGTGCCCTAATAAAAATGGTGTTCTGGGGTCCCACACTAGTGCTCCAGCGTCCAGATGTGTAAACAGCTGCTGAGTGTCCTCTCCTTACACAGAATCTAGTTTGCATTTCATTCTAGTAACAAAGCCATCTACACAACCCAATTTTTTTAAGACAAGTATAGGGCATAAAAATGGTGGCCAAATGCATATGGCCTACACAATGGTATTTTTGAGTCGGAAAGAAAAATGATTGATACGAATGAATAATGTGCCCATGAACAGGAAAGTTGCCATTTTAAACTGTACAACAGTTCCTAAAAGCACATGGAGCAGCACAAACGTAATAAACATAAAGAATAGGAACACAGCACAACTACTTACTTTTTTGCAACACTCTCCGGATCTTTCTGTACTGCTCATGTTCTCGTAATTTGAGGTCCGACCACCGGTTCCTGAGCTGATCTTTCGATCGTCGTACCCCAAAATTCCGGTGCAGACTCCTGACCACTTTCGCCATGATCTTGGCCTTTCTGACATTGGGGTTGGGGTAAGGTCCATACTTCCCGTCATAGTCGGCCTTCTTCAGGATGTCCACCATCTCCAACATCTCCCCAAAGGACATATTTGAGTCCTTAAATCTCCTTCTGGATCGGGACGTGTCCGGATCCGGCCTTTCCTCCTCCTCCTCATCGTTGCTACAATTAGCACGATCCTGCTGTGTCTCCGCCATGTGCTCTTCCCCCACTGCGCCGAACGAAAAGGGGCGGGGAATAGACTAGAAAGAACGTCAGGGGCGGGAGGAGTTACACGCATGCGCAGTGTGTATAAAGCGTAACACGCGTGCGTCTTACGTACGATCTGTGAGCGGAGGAAGGAGCATCGGAGGCGCCGATCGTGATAACGAAGATAGGATCTAAACTTGGGCCTATACTGCTTCGAAATGGAAGCCTATATTGAAACAAGATTAGGGGAGTTTGGCCTGACATTAGGGTTTGTCTTGTGTTGTGTCTTGCAGAGAAAATGGATGGCTTCAACGACCACAATTTCCTCCCCCTGTTCATTGACAAATACAGGGAGCTGCCCTTTCTGTGGCAAGTGAGACACCCCCACTATAACCACAAACAAAAGAGGCAGGCAGCGTTGGAGAAACTGCTGGAGTTGGTGAAGCCGGTGGTCCCCACAGCAACCATCCCCTATTTAAAAGCCAAAATTGGTGGCCTGAGGAGCACTTATCTGAGGGAGCACAAGAAGGTCACGGATTCTCAGAGATCCGGAGCTGCAGCAGATGACATTTATGTCCCCAGGCTGTGGTACTATGAGAGACTGCGATTTCTGTCAGACCACACTGAAGTCAGGGAATCCCTCTCCACTCTTCCTTCCACTCTTCCTTCCACCCCAGCTGAGGCTTCCGATGTCCAACCTGGGCCTTCCAGCCAGGAAGAAGTGGAGAAGCCCAGCTGGAGCTAGGTATAGCATTCTTCTACAGATTTCTGGGCAATAAAGAAATGATGTTTACTATAGATGTTATTATTAATCACTGATTGCTGATTGAAAAAAGTGTTTTACATATCAATAGACAGTAGTGGGCACCCAAATTTGGGACAAGAATGAAAACTGCTGGGCTCAGAAGGATAGTCTGTTATATTTGTTAATATTCAATTTGCAACAGTCAGGAGGTGAAAATTGTGTGTGATTGATGAATAAAAAACTAAAACTATGTCCCTTTTTCATACACAGGAAGACCTCAGCCAGGAGGAGGCTGTGGAATGTGGCAGTCAGGAGGAGGCGGGGATTAGTGGCAGCCAGGAGGAGGCGGGGCTAAGTGTCAGCCAAGAGAAGCCTGGGACCAGTCGCAGCCTGACTGAATCTCAGGTTCCTCCCTCCAACCTCCATACAAAAGAGCCAGGAAGATGACTCCGAGTCCCGTGCAGGATTCTGCGTTCAGGCTGATTCAGGAGGCTTCGGCGTCCCTACGAGCCTTACCCACTCCTGAAGAGGCCTTTGCCTGCATGGCTGCCACCAAACTGCAGGGCATGCAGGAGGGTCAACGCAGGCTCTGTGAGGACCTTATGTATAAAGTCCTACGTAAGGGGGTGAGTGGGGAACTAACACCCAAGACCGACGTGATTGAGTTGGACCATCCTCCTCCTCCTCCTCCTGCTGCCACAACTCCATCACCAGAGCCACCGCATGGAGGGAAGCGTGGAAGGAAGACCTGAGAGTGATGACCCTGGGTTCAGTCTGGTCTGACAAAAGATGCAGTCTCTCATATGACCACAGCCTGGGGACACAGATGTCATCTGCTGCTTTCCGGATCTCTGGGACTTCTGGACCAGACTGCCCTCCCTTAGATAAGGACTCCTCAGGCCACCAATTTTGCTTTGAAATAGTTGATGTGTGCCCTGGGGGTCCAAGGCTTCACCCATTTCTGCTGTTTCTCCAGCGTTGCCTCCCTCTTTGTTTAGTTGTGAGCCCT
This sequence comes from Aquarana catesbeiana, assembly GCF_042186555.1. Classification (NCBI taxonomy): domain Eukaryota; kingdom Metazoa; phylum Chordata; class Amphibia; order Anura; family Ranidae; genus Aquarana; species Aquarana catesbeiana. Next base: position 181,966,898 of record NC_133330.1, on the reverse strand, counting down.
TAATAACATTTTTTTGGGGAAATTATACTCTCCTATGTGTGTTTTCAGCCAAAAAGGACAGTTTGTTGGTGACGATTCAGGTACATTATCTAACATAAAATGTGAAATTAACAAGGGACAACAACACCAAACAATCTCCTACAGATTAAATAGAACAACATATCAATGGTGTTGTGGGAACTTGTCACAAAAAACACACACAAACATTTTCGGGAGTACAAATCAAAATCCCCCCAAAAAAATAACACCCTTCAAAAAAATACAAACACAAAACAAGATTCTACATTAAAGCCAAAAAAATAAATAAAATACAAAAAAAATATGTTGTCAGATGAGAAATCAAAATATATTGAGGGAATCCCGATAAATAGTAACAAAATAAGTTTGTGAGAAGTCTGTGTGAATATGAGCAGCAAAACTACTATATTCTTGTCACATTATAAAGAAGAAGAGATTGCGCTGTATTAAACCATTTTTAACATTGCAGCGTGACGAAAGTGCTGTATCCATTGCGAATGCTAAGTTTACCAGAACGAGCTGTTCCGTGTCGGAATTTCTTCTGAGCATGCGTGGCACTTTGTGCGTCGGAACAGGCCACACACGGTCGGAATTGACGTGATTGGATTTTGTTGTCGGAAAATTTTATCTCCTGCTCTCCAACTTTGTGTGTCGGAAAATCCGATGGAAAATGTCCGATGGAGCCCACACACGATCGGAATTTCCGACAACACGCTCCGATCGGACATTTTCCATCGGAAAATCCGACCTGTGTACGGGGCATAAGACTACTTTTCCAACATCCTCAACTTGACCCGTTCGGGGTCCCACTGTGGCTGTTGGACTGTTTTCCAGGGGGGAGTATTGCCATGAAGCTTGGAATACTGAAGTATTTCTCCTTTGATTCTATTACACAGTGGGGGGGATCTTCTGCCCTGTTTTAAGGCTAACCCCCTCCAGATGGCTCCATGGTCTGAAAGGAATGCATTGTTCTGTGTTTGACTGTTTGTTTATGCACTTTAATTACCCCCTGGGTAGGGATGAGCTTCGTGTTTGAGTCAAACCCATGTTCGACTCAAACATCGTCTGTTCGACCGTTCGCTGAAATGCGAACGATATGGGCCATTCGCGCCAAATTCGCGTGGCGCGTTACAGGCCAAAATTCACTGCGGCATCGCAGTGCATTGCTGGCTGATGATTGGACAAGCATGCACTATGACCCGCATGCTTGGCCAATCACAGCGCTACCAGTAGAGAGAGCTGTAATTGGCCAATGCCAGGGTCTTTGTAGTGTGTTCCAGCGTGCTGAGAGATAGAGAGAGAGAGAGACAGTGTCATTTCATTTGAGTTAGATAGATTAGGCAGGACAGTCAGTCAGTTAGCTGCACTTACAGTGTATTGTGTATATATATATGCATCCCAGGTGTTGTGTATATATATATATATATATATATATATATATATATATATATATATATATATATATATATATACACTGTATTCAGTTTAGCTAAATCCGTTCCTGTTATCTTCTTACTGACAGGCAGGCTTGTCTTGCTACAGTATTTACAGCTACCTGAAGAAAATTGCTGGTGTTCTTTTGTTCCAATTAGTACCACAGTCAGGCAGCTAGACTATTTACAGTTAATGTAGTGTGTCCTCCCAGTGTTCAGCTAAAGCTAAAAGTTATTTTAGTGAGACCTCTGCACAGTGTTCAGCTAAAGCTATAAGTTAGTGTAATGCGTCCTCTGAACAGTATTCAGCTAAAACTACAAGTTAGTGTAGTGCGTCCTCCTAACAGTGTTCAGCTAAAGCTACAAGTTAGTGTAGTGCATCCTCCTCACAGTGTTCAGCTAAAGCTACAGGTTAGTTTAGTGTGACCTCTGCACAGTGTTCAGCTAAAGCTACAAGTTAGTGTAGTGCGTGCTCTGAACAGTGTTCAGCTAAAGCTACAAGTTAGTGTAGTGCATCCTCCTCACAGTGTTCATCTAAAGCTACAAGTTAGTGTAGTGCGTCCTCCTCACAGTGTTCAGCTAAAGCTACAAGTTAGTGTAGTGCGTCCTCCTAACAGTGTTCAGCTAAAGCTACAAGTTAATGTAGTGTGTCCTCCTCACAGTGTTCAGTTAAAGCTAGAGGTTAAGTTAGAGTGACCTCTGCACAGTGTTCAGCTAAAGCTACAAGTTAGTGTAGTGCGTCCTGTGAACAGTGTTCATCTAAAGCAACAAGTTAGTGTAGTGCGTCCTCACAGTGTTCAGCTAAAGCTACAAGTTAGTGTAGTGTGACCTCTGCACAGTGTTCAGCTAAAGCTACAGGTTAGTTTAGTGTGACCTCTGCACAGTGTTCAGCTAAAGCTACAAGTTAGTGTAGTGTGTCCTCTGAACAGTGTTCATCTAAAGCTACAAGTTAGTGTAGTGCGACCTCTACACAGTGTTCAGCTAAAGCTACAAGTTAATGTAGTGCGTGCTCTGAACAGTGTTCAGCTAAAGCTACAAGTTAGTGTAGTGCTTCCTACTCACAGTGTTCAGCTAAAGCTACAAGTTAGTGTAGTGCGTCCTCCCTCAAAGTGTTCAGCTAAAGCTACAGGTTAGCTTAGTGTGACCTCTGCACAGTGTTGAGCTAAAGCTACAAGTTAGTGTAGTGCGTCCTCCTCACAGTGTTCAGCTAAAACTACAAGTTAGTGTTGTGCGACCTATGCACAGTGTTCAGCTAAAACTACAAGTTAGTGTAGTGCGACCTCTACACAGTGTTCAGCTAAAGCTACAAGTTAGTGTAGTGCGTCCTCTGAACAGTGTTCATCTAAAGCTACAAGTTAGTGTAGTGCGTCCTCCTCACAGTGTTCAGCTAAAGCTACAAGTTAGTGTAGTGCGTCCTCCTCACAGTGTTCAGCTAAAGCTACAAGTTAGTTTAGTGTGACCTCTGCACAGTGTTCAGCTAAAGCTAAAAGTTAGTGTAGTGAGTCTTCTGAACAGTGTTCAGCTAAAGCTACAAGTTAGTGTAGTGTTTCCTCCTCACAGTGTTCAGCTAAAACTACAAGTTAGTGTAGTGTGACCTCTGCACAGTGTTCAGCTAAAGCTACAAGTTATTTTAGTGCGACCTCTGCACAGTGATCAGCTAAAGCTACAAGTTAGTGCAGTGCGTGCTCTGAACAGTGTTCAGCTAAAACTACAAGTTAGTGTACTGCAACCTCTGCACAGTGTTCTGCTAAAGCTACAAGTTAGTTTAGTGCGTCCTCTGAACAGTGTTCATCTAAAGCTACAAGTTAGTGTAGTGAGTCCTCCTCATAGTGTTCAGCTAAAGCTACAAGTTAGTGTAGTGCGTCCTCTTCACAGTGTTCAGCTAAAGCTACAGGTTAATTTAGTGTGACCTCTGCACAGTGTTCAGCTAAAGCTACAGGTTAATTTAGTGTGACCTCTGCGCAGTGTTCAGCTAAAGCTACAAGTTAGTGTAGTGCGTCCTCTGAACAGTGTTCATCTAAAGCTACAAGTAAGTGTAGTGCGACCTCTGCACAGTATTCAGCTAAAGCTACAAGTTAGTGTAGTGCGTACTCTGAACAGTGTTCAGCTAAAGCTACAAGTTAGTGTACTGCGTCCTCCTCACAGTGTTCAGCTAAAGCTACAAGTTAGTCTAGTGCGTCCTCCTCACAGTGTTCAGCTAAAGCTAAAAGTTCGTGTAGTGCTTCCTCTGAACAGTGTTCAGCTAAAGCTACAAGTTAGTGTAGTGCATCCTCGTCACAGTGTTCAGGTAAAGCTACAAGTTAGTTTAGTGTGACCTCTGCATAGTGTTCAGCTAAAGCTACAAGTTAGTGTAGTGTGTCCTCTGAACAGTGTTCATCTAAAGCTACAAGTAAGTGTAATGTGACCTCTGCACAGTGTTCAGCTAAAGCTACAGGTTAGTGTAGTGCATCCTCCTCACAGTGTTCAGCTAAAACTACAAGTTAGTGTAGTGCGACCTCTGCACAGTGTTCAGCTAAAGCTACAGGTTAGTTTAGTGTGACCTCTGCACAGTGTTCAGCTAAAGCTACAGGTTAGTTTAGTGTGACCTCTGCACAGTGTTCAGCTAAAGCTACAAGTTAGTGCAGTGAGTCCTCCTCACAGTGTTCAGCTAAAGCTACAAGTTAGTGTAGTGCTTTCTCCTCATAGTGTTCAGCTAAAGCTACAAGTTAGTGTAGTGTGTCCTCCTCACAGTGTTCAGCTAAAGCTACAGGTTAGTTTAGTGTGACCTCTGTACAGTGTTCAGCTAAAGCTACAAGTAAGTGTAGTGGGTGCTCTGAACAGTGTTCAGCTAAAAATACAAGTTAGTATAGTGCGACTTCTGCACAGTGTTCATCTAAAGCTACAAGTTAGTGTAGTGCGTCCTCCTCACAGTGTTCAGCTAAAGCTACAAGTTAGTGTAGTGTGTAATCCTCACAGTGTTCAGCTAAACCTACAGGTTAGTTTAGTGTGACCTCTGCACATTGTTCAGCTAAAGCTACAAGTTAGTGCAGTGCGTCCTCCTCACAGTGTTCAGCTAAAGCTACAAGTTAGTGTAGTGCTTTCTCCTCATAGTGTTCAGCTAAAGCTACAAGTTAGTGTAGTGTGTCCTCCTCACAGTGTTCAGCTAAAGCTACAGGTTAGTTTAGTGTGACCTCTGTACAGTGTTCAGCTAAAGCTACAAGTAAGTGTAGTGGGTGCTCTGAACAGTGTTCAGCTAAAAATACAAGTTAGTATAGTGCGACTTCTGCACAGTGTTCATCTAAAGCTACAAGTTAGTGTAGTGCGTCCTCCTCACAGTGTTCAGCTAAAGCTACAAGTTAGTGTAGTGTGTAATCCTCACAGTGTTCAGCTAAACCTACAGTTTAGTTTAGTGTGACCTCTGCACAGTGTTCAGCTAAAGCTACAAGTTAGTGTAGTACGTGCTCTGAACATTGTTCAGCTAAAACTATAAGTTAGTGCAGTGCGACCTCTGCACAGTGTTCAGCTAAAGCTACAAGTTAGTGTAGTGCTTCCTCTGCACAGTGTTCAGCTAAAGCTACAAGTTAATGTAGTGCGTCCTTTGAACAGTGTTCAACTAAAGCTACAAGTTAGTTTAGTGCTTCCTCCTCACAGTGTTAATCTAAAGCTACAAGTTAGTGTAGTGCATCCTGCTCACAGTGTTCAGCTAAAGCTACAGGTTAGTTTAGTGTGACCTCTGCACAGTGTTCAGCTAAAGCTAAAAGTTAGTGTAGTGAGTCTTCTAAACAGTGTTCAGCTAAAGCTACAAGTTAGTGCAGTGCGTCCTCCTCACAGTGTTCAGCTAAAGTCACAAGTTAGTGTAGTGCTTCCTCCTCATAGTGTTCAGCTAAAGCTACAAATTAGTGTAGTGTGTCCTCCTCACAGTGTTCAGCTAAAGCTACAGGTTAGTTTAGTGTGACCTCTGCACAGTGTTCAGCTAAAGCTACACGTAAGTGTAGTGGGTGCTCTGAATAGTGTTCAGCTAAAACTACAAGGTAGTGTACTGCAACATCTGCACAGTGTTCAGCTAAAGCTACAAGTTAGTGTAGTGCGTACTCTGAACAGTGTTCAGCTAAAGCTACAAGTTAGTGTACTGCGTCCTCCTCACAGTGTTCAGCTAAAGCTACAAGTTAGTGTAGTGCGTCCTCCTCACAGTGTTCAGCTAAAGCTACAAGTTCGTGTAGTGCTTCTTCTGAACAGTGTTCAGCTAAAGCTACAAGTTAGTGTAGTGCATCCTCGTCACAGTGTTCAGCTAAAGCTACAAGTTAGTTTAGTGTGACCTCTGCATAGTGTTCAGCTAAAGCTACAAGTTAGTGTAGTGTGTCCTCTGAACAGTGTTCATCTAAAGCTACAAGTAAGTGTAGTGTGACCTCTGCACAGTGTTCAGCTAAAGCTACAAGTTAGTGTAGTGCGTGCTCTGAACAGTGTTCAGCTAAAGCTACAGGTTAGTGTAGTGCATCCTCCTCACAGTGTTCAGCTAAAACTACAAGTTAGTGTAGTGCGACCTCTGCACAGTGTTCAGCTAAAGCTACAGGTTAGTTTAGTGTGACCTCTGCACAGTGTTCAGCTAAAGCTACAGGTTAGTTTAGTGTGACCTCTGCACAGTGTTCAGCTAAAGCTACAAGTTAGTGCAGTGCGTCCTCCTCACAGTGTTCAGCTAAAGCTACAAGTTAGTGTAGTGCTTTTTCCTCATAGTGTTCAGCTAAAGCTACAAGGTAGTGTAGTGTGTCCTCCTCACAGTGTTCAGCTAAAGCTACAGGTTAGTTTAGTATGACCTCTGAACAGTGTTCATCAAAAGCTACAAGTAAGTGTAGTGGGTGCTCTGAACAGTGTTCAGCTAAAAATACAAGTTAGTATAGTGCGACTTCTGCACAGTGTTCATCTAAAGCTACAAGTTAGTGTAGTGCGTCCTCCTCACAGTGTTCAGCTAAAGCTACAAGTTAGTGTAGTGTGTAATCCTCACAGTGTTCAGCTAAACCTACAGGTTAGTTTAGTGTGACCTCTGCACAGTGTTCAGCTAAAGCTACAAGTTAGTGTAGTGCGTGCTCTGAACATTGTTCAGCTAAAATTATAAGTTAGTGCAGTGCGACCTCTGCACAGTGTTCAGCTAAAGCTACAAGTTAGTTAGTGCTTCCTCTGCACAGTGTTCAGCTAAAGCTACAAGTTAATGTAGTGCGTCCTTTGAACAGTGTTCAACTAAAGCTACAAGTTAGTTTAGTGCTTCCTCCTCACAGTGTTAATCTAAAGCTACAAGTTAGTGTAGTGCATCCTGCTCACAGTGTTCAGCTAAAGCTACAGGTTAGTTTAGTGTGACCTCTGCACAGTGTTCAGCTAAAGCTAAAAGTTAGTGTAGTGAGTCTTCTAAACAGTGTTCAGCTAAAGCTACAAGTTAGTGTAGTGTTTCCTCCTCACAGTGTTCAGCTAAAACTACAAGTTAGTGCAGTGCGTCCTCCTCACAGTGTTCAGCTAAAGTCACAAGTTAGTGTAGTGCTTCCTCCTCACAGTGTTCAGCTAAAGCTATAAGTTAGTGTAGTGTGTCCTCCTCACAGTGTTCAGCTAAAGCTACAGGTTAGTTTAGTGTGACCTCTGCACAGTGTTCAGCTAAAGCTACAAGTAAGTGTAGTGGGTGCTCTGAACAGTGTTCAGCTAAAACTACAAGGTAGTGTACTGCAACCTCTGCACAGTGTTCAGCTAAAGCTACAAGTTAGTGTAGTGTGTCCTCTGAACAGTGTTCATCAAAAGCTACAAGTTAGTGTAGTGGCTGCTCTGAACAGTGTTCAGCTAAAAATACAAGTTAGTATAGTGCGACCTCTGCACAGTGTTCATCTAAAGTACAAGTTAGTGTAGTGCGTCCTCCTCACAGTGTTCAGCTAAAGCTACAAGTTAGTGTAGTGTGTAATCCTCACAGTGTTCAGCTAAACCTACAGGTTAGTTTAGTGTGACCTCTGCACAGTGTTCAGCTAAAGCTACAAGTTAGTGTAGTGCGTGCTCTGAACATTGTTCAGCTAAAACTAAAAGTTAGTGTAGTGCGTCCTCTGAACAGTGTTCATCTAAAGCTACAAGCTAGTGTAGTGCGTCCTCCTCACAGTGTTCAGCTAAAGCCACAAGTTAGTTTAGTGCGTCCTCCTCACAGTGTTCAGCTAAAGCTACAAGTTAGTTTAGTATGACCTCTGCACAGTGTTCAGCTAAAGCTAAAAGTTAGTGTAGTGAGTCTTCTGAACAGTGTTCAGCAAAAGCTACAAGTTAGTGTAGTGTTTCCTCCTCACAGTGTTCATCTAAAACTACAAGTTAGTGTAGTGTGACCTCTGCACAGTGTTCAGCTAAAGCTACAAGTTATTTTAGTGCGACCTCTGCACAGTGTTCTGCAAAAGCTACAAGTTAGTTTAATGCGTCCTCTGAACAGTGTTCATCTAAAGCTACAAGTTAGTGTAGTGAGTCCTCCTCATAGTGTTCAGCTAAAGCTACAAGTTAGTGTAGTGCGTCCTCTTCACAGTGTTCAGCTAAAGCTACAGGTTAATTTAGTGTGACCTCTGCACAGTGTTCAGCTAAAGTTACAGGTTAATTTAGTGTGACCTCTGCACAGTGTTCAGCTAATGCTACAAGTTAGTTTAGTGCGTCCTCCTCACAGTGTTCAGCTAAAGCTACAGGTTAGTTTAGTGTGACCTCTGCACTGTCTTTAGCTAAAGCTACAAGTTAGTGTAGGGCGTCCTCTGAACAGTGTTCATCAAAAGCTACAAGTTAGTGTAGTGCGACCTCTGCACAGTGTTCAGCTAAAGCTACAAGTTAGTTTAGTGCGTCCTCCTCACAGTGTTCAGCTAAAGCTACAGGTTAGTTTAGTGTGACCTCTGCACTGTCTTTAGCTAAAGCTACAAGTTAGTGTAGGGCGTCCTTATCACAGTGTCCAGCTAAAACTACAAGTTAGTGTTGTGCGACCTCTGCACAGTGTTCAGCTAAAACTACAAGTTAGTGCAGTGCTACCTCTGCACAGTGTTCAGCTAAAGCTACAAGTTAGTGTAGTGCGACCTCTGCACAGTGTTCAGCTAAAGCTACAAGTTAGTGTAGTGCGTACTCTGAACAGTGTTCAGCTAAAGCTACAAGTTAGTGTACTGCGTCCTCCTCACAGTGTTCAGCTAAAGCTACAAGTTAGTGTAGTGCGTCCTCCTCACAGTGTTCAGCTAAAGTTACAAGTTCGTGTAGTGCGTCTTCTGAACAGTGTTCAGCTAAAGCTACAAGTTAGTGTAGTGCATCCTCGTCACAGTGTTCAGCTAAAGCTACAAGTTAGTTTAGTGTGACCTCTGCATAGTGTTCAGCTAACGCTACAAGTTAGTGTAGTGCGTGCTCTGAACAGTGTTCAGCTAAAGCTACAAGTTAGTGTAGTGCATCCTCCTCACAGTGTTCAGCTAAAACTACAAGTTAGTGTAGTGCGACCTCTGCACAGTGTTCAGCTAAAGCTACAAGTTAGTGTAGTGCATCCTCTTCACAGTGTTCAGCTAAAGCTACAAGTTAGTGTAATGCGTCCTCCTCACAGTGTTCAGCTAAAGCTACAGGTTCGGTTAGTGTGACCTCTGCACAGTGTTCAGCTAAAGCTACAAGTTAGTGTAGTGCGTCCTCTTCACAGTGTTCAGATAAATCTACGGGTAAGTTTAGTGTGACCTCTGCACAGTGTTCAGCTAAAGCTACAAGTTATTTTAGTGCGAACTCTGCACAGTGATCAGCTAAAGCTACAAGTTAGTGTAGTGCGTTCTCTGAAAAATGTTCGTCTAAAACTACAAGTTAGTGTAGTGCAACCTCTGCACAGTGCTCAGCTAAAGCTACAAGTTAGTGTAGTGCTTCCTCCTCACAGTGTTCAGCTAAAGCTACAAGTTAGTGTAGTGTGTCCTCCTCACAGTGTTCAGCTAAAGCTACAGGTTGGTTTAGTGTGACCTCTGCACAGTGTTCAGCTAAAACTAAAAGTTAGTGTAGTGCGACCTCTGCACAGTGTTCAGCTAAAGCTACAAGTTAGTGTAGTGCGTCCTCTGAACAGACTTCACCTAAAGCTACAAGTTAGTGTAGTTTGTCCTCCTCACTGTGTTCAGCTAAAGCTACAAGTTAGTATAGTGCGTCCTCCTCACAGTGTTCAGCTAAAGCTCCAGGTTCGTTTAGTGTGACCTCTGCACAGTGTTCAGCTAAAGCTAAAAGTTAGTGTAGTGCATCCTCCTCACAGTGTTCAGCTAAAGCTACAAGTTAGTGTAGTGCGTCCTCTGAACAGTGTTCATCTAAAGCTACAAGTTAGTGTAGTGCGTCCTCCTCACAGTGTTCAGCTAAAGCCACAAGTTAGTTTAGTGCGTAATCCTCACAGTGTTCAGCTAAAGCTACAAGTTAGTTTAGTATGACCTCTGCACAGTGTTCAGCTAAAGCTAAAAGTTAGTGTAGTGAGTCTTCTGAACAGTGTTCAGCTAAAGCTACAAGTTAGTGTAATGTTTCCTCCTCACAATGTTCAGCTAAAACTACAAGTTAGTGTAGTGTGACCTCTGCACAGTGTTCAGCTAAAGCTACAAGTTATTTTAGTGCGATCTCTGCACAGTGACCAGCTAAAGCTACAAGTTAGTGCAGTGCGTGCTCTGAACAGTGTTCAGCTAAAACTACAAGTTAGTGTAATGAAACCTCTGCACAGTGTTCTGCAAAAGCTACAGGTTAGTTTAATGCGTCCTCTAAACAGTGTTCATCTAAAGCTACAAGTTAGTGTAGTGAGTCCTCCTCATAGTGTTCAGCTAAAGCTACAAGTTAGTGTAGTGCGTCCTCTTCACAGTGTTCAGCTAAAGCTACAGGTTAATTTAGTGTGACCTCTGCACAGTGTTCAGCTAAAGTTACAGGTTAATTTAGTGTGACCTCTGCACAGTGTTCAGCTAATGCTACAAGTTAGTTTAGTGCGTCCTCCTCACAGTGTTCAGCTAAAGCTACAGGTTAGTTTAGTGTGACCTCTGCACTGTCTTTAGCTAAAGCTACAAGTTAGTGTAGGGCGTCCTCTGAACAGTGTTCATCAAAAGCTACAAGTTAGTGTAGTGCGACCTCTGCACAGTGTTCAGCTAAAGCTACAAGTTAGTTTAGTGCGTCCTCCTCACAGTGTTCAGCTAAACCTACAGGTTAGTTTAGTGTGACCTCTGCACTGTCTTTAGCTAAAGCTACAAGTTAGTGTAGGGCGTCCTTATCACAGTGTCCAGCTAAAACTACAAGTTAGTGTTGTGCGACCTCTGCACAGTGTTCAGCTAAAACTACAAGTTAGTGCAGTGCTACCTCTGCACAGTGTTCAGCTAAAGCTACAAGTTAGTGTAGTGCGACCTCTGCACAGTGTTCAGCTAAAGCTACACGTTAGTGTAGTGCGTACTCTGAACAGTGTTCAGCTAAAGCTACAAGTTAGTGTACTGCGTCCTCCTCACAGTGTTCAGCTAAAGCTACAAGTTAGTGTAGTGCGTCCTCCTCACAGTGTTCAGCTAAAGTTACAAGTTCGTGTAGTGCGTCTTCTGAACAGTGTTCAGCTAAAGCTACAAGTTAGTGTAGTGCATCCTCGTCACAGTGTTCAGCTAAAGCTACAAGTTAGTTTAGTGTGACCTCTGCACAGTGTTCAGCTAAAGCTACAGGTTAGTTTAGTGTGACCTCTGCACAGTGTTCAGCTAAAGCTACAAGTAAGTGTAGTGGGTGCTTTGAACAGTGTTCAGCTAAAAATACAAGTTAGTATAGTGCGACTTCTGCACAGTGTTCATCTAAAGCTACAAGTTAGTGCAGTGCTACCTCTGCACAGTGTTCAGCTAAAGCTACAAGTTAGTGTAGTGCGACCTCTGCACAGTGTTCAGCTAAAGCTACACGTTAGTGTAGTGCGTACTCTGAACAGTGTTCAGCTAAAGCTACAAGTTAGTGTACTGCGTCCTCCTCACAGTGTTCAGCTAAAGCTACAAGTTAGTGTAGTGCGTCCTCCTCACAGTGTTCAGCTAAAGTTACAAGTTCGTGCAATGCGTCCTCCTCACAGTGTTCAGCTAAAGTTACAAGTTAGTGTAGTGCTTCCTCCTCATAGTGTTCAGCTAAAGCTAAAAGTTAGTGTAGTGTGTCCTCCTCACAGTGTTCAGCTAAAGCTACAGGTTAGTTTAGTGTGACCTCTGCACAGTGTTCAGCTAAAGCTACAAGTAAGTGTAGTGGGTGCTTTGAACAGTGTTCAGCTAAAAATACAAGTTAGTATAGTGCGACTTCTGCACAGTGTTCATCTAAAGCTACAAGTTAGTGTAGTGCGTCCTCCTCACAGTGTTCAGCTAAAGCTACAAGTTAGTGTAGTGTGTAATCCTCACAGTGTTCAGCCAAACCTACAGGTTAGTTTAGTGTGACCTCTGCACAGTGTTCAGCTAAAGCTACAAGTTAGTGTAGTGCGTGCTCTGAACATTGTTCAGTTAAAACTATAAGTTAGTGTAGTGCGACCTCTGCACAGTGTTCAGCTAAAGCTACAAGTTAGTGTAGTGCGTTCTCTGAACAGTGTTCAACTAAAGCTACAATTTAGTTTAGAGCTTCCTCCTCACAGTGTTAATCTAAAGCTACAAGTTAGTGTAGTGCACCCTCCTCACAGTGTTCAGCTAAAGCTACAGGTTAGTTTAGTGTGACCTCTGCACAGTGTTCAGCTAAAGCTAAATGTTAGTGTAGTGAGTCTTCTAAACAGTGTTCAGCTAAAGCTACAAGTTAGTGTAGTGTTTCTTCCTCACAGTGTTCAGCTAAAACTACAAGTTAGTGTAGTGTGACCTCTGCACAGTGTTCAGCTAAAGCTACAAGTTATTTTAGTGTGACCTCTGCACAGTGACCAGCTAAAGCTACAAGTTAGTGTAGTGCGTGCTCTGAACAGTGTTCAGCTAAAACTACAAGTTAGTGTACTGCAACCTCTGCACAGTGTTCTGCTAAAGCTACAAGTTAGTTCAGTGCATCCTCTGAACAGTGTTCATCTAAAGCTACAAGTTAGTGTAGAGAGTCCTCCTCATAGTGTTCAGCTAAAGCTATAAGTTAGTGTAGTGCGTCCTCTTCACAGTGTTCAGCTAAAGCTACAGGTTAATTTAGTGTGACCTCTGCACAGTGTTCAGCTAAAGCTACAGGTTAATTTAGTGAACCTCTGCACAGTGTTCAGCTAAAGCTACAAGTTAGTGTAGTGTGTCCTCTGAACAGTGTTCATCAAAAGCTACAAGTTAGTGTAGTGGGTGCTCTGAACAGTGTTCAGCTAAAAATACAAGTTAGTATAGTGCGACCTCTGCACAGTGTTCATCTAAAGCTACAAGTTAGTGTAGTGCGTCCTCCCCACAGTGTTCAGCTAAAGCTACAAGTTAGTGTAGTGTGTAATCTTCACAGTGTTCAGCTAAACCTACAGGTTAGTTTAGTGTGACCTATGCACAGTGTTCAGCTAAAGCTACAAGTTAGTGTAGTGCGTGCTCTGAACATTGTTCAGCTAAAACTACAAGTTAGTGTAGTGCGACCTCTGCACAGTGTTCAGCTAAAGCTACAAGTTAGTGTAGTGTGTCCTCTGAACAGACTTCACCTAAAACTACAAGTTAGTGTAGTTCGTCCTCCTCACTGTGTTCAGCTAAAGCTACAAGTTAGTATAGTGCGTCCTCCTCACAGTGTTCAGCTAAAGCTACAGGTTCGTTTAGTGTGACCTCTGCACAGTGTTCAGCTAAAGCTAAATGTTAGTGTAGTGCATCCTCCTCACAGTGTTCAGCTAAAGCTACAAGTTAGTGTAGTGCGTCCTCTGAACAGTGCTCATCTAAAGCAACAAGTTAGTGTAGTGCGTCCTCCTCACAGTGTTCAGCTAAAGCTACAAGTTAGTGTAGTGCGTCCTCCTCACAGTGTTCAGCTAAAGCTACAAGTTAGTTTAGTGCGTCCTCCTCACAGTGTTCAGCTAAAGCTACAAGTTAGTTTAGTATGACCTCGGCACAGTGTTCAGCTAAAGCTAAAAGTTAGTGTAGTGTTTCTTCCTCACAGTGTTCAGCTAAAACTACAAGTTAGTGTAGTGTGACCTCTGCACAGTGTTCAGCTAAAGCTACAAGTTATTTTAGTGTGACCTCTGCACAGTGACCAGCTAAAGCTACAAGTTAGTGTAGTGCGTGCTCTGAACAGTGTTCAGCTAAAACTACAAGTTAGTGTACTGCAACCTCTGCACAGTGTTCTGCTAAAGCTACAAGTTAGTTCAGTGCATCCTCTGAACAGTGTTCATCTAAAGCTACAAGTTAGTGTAGAGAGTCCTCCTCATAGTGTTCAGCTAAAGCTATAAGTTAGTGTAGTGCGTCCTCTTCACAGTGTTCAGCTAAAGCTACAGGTTAATTTAGTGTGACCTCTGCACAGTGTTCAGCTAAAGCTACAGGTTAATTTAGTGAACCTCTGCACAGTGTTCAGCTAAAGCTACAAGTTAGTGTAGTGTGTCCTCTGAACAGTGTTCATCAAAAGCTACAAGTTAGTGTAGTGGGTGCTCTGAACAGTGTTCAGCTAAAAATACAAGTTAGTATAGTGCGACCTCTGCACAGTGTTCATCTAAAGCTACAAGTTAGTGTAGTGCGTCCTCCCCACAGTGTTCAGCTAAAGCTACAAGTTAGTGTAGTGTGTAATCTTCACAGTGTTCAGCTAAACCTACAGGTTAGTTTAGTGTGACCTATGCACAGTGTTCAGCTAAAGCTACAAGTTAGTGTAGTGCGTGCTCTGAACATTGTTCAGCTAAAACTACAAGTTAGTGTAGTGCGACCTCTGCACAGTGTTCAGCTAAAGCTACAAGTTAGTGTAGTGTGTCCTCTGAACAGACTTCACCTAAAACTACAAGTTAGTGTAGTTCGTCCTCCTCACTGTGTTCAGCTAAAGCTACAAGTTAGTATAGTGCGTCCTCCTCACAGTGTTCAGCTAAAGCTACAGGTTCGTTTAGTGTGACCTCTGCACAGTGTTCAGCTAAAGCTAAATGTTAGTGTAGTGCATCCTCCTCACAGTGTTCAGCTAAAGCTACAAGTTAGTGTAGTGCGTCCTCTGAACAGTGCTCATCTAAAGCAACAAGTTAGTGTAGTGCGTCCTCCTCACAGTGTTCAGCTAAAGCTACAAGTTAGTGTAGTGCGTCCTCCTCACAGTGTTCAGCTAAAGCTACAAGTTAGTTTAGTGCGTCCTCCTCACAGTGTTCAGCTAAAGCTACAAGTTAGTTTAGTATGACCTCGGCACAGTGTTCAGCTAAAGCTAAAAGTTAGTGTAGTGAGTCTTCTGAACAGTGTTCAGCTAAAGCTACAAGTTAGTGTAGTGATTCCTCCTCACAGTGTTCAGCTAAAACTACAAGTTAGTGTAGTGTGACCTCTGCACAGTGTTCAGCTAAAGCTACAGGTTAATTTAGTGAACCTCTGCACAGTGTTCAGCTAAAGCTACAAGTTAGTGTAGTGTGTCCTCTGAACAGTGTTCATCAAAAGCTACAAGTTAGTGTAGTGGGTGCTCTGAACAGTGTTCAGCTAAAAATACAAGTTAGTATAGTGCGACCTCTGCACAGTGTTCATCTAAAGCTATAAGTTAGTGTAGTGCGTCCTCCCCACAGTGTTCAGCTAAAGCTACAAGTTAGTGTAGTGTGTAATCCTCACAGTGTTCAGCTAAACCTACAGGTTAGATTTGTGTGACCTATGCACAGTGTTCAACTAAAGCTACAAGTTAGTGTAGTGCGTGCTCTGAACATTGTTCAGCTAAAACTACAAGTTAGTGTAATGCGACCTCTGCACAGTGTTCAGCTAAAGCTACAAGTTAGTGTAGTGCGTCCTCTGAACAGACTTCACCTAAAACTACAAGTTAGTGTAGTTCGTCCTCCTCACTGTGTTCAGCTAAAGCTACAAGTTAGTATAGTGCGTCCTCCTCACAGTGTTCAGCTAAAGCTACAGGTTCGTTTAGTGTAACCTCTGCACAGTGTTCAGCTAAAGCTAAATGTTAGTGTAGTGCATCCTCCTCACAGTGTTCAGCTAAAGCTACAAGTTAGTGTAGTGCGTCCTCTGAACAGTGCTCATCTAAAGCAACAAGTTAGTGTAGTGCGTCCTCCACACAGTGTTCAGCTAAAGCTACAAGTTAGTGTAGTGCGTCCTCCTCACAGTGTTCAGCTAAAGCCACAAGTTAGTTTAGTGCGTCCCCCTCACAGTGTTCAGCTAAAGCTACAATTTAGTTTAGTATGACCTCGGCACAGTGTTCAGCTACAGCTAAAAGTTAGTGTAGTGAGTCTTCTGAACAGTGTTCAGCTAAAGCTACAAGTTAGTGTAGTGATTCCTCCTCACAGTGTTCAGCTAAAACTACAAGTTAGTGTAGTGTGACCACTGCACAGTGTTCAGCTAAAGCTACAAGTTATTTTAGTGCGACCTCTGCACAGTGACCAGCTAAAGCTACAAGTTAGTGCAGTGCGTGCTCTGAACAGTGTTCAGCTAAAACTACAAGTTAGTGTAATGAAACCTCTGCACAGTGTTCTGCTAAAGCTACAAGTTAGTTTAATGCATCCTCTGAACAGTGTTCCTCTAAAGCTACAAGTTAGTGTAGTGAGTCCTCCTCATAGTGTTCAGCTAAAGCTACAGGTTAATTTAGTGTGACCTCTGCACAGTGTTCATCTAAAGCTACAAGTTAGTGTAGTGCGTCCTCCCCACAGTGTTCAGCTAAAGCTACAAGTTAGTGTAGTGTGTAATCCTCACAGTGTTCAGCTAAACCTACAGGTTAGTTTAGTGTGACCTCTGCACAGTGTTCAGCTAAAGCTACAAGTTAGTGTAGTGCGTCCTCTGAACAGTGTTCATCAAAAGCTACAAGTTAGTGTAGTGCGACCTCTGCACAGTGTTCAGCTAAAGCTACAAGTTAGTGTAGTGCGTCCTTCTCACAGTGTTCAGCTAAAGCCACAGGTTAGTTTAGTGTGACCTCTGCACAGTGTTCAGCTAAAGCTACAAGTTAGTGTAGTGCGTCCCTATCACAGTGTTCAGCTAAAACTACAAGTTAGTGTTGTGCGACCTCTGCACAGTGTTCAGCTAAAATTACAAGTTAGTGCAGTGCGACCTCTGCACAGTGTTCAGCTAAAGCTACAAGTAAGTGTAGTGCGACCTCCGAACAGTGTTCATCTAAAGCTACAAGTTAGTGTAGTGTATCCTCCTCACAGTGTTCAGCTAAAGCTACAAGTTAGTGTAATGCGTCCTCCTCACAGTGTTCAGCTAAAGCTACAGGTTAGTTTAGTGTGACCTCTGCACAGTGTTCAGCTAAAGCTAAATGTTTGTGTAGTGAGTCCTCTGAACAGTGTTCAGCTAAAGCTACAAGTTAGTGTAGTGTTTCCTCCTCACAGTGTTCAGCTAAAACTACAAGTTAGTGTAGTGTGACCTCTGCACAGTGTTCAGCTAAAGCTACAAGTTATTTTAGTGCGACCTCTGCACAGTGATAAGCTAAAGCTGCAAGTTAGTGTAGTGCGTGCTCTGAACAGTGTTCAGCTAAAACTACAAGTTAGTGTACTGCAACCTCTGCACAGTGTTCAGCTAAAGCTACAAGTTAGTTTAGTGCGTCCTCTGAACAGTGTTCATCTAAAGCTACAAGTTAGTGTAGTGTGTCCTCCTCATAGTGTTCAGCTAAAGCTACAGGTTAATTTAGTGTGACCTCTGCACAGTGTTCAGCTAAAGCTACAAGTTAGTGTAGTGTGTCCTCTGAACAGTGTTCAGCTAAAGCTACAAGTTAGTGTAGTGCGTCCTCTTCACAGTGTTCAGATAAATCTACGGGTAAGTTTAGTGTGACCTCTGCACAGTGTTCAGCTAAAGCTACAAGTTATTTTAGTGCGACCTCTGCACAGTGATCAGCTAAAGCTACAAGTTAGTGTAGTGCGTGCTCTGAAAAGTGTTCATCTAAAACTACAAGTTAGTGTAGTGCAACCTCTGCACAGTGCTCTGCTAAAGCTACAAGTTAGTGTAGTGCTTTTTCTGAACAGTGTACAACTAAAGCTACAAGTTATTGTACTGCATTCTCTTCACAGTGTTCAGCTAAAGCTACAAGTTAGTGTAGTGCGACCTCTGCACAGTGTTAAGCAAAAGCTATAAGTTAGTGTAGTGCGTGCTCTGAATAGTGTTCAGTTAAAGCTACAAGTTAGTGTAGTGCTTCCTCCTCACAGTGTTCAGCTAAAGCTACAAGTTAGTGTAGTGCGTCCTCCTCACAGTGTTCAGCTAAAGCTACAGTTTGGTTTAGTGTGACCTCTGCACAGTGTTCAGCTAAAACTACAAGTTATTGTAGTGCGTTTTCCTCACAGTGTTCAGCTAAAACTACAAGTTAGTGTAGTGCGACCTCTGCACAGTGTTCAGCTAAAGCTACAAGTTAGTGTAGTGCGTCCTCTGAACAGTGTTCCGCTAAAGCTGCAGGTTAGTTTAGTGCGACCTCTGCACATTGTTCAGCTAAAGCTACAAGTTAGTGTAGTGCGTGCTCTGAACTGTGTTCAACTAAAGCTACAATTTAGTGTAGTGCATGCTCTGAACAGTGTTCAGCTAAAGCCACAGGTTAGTTTAGTGTGACCTCTGCACAGTGTTCAGCTAAAGCTACAAGTTAGCCTAGTGCGTCCTCTGAACAGTGTTTATCTAAAGCTACAAGTTTTTTCTAGTGCGTCCTCCTCACAGTGTTCAGCTAAAGCTACAAGTTAGTGTAGTGCGTCCTCCTTACAGTGTTCAGCTAAAGCTACAGGTTAGTTTATTGTGACCTCTGCACAGTGTTCAGCTAAAGCTACAGGTTAGTTTAGTGTGACCTCTGCACAGTGTTCAGCTAAAGTTACAAGTTAGTGTAGTGCGTGCTCTGAATAGTGATCAGCTAAAACTACAATTTATTGAAGTGAAACCTCTGCACAGTGTTAAGCTAAAGCTACAAGTTAGTGTAGTGCGTCCTCCTCACAGTGTTCAGCTAAAGCTACAAGTTAGTGTAGTGCGTCCTCACAGTGTTCAGCTAAAGCTTCAAGTTAGTGTAGTGCATCCTCCTCACAGTGTTCAGCGAAAGCTACAGATTAGTTTAGTGTGACCTCTGCACAGTGTTCAGGTAAAGCTACAAGTTAGTGTAGTGCGTCCTCCTCACAGTGTTCAGCTAAAGCTACAAGTTAGTTTAGTGCGTCCTCCTCACTGTGTTCAGCTAAAACTACAGGTTAGTGTAGTGCGACCTCTGCACAGTGTTCAGCCAAAGCTACAAATTATTTTAGTGCGACCTCTGCACAGTTATCAGCTAAAGCTAAAAGTTAGTGTAGTGTGTGCTCTGAACAGTGTTCAGCTAAAACTACAAGTTAGTGTAGTGCGACCTATGCACAGTGTTCAGCTAAAGCTACAAGTTAGTGTAGTGCGTGCTCTGAACAGTGTTCAGCTAAAGCTACAGTTTAGTTTATTGTGACCTCTGCACAGTGTTCATCTAAAGCTACAAGTTATTTTAGTGTGACCTCTGCACAGTGTTCAGCTAAAGCTAAAAGTTAGTGTAGTACGTCCTCTGAACAGTGTTCAGCTAAAGCTACAAGTTAGTGTAGTGCGTCCTCCTCACAGTGTTCAGATAAAGCTACAAGTTAGCACAGTGCGTGCACTGAACAGTGCTCAGCTAAAGCTAAAAGTTAGTGTAGTGCTTCCTCCTCACAGTGTTCAGCTAAAGCTGCAAGTTAATGTAGTGCGTCCTTCTCACAGTGTTTAGCTAAAGCTACAGGTTAGTTTAGTGTGACCTCTGCACAGTGTTCAGCTAAAGCTACAAGTTAGTGTAGTGTGTCCTCCTCACAGTGTTCAGCTAAAACTACAAGTTAGTGTAGTGCGACCTCTGCACAGTGTTTAGCTAAAGCTACAGGTTAGTTTAGTGTGACCTCTGCACAGTGTTCAGCTAAAGCTACAAGTTAGTGTAGTGTGTCCTCCTCACAGTGTTCAGCTAAAACTACCAGTTAGTGTAGTGCGATCTCTGCACAGTGTTCAGCTAAAGCTACAAGTTAATGTAGTGAGTCCTCTGAAAAGGGTTCATCTAAATCTACAAGTTAGTGTAGTGCATCCTCAAAGTGTTCAGCTAAAGCTTCAAGTTAGTGTAGTGCATCCTCCTCACAGTGTTAAGCTAAAGCTACAGGTTAGTTTAGTGTGACCTCTGCACAGTGTTCAGCTAAAGCTACAAGTTAGTGTGGTGCGTCCTCCTCACAGTGTTCAGCTAAAGCTACAAGTTAGTGTACTGCGTCCTCCTCACTGTGTTCAGCTAAAACTACAAGTTAGTGTAGTGCGACCTCTGCACAGTGTTCAGCCAAAGCTAGAAGTTATTTTAGTGCGACCTCTGCACAGTTATCAGCTAAAGCTACAAGTTAATGTAGTGCGTGCTCTGAACAGTGTTCAGCTAAAACTACAAGTTAGTGTAGTGCGACCTCTGCACAGTGTTCAGCTAAAGCTACAAGTTAGTGTAGTGTGTCCTCCTCACAGTGTTCAGCTAAAGCTACAGTTTAGTTTATTGTGACCTCTGCACAGTGTGCAGCTAAAGCTACAAGTTATTTTAGTGTGACCTCTGCACAGTGTTCAGTTAAAGCTAAAAGTTAGTGTAGTGCATCCTCTGAACAGTGTTCAGCTAAAGCTACAAGTTAGTGTAGTGCGACCTCTGCACAGTGTTCAGCTAAAGCTACAAGTTAGTGTAGTGCGTCCTCCTCACAGTGTTCAGCTAAAGCTACAGTTTAGTTATTGTGACCTCTGCACAGTGTGCAGCTAAAGCTACAGTTATTTTAGTGTGACCTCTGCACAGTGTTCAGTTAAAGCTAAAAGTTAGTGTAGTGCATCCTCTGAACAGTGTTCAGCTAAAGCTACAAGTTAGTGTAGTGCGACCTCTGCACAGTGTTCAGCTAAAGCTACAAGTTAGTGTAGTGCGTCCTCCTCACAGTGTTCAGCTAAAGCTACAGTTTAGTTTATTGTGACCTCTGCACAGTGTTCAGCTGAAGCTACAAGTTATTTTAGTGTGACCTCTGCACAGTGTTCAGCTAAATCTAAAAGTTAGTGTAGTGCGTCCTCTGAACAGTGCTCAGCTAAAGCTACAAGTTAGTGTAGTGCATCCTCCACACAGTGTTCAGCTAAAACTACAAGTTAGTGTAGTGCGTGGTCTGAACAGTGTTCAGCTAA
Organism: Aquarana catesbeiana; assembly: GCF_042186555.1. Classification (NCBI taxonomy): domain Eukaryota; kingdom Metazoa; phylum Chordata; class Amphibia; order Anura; family Ranidae; genus Aquarana; species Aquarana catesbeiana. The sequence goes on along the minus strand of NC_133330.1, from coordinate 181,946,338 downwards.
AGCTAAAAGTTAGTGTAGTGCTTCCTCCTCACAGTGTTCAGCTAAAGCTACAAGCTAGTGTAGTGTGTCCTCTGAACAGTGTTTAGTTAAAGATACAGTTTAGTTTAGTGTGACCTCTGCACAATGTTCAGCTAAAGCTACAAGTTAGTGTAGTGCGTCCTCCTCACAGTGTTCAGCTAAAACTACAAGTTAGTGCAGTGCGACCTCTGCACAGTGTTCGGCTAAAGCTACAAGTTAATGTAGTGCGTCCTCCTCACTGTGTTCAGCTAAAACTACAAGTTAGTGTAGTGCGACCTCTGCACAGTGTTCAGCCAAAGCTAGAAGTTATTTTAGTGCGACCTCTGCACAGTTATCAGCTAAAGCTACAAGTTAATGTAGTGCGTGCTCTGAACAGTGTTCAGCTAAAACTACAAGTTAGTGTAGTGCGACCTCTGCACAGTGTTCAGCTAAAGCTACAAGTTAGTGTAGTGTGTCCTCCTCACAGTGTTCAGCTAAAGCTACAGTTTAGTTTATTGTGACCTCTGCACAGTGTGCAGCTAAAGCTACAAGTTATTTTAGTGTGACCTCTGCACAGTGTTCAGTTAAAGCTAAAAGTTAGTGTAGTGCATCCTCTGAACAGTGTTCAGCTAAAGCTACAAGTTAGTGTAGTGCGACCTCTGCACAGTGTTCAGCTAAAGCTACAAGTTAGTGTAGTGCGTCCTCCTCACAGTGTTCAGCTAAAGCTACAGTTTAGTTATTGTGACCTCTGCACAGTGTGCAGCTAAAGCTACAGTTATTTTAGTGTGACCTCTGCACAGTGTTCAGTTAAAGCTAAAAGTTAGTGTAGTGCATCCTCTGAACAGTGTTCAGCTAAAGCTACAAGTTAGTGTAGTGCGACCTCTGCACAGTGTTCAGCTAAAGCTACAAGTTAGTGTAGTGCGTCCTCCTCACAGTGTTCAGCTAAAGCTACAGTTTAGTTTATTGTGACCTCTGCACAGTGTTCAGCTGAAGCTACAAGTTATTTTAGTGTGACCTCTGCACAGTGTTCAGCTAAATCTAAAAGTTAGTGTAGTGCGTCCTCTGAACAGTGCTCAGCTAAAGCTACAAGTTAGTGTAGTGCATCCTCCACACAGTGTTCAGCTAAAACTACAAGTTAGTGTAGTGCGTGGTCTGAACAGTGTTCAGCTAAAGCTAAAAGTTAGTGTAGTGCTTCCTCCTCACAGTGTTCAGCTAAAGCTACAAGCTAGTGTAGTGTGTCCTCTGAACAGTGTTTAGTTAAAGATACAGTTTAGTTTAGTGTGACCTCTGCACAATGTTCAGCTAAAGCTACAAGTTAGTGTAGTGCGTCCTCCTCACAGTGTTCAGCTAAAACTACAAGTTAGTGCAGTGCGACCTCTGCACAGTGTTCGGCTAAAGCTACAAGTTAATGTAGTGCGTCCTCTGAAAAGGGTTCATCTAAAGCTACACGTTAGTGTAGTGTGTCCTCCTCACAGTGTTCAGTTAAAGCTACAAAATAGTGTAGTGCGACCTCTGCACAGGGTTCAGCTAAAGTTACAAGTTAGTCTGGTGCGTCCTCCTCACAGTGTTCAGCTAAAGCTGCAAGTTAGTGTAGTGCGTCCTGTTCACAGTGTTCAGTTAAAGCTACAGGTTAGTTTAGTGTGACCTCTGCACAGTGTTCAGCTAAAGCTACAAGTTAGTGTAGTGCGTCCTCCTCACAGTGTTCAGCTAAAGCTACAAGTTAGTGTAGTCGACCTCTGCATAGTGTTCAGCTAAAGTTAAAAATTAGTCTGGTGCGTCCTCCTCACAGTGTTCAGCTAAAGTTGCAAGTTAGTATAGTGCGTCCTCTTCACAGTGTTCAGCTAAAGCTACAGGTTAATGTAGTGGGTCCTCTGAAAAGGGTTCAACTAAATCTACAAGTTAGTGTGGTGCGTCCTCCTCACAGTGTTCAGTTAAAGCTACAAGTTAGTGTAGTGCGACCTCTGCACAGTGTTCAGCTAAAGTTACAAGTTAGTCTGGTGCGTCCTCCTCACAGTGTTCAGCTAAAGCTGCAAGTTAGTGTAGTGCGTCCTCTTCACAGTGTTCAGCTAAAGCTACAGGTTAGTTTAGTGTGTCCTCTGAAAAGGGTTAATCTAAAACTACAAGTTAGTGTAGGGCGTCCTCCTCACAGTGTTCAGTTAAAGCTACAAGTTAGTGCATTGCGACCTCTGCACAGTGTTCAGCTAAAGTTACAAGTAAGTCTGGTGCGTCCTCCTCACAGTGTTCAGCTAAAGCTGCAAGTTAGTGTAGTGCGTCCTCTTCACAGTGTTCAGCTAAAGCTACAGGCTAGTTTAGTATGACCTCTGCACGGTGTTCAGCTAAAGCTACAAGTTAGTGTAGTGCGTCCTCCTCACAGTGTTCAGCTAAAGCTACAAGTTAATGTAGTGCGTCCTCTGAAAAGGGTTCATCTAAAGCTTCAAGTTAGTGTACTGCGTCCTCCTCACAGTGTTCAGTTAAAGCTACAAGTTAGTGTAGTGCGACCTCTGCACACTGTTCAGCTAAAGTTACAAGTTAGTCTGGTGCGTCCTCCTCACAGTGTTCAGCTAAAGCTGCAAGTTAGTGTAGTGCGTCCTCTTCACAGTGTTCAGCCAAAGCTACAAGTTATTTTAGAGTGACCTCTGCACAATTATCAGCTAAAGCTACAAGTTAATGTAATGCGTGCTCTGAACAGTGTTCAGCTAAAACTACAAGTTAGTGTAGTGCGACCTCTGCACAGGGTTCGGCTAAAGCTACAGTTTAGTTTATTGTGACCTCTGCACAGTGTTCAGCTAAAGCTACAAGTTATTTTAGTGTGACCTCTGCACAGTGTTCAGCTAAAGCTAAAAGTTAGTGTAGTGCATCCTCTGAACAGTGTTCAGCTAAAGCTACAAGTTAGTTTAGTGGGACCTCTGCACAGTGTTCAGCTAAAGCTACAAGTTAGTGTAGTGCGTCCTCCTCACAGTGTTCAGCTAAAGCTACAGTTTAGTTTATTGTGACCTCTGCACAGTGTTCAGCTAAAGCTACAAGTTATTTTAGTGTGACCTCTGCACAGTGTTACGCTAAAAGTTAGTGTAGTGTGTCCTCTGAACAGTGTTCAGCTAAAGCTACAAGTTAGTGTAGTGCGCGGTTTGAACAGTGTTCAGCTAAAAGTTAGTGTAGTGATTGCTCCTCACAGTGTTCAGCTAAAGCTACAAGTTAGTGTAGTGCGTCCTCCTCACAGTGTTCAGCTAAAGACACAGATTAGTTTAGTGTGACCTCTGTACAGTGTTCAGCTAAAGCTACAAGTTAGTGTAGTGCATCCTCCTCACAGTGTTCAGCTAAAACTACAAGTTAGCGTAGTGCGACCTCTGCACAGTGTTTGGCTAAAGCTACAAGTTAATGTAGTGCGTCTTCTGAAAAGGGTTCATCTAAAGCTACAAGTTAGTGTAGTGCAACCTCTGCACAGTGCTCAGCTAAAGCTACAAGTTAGTGTATTGCTTTTTCTGAACAGTGTACAACTAAAGCTACAAGTTATTGTAGTGCATCCTCTTCACAGTGTTCAGCTAAAGCTACGAGTTAGTGTAGTGCGACCTCTGCACAGTGTTAAGCAAAAGCTATAAGTTAGTGTAGTGCGTCCTCCTCACAGTGTTCAGCTAAAGCTACAAGTTAGTGCAGTGCATCCTCACAGTGTTCAGCTAAAGCTTCAAGTTAGTGTAGTGCATCCTCCTCACAGTGTTGAGCTAAAGCTACAGGTTAGTTTAGTGTGACCTCTGCACAGTGTTCAGCTAAAGCTACAAGTTAGTGTGGTGTGTCCTCCTCACAGTGTTCAGCTAAAGCTACAAGTTAGTGTACTGCATCCTCCTCATTGTGTTCAGCTAAAACTACAAGTAGTAGTAGTAGTGCGACCTCTACACAGTGTTCAGCCAAAGCTACAAGTTATTTTAGTGCGACCTCTGCACAGTTATCAGCTAAAGCTACAAGTTAATGTAGTGCGTGCTCTGAACAGTGTTCAGCTAAAACTGCAAGTTAGTGTAGTGCGACCTCTGCACAGTGTTCAGCTAAAGCTACAAGTTAGTATAGTGCGTATTCCTCACAGTGTTCAGCTAAAGCTACAGTTTAGTTTATTGTGACCTCTGCACAGTGTTCAGCTAAAGCTACAAGTTATTTTAGTGTGACCTCTGCACAGTGTTCAGCTAAAGCTAAAAGTTAGTGTAGTGTGTCCTCCTCACAGTGTTCAGCTAAAGCTACAAGTTAGTGTAGTGCGTTGTCTGAACAGTGTTCAGTTAAAGCTAAAAGTTAGTGTAGTGCTTCCTCCTCACAGTATTCAGCTAAAGCTACAAGTTAGTGTAGTGCATCCTCCTCACAGTGTTAAGCTAAAACTACAAGTTAGTGTAGTGCGACCTCTGCACAGTGTTCGGATAAAGGTACAAGTTAATGTAGTGCGTCCTCTGAAAAGGGTTCATCTAAAGCTACAAGTTAGTGTAGTGCGTCCTCCTCACAGTGTTCAGCTAAAACTACAAGTTAGTGTAGTGCGACCTCCGCACAGAGTTCAGCTAAAGCTACAAGTTATTTTAGTGCGACCTCTGCACAGTGTTCAGCTAAAGCTACAAGTTATTGTAGTGCATGCTCTGAACAGTGTTCAGCTAAAGCTACAAGTTATTTTAGTGCTACCTCTGCACAGTGATCAACTAAAGCTACACGTTAGTGTAGTGAATGCTCTGAACAGTGTTCAGCTAAAACTACAAGTTAGTGTAGTGCGACTTCTGCACATTGTTCAGCTAAAGATACAGGTTAGCATAGTGCGTCCTCCTCACAGTGTTCAGCTAAAGCTACAAGTTAGTGTATTGCTTCCTCCTCACAGTGTTCAGATAAAGCTACAGGTAAGTTTAGTGTGACCTCTGCACAGTGTTCAGCTAAAGCTACAAGTTATTTTAGTGCGACTTCTGCACAGTGATCAGCTAAAGCTACAAGTTAGTGTAGTGCGTGCTCTGAACAGTGTTCATCTAAAACTACAAGTTAGTGTTGTGCAACCTCTGCACAGTGCTCAGCTAAAGCTACAAGTTAGTGTAGTGCTTTTTCTGAACAGTGTACAACTAAAGCTACAAGTTATTGTAGTGCATCCTCATCACAGTGTTCAGCTAAAGCTACAAGTTAGTGTAGTGCGACCTCTGCACAGTGTTAAGCAAAAGCTATAAGTTAGTGTAGTGCGTGCTCTGAATAGTGTTCAGCTAAAGCTACAAGTTAGTGTAGTGCTTCCTCCTCACAGTGTTCAGCTAAAGCTACAAGTTAGTGTAGTGCATCCTCCTCACAGTGTTCAGCTAAAGCTACAGGTTGGTTTAGTGTGACCTCTGCACAGTGTTCAGCTAAAACTACAAGTTATTGTAGTGCGTACTCCTCACAGTGTTCAGCTAAAACTACAAGTTAGTTTAGTGCGACCTCTGCACAGTGTTCAGCTAAAGCTTCAATTTAGTGTAGTGTGTCCTCTGAACAGTGTTCAGCTAAAGCTGCAGGTTAGTTTAGTGTGACCTCTGCACAGTGTTCAGCTAAAGCTACAAGTTAGTGTAATGTGTCCTCTGAACAGTGTTCAGCTAAATCTACAGTTTAGTTTAGTGTGACCTCTGCACAGTGTTCAGCTAAAGCTACAAGTTAGTGTAGTGCGTGCTCTGAACAGTGTTCATCCAAAGCTACAAGTTAGTGTAGTGCATCCTCCTCACTGCGTTTAGCTAAAACTACAAGTTAGTGTAGTGCGACCTCTGCACAGTGTTCAGCTAAAGCTACAAGTTAGTATAGTGCGACCTCTGCACAGTGTTCAGCTAAAGCTACAAGTTAATGTAGTGCGTCCTCTGAACAGTGTTCAGCTAAAGCTACAAGTTAGTGTAGTGCGTCCTCCTCACAGTGTTCAGCTAAAGCTACAAGTTAGTGTAGTGCGTCCTCCTCACAGTGTTCAGCTAAAGCTACAGGTTGGTTTAGTGTGGCCTCTGCACAGTGTTCAGCTAAAACTACAAGTTATTGTAGTGCGTCCTCCTCACAGTGTTCAGCTAAAACTACAAGTTAGTGTAGTGCGACCTCTGCACAGTGTTCAGCTAAAACTACAATTTAGTGTAGTGCGACCTCTGCACAGTGTTCAGCTAAAACTACAAGTTAATGTAGTGCGTCCTCTGAACAGTGTTCATCTAAAGCTACAGGTTAGTGTAGTGCGTCCTCCTCACATTGTTCAGTTAAAGCTACAAGTTAGTGTAGTGTGTCTTCCTCACAGTGTTCAGCTAAAGCTACAGGTTGGTTTAGTGTGGCCTCTGCACAGTGTTCAGCTAAAACTACAAGTTATTGTAGTGCGTCCTCCTCACAGTGTTCAGCTAAAACTACAAGTTAGTGTAGTGCGACCTCTGCACAGTGTTCAGCTAAAACTTCAAGTTAGTGTAGTGCGACCTCTGCACAGTGTTCAGCTAAAACTACAAGTTAATGTAGTGCGTCCTCTGAACAGTGTTCATCTAAAGCTACAGGTTAGTGTAGTGCGTCCTCCTCACATTGTTCAGTTAAAGCTACAAGTTAGTGTAGTGTGTCTTCCTCACAGTGTTCAGCTAAAGCTACAAGTTAGTGAAGTGCGTGCTCTGAACAGTGTTCAGCTAAAGCTACAAGTTAGTGTAGTGCTTCCTCCTCACAGTGTTCAGCTAAAGCTACAAGTTAGTGTACTGCGTCGTCCTTCTCAGTGTTCAGCTAAAGCTACAGGTTAGTTTAGTGTGACCTCTTCACAGTGTTCAGCTAAAGCTACAAGTTAGTGTTGTGCGTCCTCCTCACAGTGTTCAGCTAAAACTACAAGTTAGTGTAGTGCGTGCTCTGAACAGTGTTCATCTAAAACTACAAGTTAGTGTAGTGCAACCTCTGCACAGTGCTCAGCTAAAGCTACAAGTTAGTGTAGTGCTTTTTCTGAACAGTGTACAACTAAAGCTACAAGTTATTGTAGTGCATCCTTGTCACAGTGTTCAGCTAAAGCTACAAGTTAGTGTAGTGCGACCTCTGCACAGTGTTAAGCAAAAGCTATAAGTTAGTGTAGTGCGTGCTCTGAATAGTGTTCAGCTAAAGCTACAAGTTAGTGTAGTGCTTCCTCCTCACAGTGTTCAGCTAAAGCTACAAGTTAGTGTAGTGCATCCTTTCCAGTGTTCAGCTAAAGCTACAGGTTGGTTTAGTGTGACCTCTGCACAGTGTTCAGCTAAAACTACAAGTTATTGTAGTGCGTCCTCCTCACAGTGTTCAGCTAAAACTACAAGTTAGTTTAGTGCGACCTCTGCACAGTGTTCAGCTAAAGCTACAAGTTAGTGTAGTGCGTCCTCCTCACAGTGTTCAGCTAAAGCTACAGGTTATTTTAGTGTGACCTCTGCACAGTGTTCAGCTAAAGCTACAAGTTAGTGTAGTGCCTCCTCCTCACGGTGTTCAGCTAAAGCTACAAGTTAGTGTAGTGCGTCCTCCTCACAGTGTTCAGCTAAAGCTACAGGTTGGTTTAGTGTGGCCTCTGCACAGTGTTCAGCTAAAACTACAAGTTATTGTAGTGCGTCCTCCTCACAGTGTTCAGCTAAAACTACAAGTTAGTGTGGTGCGACCTCTGCACAGTGTTCAGCTAAAACTACAAGTTAGTCTAGTGCGACCTCTGCACAGTGTTCAGCTAAAGCTACAAGTTAGTGTAGTGCCTCCTCCTCACAGTGTTCAGCTAAAGCTACAAGTTAGTGTAGAGCGACCTCTGCACAGTGTTCAGCTAAAGCTACAAATTATTTTAGTGCGACCTCTGCACAGTGTTCAGCTAAAGCTACAAGTTAGTGTAGTGCGTCCTCCTCACAGTGTTCATCTAAAGCTACAAGTTAGTGTAGTGCGTCTTCCTCACAGTGTTCAGCTAAAGCTACAAGTTAGTGTAGTGCGTCCTCCTCACAGTGTTCAGCTAAAGCTACAAGTTAGTGTAGTGTGTCCTCCTCACAGTGTTCAGCTAAACCTACAGGTTAGTTTAGTTTGACCTCTGCACAGTGTTCAGCTAAAGCTACAAGTTAGTGTAGTGCGTGCTCTGAACAGTGTTCAGCTAAAACTACAAATTAGTGTAGTGCGACCTCTGCACAGTTTTCAGCTAAAGCTACAAGTTAGTGTAGTGCGTCCTCCTCACAGTGTTCAGCTAAAACTACAAGTTAGTGTAGTGTGACCTCTGCACAGTGTTCAGCCAAAGCTACAAGTTATTTTAGTGCAACCTCTACACAGTGATCAGCTAAAGCTACAAGTTAGTGTAGTGCGTGCTATGAACAGTGTTCAGCTAAAACTACAAGTTAGTGTACTGTTACCTCTGCACAGTGTTCAGCTAAAGCTACAAGTTAATTTAGTGCGTCCTCCTCACAGTGTTCAGCTAAAGCTACAAGTTAGTGTAGTGCGTCCTCCTCACAGTGTTCAGCTAAAACTACAAGTTAGTATAGTGCGACCTCTGAACAGTGTTCAGCTAAAACTACAAGTTAGTATATTGCGACCTCTGAACAGTGTTCAGCTAAAGCTACAAGTTAGTGTAGTGCGTCCTCCTCACAGTGTTCAGCTAAAGCTACAAGTTAGTGTAGTGCGACCTCTGCACAGTGTTCTGCTAAAGCTACAAGTTAGTGTAGTGCGTCCTCCTCACAGTGTTCAGCTAAAGCTACAAGTTAGTGTAGTGCGACCTCTGCACAGTGTTCAGCTAAAGCTACAAGTTAGTGTAGTGCATCCTCTGAACAGTATTCAGCTAAAGCTACTAGTTAGTGTAGTGCGACCTTTGCACAGTGTTCAGCTAAAGCTACCTGTAGAAGGTTGGTGGTGTTTTCCTGATCCTATCACTACCGCAGGCAGCTAAATTATTTACACGTTAGTGTAGTGCAACCTCTGCACTTTTCAGCTAAAGCTACCTGTAGAAGGTTGGTGGTGTTTTCCTGATCCTATCACTACCGCAGACAGCTAAATTATTTACACGTTAGTGTAGTGCAACCTCTGCACTGTTCAGCTAAAGCTACCTGTAGAAGGTTGGTGGTGTTTTCCTGATCCTATCACTACCGCAGGCAGCTAAATTATTTACACGTTAGTGTAGTGCGACCTCTGCACAGTGTTCAGGTAAAGCTACCTGTAGAAGGTTGGTGGTGTTCTCATACTGTAGGCAGGCAGTTGATATTTTGCTAGCTGCAGTATCAGTATATATATATATATATATATATATATATATATATATATATATATATATATATATATATGTCCCAGCTTAGTGCAGGTACAGATCATTAGTATGTCTGGAAGGCCAACAAGGAGAGGCAGACAGTCACAAGCCAATAAAAGAGGGCAAGCAGGCTCTGTGTCTAGAGGCAATGGTGCTGGTCGTGGAGACGGTGCATCCTCATCAGCACGTGGCCGTGGGACATGCTTGGCCTTTTTTTTGGCAACTGGCTGTGTTGAGCTGCAACATGCGGAAGACTTGGTCGAGTGGATGACCAAGCCGCCCTCATCCTCCTCATCCTCCCTCACCCATGCTCAGCGTACTTTGTCTGGCAAAGCAGCTGCCAACGCGGCCTCTTCCCTCGGCTCAATGGCATCAGTGATTCCTTCCCTAGCCCCACCATGTCCTCCTGAGGAGTCCCTCGAACTGTTTGACCACAGTGTTGGGTACATGCTCCAGGAGGATGCCCAGCGTTTAGAAGGCTCTGATGATGATACTGAGCTAGATGAAGGCAGTAACGTGAGCACGGACAGAGGGGGTGCCCAAGAAGGACAGCAATCTGGCAGTCATGCTCCCCCTGCTGCAGTATACTGCCAGGTTTGCTCCAGTGATGAGGAGGGAGGGGATGATCAGGTCACTGACTCAACATGGGTGCCTGATAGGAGAGAGGAGGAGGAGGCACATCACCAATGAGGCAGGATGCCCTCCAGGGGCCAGCTTGAGGGCAGCACACTGACTGCATCACACCGCAAAGCTCCGTATGTGCAGGTCTCTGCGAGTTATTCCAAAAGTTCTTTGGTGTGGGCCTTTTTTGAGACGAGTGCATCAGATCGCACCGCTGCTATTTGCAACATATGTCTCAAGCGTATCTCGCGTGGCCAAAACATCTCCCGCTTGGGCACCACATGCTTGACCAGCCATATGTTAACCTGCCATGCAGTTCATTGGCATGCATATCTAAAAGACCCACACCAAAGAACAAAGAGGACCTCTCCTTGCTCCTCATCAGCTGAGATCTCCAACCCCACTATACCTTCAGTCCTCTCTGAGACCTGCACTGAGAGGAATGAAGGTATAGAATTAGGTGTGTCACAGCCCAGTACTTGTGGGCAATCTGCTTTCGGTACATCGACGTCAGATTGTACCAGGCAAATTTCCCTGCCCCAGCTGCTGCACCGCCGAAAGAAGTTCGCTCCCAGCCATCCACATGCCCAGCTGTTGAATGCTAGCTTGGCAAAATTGCTAGCACTTCAACTGCTACCTTTTCAGTTGGTAGGCTCTGCCTCCTTCCTTGAGTTTGTGGAATGTGCGGTTCCTCAGTGGCAGGTACCCAAACACCACTTTTTCTCATGGATGGCGATTCCAGCTCTCTACTGACATGTGGAAGGCAATGTCTTGGCCTCACTGGATAGGGCGGTCAGCGGTAAGGTGCATATTACCGAAGACTCATGGTCCAGCAGGCATGGACAGGGACGTTACCTAAGTTTCATGGCGCATTGGGTCACTCTGCTGCCAGCTGGGATGGATGCAGGACAAGGTGCAGTAGTGTTGGAGGTTGTTCCACCACCATGCCTCCAAAATGCCACTACTAATGATTGTGACAGACCTCTCTCCTCCACCCCCTCCTCTTCTTCTTCCTCCATGGCCTCTTCCTGTGTTTTGGCCTCGGAACCAGCGGTGCTCTGTAGGCATTTAAGGGGCTATGCAAGTACGCAGGCCAAAAGATGCCATGCGGTGCTTGAGCTGGTGTGCTTGGGGGACAGGAGCCACACTGGGACAGAGGTTCTGTCAGCTCTGCAGGGGCAGGTTCAGAGGTGGTTGACGCCATGCCAACTTAAGTCAGGAATGGTGGTTTGCGACAATGGCACCAACCTCCTCTCTGCCCTCTGACAGGGACAACTGACCTATGTGCCCTATTTGGCTCACGTCCTTAACTTGGTCATGCAGCGGTTCTTTGGCAGGTACCCGGGCTTACAGGATGTCCTGAGGCAGGCCAGAAAAGTCTGTGTGCATTTCTGCCGGTCATATAATGCCAGTTCTCGGCTGGCAGACCTCCAAAAGGAGTTTAACCTGCCCAAGAACCGCCTAATCTGTGACATGCCCACCAGGTGGAACTCAATGTTGGCCATGCTGCAGTGGCTGCACACGCAGCAGAGGGCCATCAATGAGTACCTGTGCGACTATGGCACCAGGACAGGGTCAGGGGAGCTTGTTTTTTTTCCCCATGCAAGTGGGCCATGATCAGGGATGCATGCACTGTTCTGTCACCATTTGAGGAGGCCACGAGGATGGTGAGCAGTGACAGTGCATGCATCAGTGACACTGTCCCCCTTGTCCACCTGTTGGAGCACACGCTGCATGGAATAATGGACAGGGCACTTGAGGCAGAACAGAGGCAGGAAGAGGAGGACTTTCTTAGCTCTCAAGGCCCCCTTTATCCAGACAGTGTTCCTGCGTGCCCGCCGATCACACAGGAAGAGGACGAGGAGGAGGAGGAGGAGGAAGAGAAGGAAGATTGTGTCAGTATGGAGGTGGAGCCTGGAACTCAGCATCAGCAGCAGTCTTTAAGGGATCAGTCCCAAGAAACACATGGACTTGTACATGGCTGGGAGGAGGTGGCTGCGGACCATGTCGTCCTTAGTGACCCAGAGGACTCCGGATCGAATGCCTCAGCAAACCTACGCTGCATGGCCTCCCTGATCCTGCAAAGCCTGCGTAAGGATCCTCGTAATCGTGGTATCAAGGAGAAGGACCAATACTGGCTTGAAACCCTTCTTGATCCACGTTACAAGGGTAAGGTTGCGGACCTTATCTTGCCATCGCAGAGGGAGCAGAGGATGAAACATCTTCGGGAGGCCTTGCAGAAAGGTCTGTGCAACGCGTTCCCAGAGACTAGGAGGTTACAAACTCCTGTTTCTAGAGAACGTGTTGCTGAGGCTTCGTTCAATCAAAGAAGAAGCGGTGGAGAAGGTGGCCGTCTGACCGATGCGTTCAGACAATTTTTTAGTCCGCAGCCCCAAGGTATGATCGGTTCCAGCAACCATCGCCAGCATCTGTTTTACATGGTGCAGGAATACCTAGGGGCAAGATCTGACTTGGACACCTTTCCCACCGAAAATCCTCTGGGTTACTGGGTCTTGAGTATGGATCCCTGTCCAGAGCTTGCACAGTATGCAATTGAGCTACTGGCCTGTCCTGCATCCAGCGTTCTTTCGGAATGCACATTCAGTGCTGCTGGAGGCTTTGTAACCGATCACAGGGTGCGTCTGTCCACCGACTCGGTCGATCGACTGACCTTCATAAAAATGAATCAGTCTTGGATCACCACCAGCTACCAAGCACCTGATGCTGATGTAACCGAATAATTTTTTTTGAAATGTCAGATCCCTTCAAAGACTGCCTATACTGATGCTGAGTGACTATCCTGTTATGCTGAGTAATTATCCTCTTCCTCCTCAATGATCATGCTGATAGCATGTAAGAACATTTTTGGTTCTGGGTGCCGCCACCAGTGCCTAAGGCCCAATTTTTAAGCCCCTGTTTAACAAGGGCATGTAATTACAAATTTTGATGCAATTCTTTGCAGCAGGGCTCGTTCCTGCGTTCCAACTAGAGTATCTGTGGGTTGCAGTGTTGTGGCACCAGCACCAGTGCCTAAGGCCCAATTTTTCAACCCCTGTTCAACAGGGACATGTAATTAGAATTCTTGATCTAATATTTCACAGCAGGGCCCGTTTCTGCGCCCACCAAGATTAACTGTGAGGACTTACAGTGTTGTGGCACCAACACCACCACCACCACCACCAAAGGCCCAATTTTTCAGTCCTTGTTCAACAGGGGCATGTAATTACAATTCTTGATACAATATTTCACAGCAGGGCCCGTTTCTGCACCCACCAAGATTAACTGTGAGGAGTTACAGTGTTGTGTCACCAGCACCACCACCACCAAATGCCCAATTTTTCTTGCCCTGTTCAACAGGGGCATGTAATTACAATTCTTGATTGAATATTTCACAGCAGGGACCGTTCCAGCGCCCACCAAGAGTAACCGTGAGGACTTACAGTGTTGTGGCACCAGCACCACCACCACCATCACCAAAGGCCCAATTTTTCAGCCCCTGTTCAACAGGGGCATGTAATTTCAATTCTTGATCTAATATTTCACAGCAGGGCCCTGTGAGGGCTTACAGTGTTGAGGCCACAACAACACCTAAGGCCCAAATTTCTGCTGAGTATATAGGGCAGGCCCCTACTTTCAAACATCCAACTTACAAACGACTCCTACCTGCACACAGAAGGAGACAACAGGAAGTGAGATGAAATCTACCCCATAGGAAGGAAAATTCTCTCCTGTAAGAGTTAATATGGGAAAAACTTTTCTCCTTTCCACTGATGCTTTATCACCAATCCTTGTTTCACTAAAAACCCCAAATTTTCAAAAAACATTTGTCATTGGGACAAAAAGTGAGGTGGAATCTTCTGAAGAGGAGCACAGACAGCAAAACAAATGTCACAGGGGTGATAACCCTTCCCTATGTTTGCCAAAAAGTTTAAAACAGATTTTTTGGCTGGAGCTACACTTTAAAAATGTACCAGTTCAAAATTACAAACAGATACTACTTAACAACAAATCTACAGTCGCTGTCTTGTTTGCACCGCCTGTATACTGCTCTTTAGAGTATATAGGGCCTGGGGGCTCCACGCCTTTCCTTTTTTTTATTTGGGTGCGGGGTTCCCCTTAATATCCATACAGGACCCAAAGGGCCTGGTAATGGACTGGAGGGTACCCATGCCGTTCGTCTCACTGATTTTCTTCCATATTGCCAGAAACCGACATTACATTAAAGCCGCAAGCAGTTTTTTTTTACTTTTTTTCCTTTAAAATGTCATTTTGTGCAGGGACTGTTCTAAGCAAGGGAAACACATGCTACATTACAGGCATACTATAGACACCCCCCAGGTATGATATTTAAAGGAATATTTCACTTTTTTTTACGTACTTTAAGCATCATTAAAATCACTGCTCCCGAAAAAACGTCTGTTTTTAAAAGTTTTTTTTGCATTGATACATGTCCCCTGGGGCAGGACCCGGGTCTCCAAACCCTTTTTAGGACAATACCATGCAAATTAGCCTGTAAAATGAGCACTTTTGATTTAGAACGTTCGAGTCCCATAGACGTCAATGGGGTTCTAATGTTCGTGCGAATTTTCGGTCCGTTCGCAGGTTCGGGTGCGAACCGAACCGGGGGGTGTTGCGCTCATCCCTAGATACCACCAATCAGGCATCTTTTAGCCTGACTGCTTGCGTAGCCCCTTGAACGCTTATGGAGCACTGCTGGTTCAGAGGACAATTCTGCAGAAGAGGCCATAGAGGAAGAAGAAGAGGAGGGGGTGGAGCAGAGAGCTGTGGCAGAATCACCACTAGCTTTTTGGAGGCGTGGTGGTGGAACAAGCTCCAACAACACTGAACCCACCTGCATCCTTCTCAGCTGCCAGCAGTGACAGTAATATTACTGCTGACCGCCCTGTCCAATAAGGCCAAAACATTGCCTTCTACATGACGATAGAGAGCCGGAATGGCCTTACATGAAAAGAAATGCCATTTTAGAACCTGCCACTGAGGTACAGCACATTCCACAAATTCACGAAAGAGGCAGAGTCTACCCGCTGAAAAGGCAGCAGTTGCAGTGCTAGCAATTTGGCCAAGCTAGCATTTAGGTGCTGAGCATGTGGATGGCAGGGACAAAATTTCTTTTTATGGTTCAGAAACTGGGGTAGGGAAAGTTGCCTGCTGAAATCAACTGGTGGTGTACTGCTAGCAGACTGGCTGCAAGTACTTGTGACACCTATTGCTATACCTTCATTCCTCTCAGTGCAGGTTTTTGAGAGGACTGGAGGTATAGCAGGGTTTGAGATCCCAGATAAGGAGAAGTCCGCCTTTTTCTATGATGTGGGTCTTTCAAATGCTATTGCTAACAGACTGCATGGCAGGTCATCATAGCATGTGGTGCCCAAGAGGCTGCTGTTCTGGCCACGCTTGATCCACTTCAGATATAGGCTGCAAACAACAACGGTGCGATCTGCTGCACACGTGTCAAAAAAGGTCCACACCAATGAACTTTTGGAAGTAAGCGGGGATTCAGCAGAGCCCTGCACCTGCGGATCTCTGCAGTGTGATGCAATAGGGTGGCTGCCCTTAAGCTGCCCCCCGGAGGACATCCTGCCTCATAGTTGCGCCTCCTCCTCCTCACTTTCCTCCTCTCTTCTCTCAGGCCCCCAAGTACAGTCAGCAGTCAGGGACCTCATCATCCCCTCCCTCTTCATCACTGGAGCAAACTTGGCAGTATGCTGCAGCTAGGGGAACATGACTATCAGTTTCTTGTCCTTCTGTGGCACCCCCTATCTCTAGGCTCACATTACTCCCTTCCTCAACCTGGAAACCAATATCGGAGCCTTCAAATCGCTGCACATACTCCAGCAGCATGTAACCAACACTGTGGTTGACTAAATTCTGGGGATTCCTCCGTGCATGATAGTAGGGCTACAGAAGCAGTAACTGTGGACAAGGAGCCAGTGTAATAGGCCACTTTGGCAGCTGCATTGAAAGCCAAACTACTCTGAGCCTGGGTGACAGAGGATGAGGACGGCTTCATTATCCACCCCACCAACTCTTCTGCATGTTGTGGCTCAATAGCACGGCCAGCAGCAGAAAAAAAGGACAAGCGTGCCCCATGGCCACCTGCAGAGGATGCACCATGTCCATGACCACCACTTTTGACTGTTGACACAGAGGCTGCTGCCCTCTTTTAGTGGCCTGTGAGTGTCTGCCTATCCTTGGTGGCCTTCTGGACATGATTTTTTTGTAACACCGCACTACACTGTATTATATACTGTGTACACCACCTACAGTGTATTAGAAACTGTACACACTGTATTATTTACTGTGTACACCACCGGCACTGTATTAGAAACTGTACACCGGCTGCACTGTATTATATATTGTGTACACCACCTGAAGTGTATTAGAAAATGTACACACTGTATTATATACTGTGTACACTGCCTGCACTGTATTAGAAACTGTAAAATGACTGCACTGTATTATATACTGTGTACACCACCTGAAATGTATTAGAAACTATACACCACCGAATGCACTGTGTGTGTGTATGTATATATATATTTTTATTGATACACAGCCTGAAGTATATTATATTCTGTACACCGCTGAATGCACTGTATATATACACTAATCCTGAATGCAGAGTGTATATATATATATATATATATATATATATATATATATACATATACATACACACACACACACACACACACACACACACACACACACATACATACACATACACACTCATGCTTTGTTTCTAACAAATCGGAGCAGGTGCCCATGCTGTGATTTCTTGTGTCAGTGTGCTAGTAGTTTTATGTAACTCAGATTGGAACTTCTCGGCCAAACTTTCCTACATTACTAACAGGCTGACTTACAAATCAGCTTTAGTAAGCTGAGTCGAGTACTCACGGTTCTCTGATTCCTGGCTTCCTTTTCCTTTTTCTTGCCAGATGACATGCGCCTTGTAGTCACACAGGGGTGCGAGAGGTAATGTGTAAGAAGTTGTTCTAATCTGTCTGCCAGAGATTTCACAGGAAGCGTCCATCTCTCATTGCACAATGCATGCGCCCCGTATTTCAAAATAGTTTAATGATTACAGAAACAGACTATGATTAGGGACGGATACTTAGGGTAAGCAGACATACAGCTAATGGAAACCATAGAAAATGCAGGAGCAAGGCCCCCTGAACAGGAGGGGTAACCTGATAAAGAGTGTCATGTAGTGACCTGAAATCCGAATGCCATGGGGGCCTAGGTGTCTGAAAGACAAAGGTTTTTGGGCAGGAATGAGTTACAGTGGGAAATACCCCAGTATAGTTTGCGTGAGAAAGGGAATGGAGAGTGATTTGGCATCAAACTTGACTGTCAGGGGATGTCATACACAGACATCCGATACAGGTGATCAGATCGTTGGTTGCACCAAGGAATCAGGAACAAACGTATAAGTGAGAAAAAAGTATGTTTATTTAAGATAAAGACACACGTCCAAACCAAACAGTCAACCATAAACAGTAATAAATGCGAGACACAGCAAAACCCCAAAACACCTAACTATTTAAGTAAATAATTCTAAGTTCATAAGCACATGAAACAAACATAAATAACCCAGGCAGGGGAATAGAAGTCAGGTAAGAGGAAACAGACCGTAATGGTAGGGAGCAGGTACAGGGAACAGGTCACAAGGACAGGGTACACGGAACGAAGTCCAGAACAAAAGCAGGAACAAAAGCAGGTTCAGGCAGGGACAAGGCTAGCAGATGGAATTCTGAAGCATTTGAGCCTTGGTTAAGGGCAGGTTTATATAGTCCAGAAAACCCCAACAGATGTGCTTGATAGCTGGTTGATAGTCTTGGCAGGGAGACACCCGCTGGTGGCCACCAGAACTACACCTTTTGGTGCTGAGCGTAACAGTGCCACCAGCAGGTGAAACCAGTAATGACACAGTTCCTGACATTGACGGGGGAAGGGGTGTGTCCGATTAACCAACAGTGCCAACAGTGTAAATATCAGCAAGAGAGAGTGAGGAAAAAGATGGGGGACGTGGGGGAAGGAGTGAAAAGTGAGAAAGAAAAGACAGAGTGGGGGGAATAGAGGGGGAAATGGAGAGGTAAAAAGAGGGGGGAAGGGTAGGAGAGAGTGAGATGAGGGAGAGGGGGAGAGAAAAAGGGGAGCTGAATGGGATGGAGCTGTGGGACCCTACAAAGGAGCGGGGGTGAGGAGAAGGAGGGGACTGACAGGTGGAGTGTGCATCACATGCTTAGGGTCACCCTGCCTCTCCTCTCAGCCCCCAGCCTCCTGAAAATGTGCTGTTAATGGTCAGAGAGACGCAATAGCGGTAAACTGGTTTGCCTGTACCAGAAAAAAAGGAAGTGTTCTGTTTGCATTCTTTTTTTTTTTTCTTTATTGAGAGTGTACAATGGTACAATCCATTGAAGTCTCTGTACCACAGTGTTCTCCACTGCAATGACCTGCTGGCAATGTGCTGCAGTGCCATTAGACGTATTGAGGCAAAATGAGCGATCAATTGTTTTCTATGTGTCCTTGTGGTGGCCACAACTATCCGCATACACCTGTCAGTAAAGATGCAGGAATCTGTTGGTATCTTGCCACAGTGGGAACATTTCTGCCATGTAAATGAGGTTAATTAGTTCTACTGATGTGTCGATAGCAAATTGCGCATTTATTGCCTTATTCTTCCTTGTGGAGGCAACTTAAAGTGATTGTAAAGGCAGAAGGTTTTTTTATCGTAATGCATTGTATACATTAAGATAAAAAGCCTTCTGTGTGCAGCAGCCCCCCTTAGCCCCCCTAATACTTACCTGAGGTCCATCTAAATCCAGCAATGTTGTAGGAGTGTCCCGGGACTCCCCTCCTCTTTGACTGAGACAGCAGCATGGTGCCATTAACTCCTGCTGCTGTCAAAGTCAGTCAGCCAATCAGGATAGAAAGAGGAGGGGCCAGGCCAGGCCATGGCTCTGTGTCTGAATGGACACAGGGAGATGTGGCTTGGCTTGGGTGCCCCCATAGCAAGCTGCTTGTTATGGAGGCACTTGTCAGGAGGGAGGGGCCAGAAGCACTGAAGAGGGACCCGAGGAGAGGAGGATCTGGGCTGCTCTGTGCAAAACCACTACACAGAGCAGGTAAGTATAACATGTTTATTATTTTTAACGTAAAAGACTTTACAATCACTTTAAGTACAAATATATGGTCAGCGTTTCTTAAAAATGTTCTGTTGTGCATCTTAAAGTGTATCCATGGTGATTTTGATGTTGAGGTTTACAAATACTAAATTATAACCAGCTACATGGGAAGAAAGGTACCCGATCCATCTAGTGACAATCTCATATCTTAAAAAAAATACCTGACTCCATTTACTGGCTGCAATATACTGGGTTATTGAATTAGACAGTGCTGTGTGTGTGGATGCGCTGCTCCCATCTATATACTCTTTCCAATATTTGTGTACCCTATCTATTAAACGTATTCTTATTTTGTATACAACATACACCTGTAGAAAATCATCACATTAAGCCAAAGACATATGAAACATTATATAAAAATCATATAAAGATCCGGTGACATATATCACATTATAATAGAATCCCCAGGGTATACAAGGAGGGGGGATGACAACGTGAGGGAGGAGCCGGATGTGGGCGGCTGGCTGGACGCGATGCTAAGCCCGGGAAGCCTGGAGTCTCCCTCCCTGAGATGCCGGCTCATGTGTAGGTAGAGCTGCAGCGTTCTGCTCCCCCCCGTTCGCCTACCCGCCCCCCCCCGGCAAGACTGTCTCGCCGCCTGTTTTCTGTTTCCTCGGACCCTGGGCACCTGGTCTACGTCCTCACTGCCCCGCCGCACCGCCGTCTTTCCTCCCCTCGCTCCCCCTGTTGTTGAATCCGTTGCCGTGGTTACGCAGCGCGGCATACCAGAGAGACTGAGACGCTATCACTGAAGCAAACATCCGCCTTCTGACACTGGCTCAGCCCTGCTATGTCCTTCCTGACATGTATGGAGAGCCTGGTAGTTACAACGAAGGAAGGGGTAAGTGCGTGATACCTGACCAGGGGAAGAAACGAGAGACGGAGGAGGAGGGAAACCAGCATAAGGGACGGATGACAGATGACAGATGAAGATTGGCAAGTAGCCCAAGTTTATGATTATTTCTGCTTAGTTTTCCCTTTCATGCCTGAGAGGTGTCACTTGTTTGAAAGGGACGGTGAACCGTGAACCCACAGAGGCAGGCTGGCTGTGAGCAAAAGGGTTTTTTTTTTTTTTTTTTTTTGTTTTTGTTTTTGCTCTTTTTTTTTTTTTTTTTTTTTCTTCTGTGTTTTAAAGGAGCAGCTGATACATGCACCTGAGACTTATAGCTTTTGCAGTGTTGTTGTGTACAGCTATTTTTCCGCTGTTGTCTGGGGAAAAAACCCATAGGAGATACAACAAGCCCGGTTTAGCGATTTATGGTCAATAACGCAACCGAAACAACAGAGGGAGGTGGCTGGTTAGGAAACACAACATCAGGGATCTTAAGTCTTGACTGTCTTAGATGTTATCAGCTGGTACCAGACTCTCTACCATGAGCAAAAGTCTAAACCCAAGTTATTTAAAATAAAAAAAAGCTGACTGCATCACTCATCAAGGACACTTCAAGGGACACCCGGGAATTCTGGACAGCTCTTATACAGAAAGGTTACAGCCATCTTAAAAGCTTAAGTTTTTGTCAGTAACATGGTGGTACCCTGACCAAACACTTACCCCAACCAAGGAGGTTTTTTTTTTTTTTTTTTTCTTTCTGTGTGTTTTCCTTTATATTTACAACTACATCCATACACCCATCTCTAACCGCCTCATACAGAAAGGGATAACAGAGAGGGAAGGAAAGAGGGAAGGAAGGGAGGGAGAGGGAAGGGGAGGAAAAGAAGGAAAAGAAAGGGAAAAAGGGAAGAAAAAAAGAAAGGGAAAGAGCACAGTCAGCGGAGAAAAGGTGATTAAAGAGGGCCTCACCACAAGGGGGTACTATCAAGAGGTTGTATCAAAGGGGCAGTTAACGGCCACAGTTGCAGCTACACTTAGGGCTCACCCTCAGCTCATATGAAGCCCCTCTCAGGAAAAGCTATTGATATCTTAAGAGTACTAGTATTCCCAGTAACACAGTGGTCACCCCTGCTAAGCACTGATTATAACTAAAATAGGC
The DNA here is from genome assembly GCF_042186555.1 of Aquarana catesbeiana. Lineage (NCBI taxonomy): Eukaryota > Metazoa > Chordata > Amphibia > Anura > Ranidae > Aquarana > Aquarana catesbeiana. The sequence goes on along the minus strand of NC_133330.1, from coordinate 181,925,345 downwards.
TGTTCTTGTTACATCTATTTATATATTTCCAACAATATATTTTCTACAATCTGTATGTAAAAAAAAAAAAAGGAAAGAAAAAAAAAATCAAAAATCAAATACAGCCAGTGGAGGAAAGCCGTTCAGAGCTGGTTTAAAGATAAGGAGGTACTATTAAGAGGTTGAGAAGGAAGCTCTGTCCAGGGCTTACCTCCTATCAGTACATAAAAGTGAGAAAGAGGGCAGTGGATCAGGACATCAATCGGGCGATACAAAAAGGCGGTGCAGATGAAAATAACAAGTACAAAAAATCCATCAAATTAATGATTGGACGAGAGTCATTCGTCAAACAAGAGAAGACGGACTACGTAAACAAATCATTGAAATTTTTACAGTGATAGCCGCAGTCAGAACCAGTTGTCAGGGACCAGCCTGACATTGGACCCCCGCCCATAAGGGACCTAGAACTGGGACCTTCAAATCCGGATAAAACGGGGCCCCCTTGGAAACCCTCTGGGGATCTTCCTAAAGCCTCATAAGCCCCTCCTGGTAGACTTTTTAAGTTTATTTCAGACGGGGCTAACTCAGAAGGTGCTTCCTTTGGCCTAAGAGTGGGATCTTGGAAAACAGGAGGAGAGGGAAGGGAAGAGTAGGAGCCCGCAACAAGTGTACTAACCAGGAAGAAATGAAAGGTAAATCTACGAAGGGGGCGACCGCTAATCCTACCAATCCACCCAGGACAAGTGCAAGCCCGGGAACCATCCGAAAGTACATGGTGCATGAGACTGGCAAAGATAGCCCAGGCAAACAAAAGGAGACTAAAAGTAAAACTCTCGAGTGCACCCCCAGGATAGGGACAAGACGAAAGACAGTCGAGGCCGATATCCACATAGGAAGTAGTGAAACAGTAGAGGATACAATAATGGAACCCCAACAAAAAAAACTACTCCCTACTAAAGGCGAAATGGCAGAAATGTTCGCAAAGTTGGAAGTAACCATAAAGGGTGAAATAGGCTCTCTCCGTGAAGACATGAATCACATCTTGCAAAGAGTGGAAGAGGCAGAAACAAAGATGGACAAGCAAGAAGAAGAGATAAAAGATCTCAAATCTCAGATGGAAGAGCTTCAGAGAGAGCAAAGAAATTTACGATACAGATTGGAAGATCAAGAAAACCGGAACAGAAGGAAAAATTTACGGATCAGGGGTCTACCAGAGACACAGGGGGGAATAGAAGATCTACAGGGAATTATGGATGAGATTTTTGGAAGCATGGTAAACCCTCCCGAGACAAGTAAGAAGATAAAGTTTGAGAGAATACATAGGATTAGAAAACCGGCCGAAATAAGAGAGGAGGTCCCAAGAGATGTCATCGCAAGATTTCATAATTATACTGACAAAGAGAAGATAAAGGCTAATCTGAAAAAGAATCATCCAGTGAAGTTTGGAGATACAAATCTGCAGATTTTTCCGGACTTGGCAGCTGAGACGTTGGCCAGGAGAAGACTACTGAAACCACTTCTAGAACAGTTAAAAACATACGATGTTCAATATTCTTGGGGCTTCCCAGCCTGCCTAACAGGACGAAAAGATGGCCGATCAGCCACCCTAAGATTTCCAGAAGAAACAGCAAAATTTTGCAAGGGCTTAGAGGTGCCTTTGGTGGAAATCCCGGGTTGGTGGGTAAAGACTGGGGACATAGAAACCTCGGGGGAGCAGCAGGCTTGGAGGCCAGTATTTAAAACGAAAAAACCATAAGAGGAGAAGCTATACGAGTTAAGGAGATAGAAATTAAGTAGGTTCTCTGAGCCGCGGGGGGGGGATTGGGGGGTGGGGGGGAGGGGGGGGGGGACTGACAGGTACGGGTACCCCACTGTTCTTGGGGGAGTATTGGGTCCAGGGTAGCCCAGTCTGAGTTCAACCTCAAGGGGGATAACCGAAGGGCCGGGAGGAGCTGGAGGGGCCACGGTTTCTTAGGTCATGGGACGGCCTAGTACCCTCACGGGGGAAGGGGATGGAGGGGGGGGACAGGGGGGAGGGAGGGAGAGGGTGGGTAGGGGAGGGGGGATTGGGCAGGGGTTGAAGTCCGGTGAGAATATACGAATATTTCGAATTAGAAATCCCGTGGACACCACTCTGCTGCAGGGTCTAGGAAAGAGTTCCGGAAGCACACATGAGTAACATAAAAATAATATCATATAACGTGCGCGGTCTGAACGCACGAATTAAGTGTGCCAACATACTGCAGGAACTAAAACTCCTGGGGGCTGACGTGGTATTCCTTCAGGAGACTCACTTTCTTCTGGAGAGGGACCATAAAATTTTCTCAAGGGACTTTCCAGTCTGGCTGTACGGCGACTCACCCACACTGCGTGCAAAAGGGGTAGCCATAGGGTTTGCCAGAGGAGTAAGGTTCGATATACAGGAGAGAAGGACGGATCCAGAGGGTCGGTTTTTGTTCCTGAAAGGGAAACTAAACGGTATTGAATGCTCTCTGGCAAACATATATGGCCCAAACAAAAACCCATATGGATACATGATCGAGAAGATAGCCGAATTCTCGGAATTCAAGGAAGGTCTAGCTGTAATGGCTGGAGATTTTAATCTGTGCTTGGACCCAGGGAAGGATAAATCGTCCCATGTGCGGGGGACGAGCCTGGCCTGGATCAACAGAGTGAGAAAAAAAATGCACCAGCATCAGGTGGTGGATGTATGGAGGGCGCAGCATGTCAACAGCAGGGACTATACGTTCTATTCCCCCGTACATGGGACTTATTCCAGACTGGATTTTTTTCTGATCGATCACTGCAGGCTAGAGGAGATGGTCAGTTCAAATATAGGGGTGATGACCTTCTCCGATCACGCGCCTATAAGCTTAACAGTAAACATGAGACAGACACATAATAAAAGCCCTAGCTGGAAGTTAAATGAAGAACTAATAAATGATAAAGAGATAATGGACCTAGTGTCAAAGGAATTAGAGTTTTATTTTAAAACCAATGAAACAGCTGAAGTCTCGGAGTCAACAGTATGGGAGGCACACAAAGCCTATATCAGGGGGATCTTGATCAAGGCGGGTGCGGAGAAGAAGAGAAAGAGAAGGGAAGAAAAACTCGAAACAATGAACGAGATACGGGAACTTGAGATGATGCACAAAAAGGAGGGGGGGGAGGAGGTGCTTCTAAGACTCCACAATAAAAGAGAGGCCATGAGAATTTTAATCGAACAAGAAACACGAGTAATGTACAACCTCCTAAAGAGAGAGAGATATCTGGGAGGAAATAAACCGGGGAAGTACCTTGCAAAGACCCTTAAAAAAAAGAAGTCCAATAACTACATTGAGAAAATTAAGACGTCAGATGGAGAGGTAAAGTACAGAACAAGTGAGATTGCCAAAATCTTTCAGAATTATTATGAAGGATTATACTCCATTAATAACACGACCCCAAAAACCGAGGCTGATAGAAAAAGGGAGAGAGCGAAAGCTTTTTTTCAGGAGCTAGGTTTAAAGAAAATCGAAGAAGATAAATATAATTTATTTGAGGGCCCCATTACAGAGGAGGAAATAAAAAAAAACACTGAGGGAGACGCCAGTGGGAAAAAGCCCGGGACCGGACGGTTTTTCCGTAATATATTATAAAAAATTCCAAGACCTCCTAATTCCCAAATTATGTACATACATGAATGGGATCGGCACAAAGTGGGAGATGGGCAGAGAAGCGTCAGAAGCGATTATAGCCATCATATTGAAGGAGGGCAAGGACAGCTTACTTTGTTCTAGCTACAGACCAATAGCGCTCCTCAATGTAGATACGAAACTGTTCGCAAAAATCCTCGCGGGGAGAGTGAAGAACATCCTGAATAATATGGTACACCCAGACCAGGTGGGATTCACCCCAGGTAGGGAGGGACGGGATAATGGGATCAGAACCCTCATGGTAACCCAAAAAATGAGGGAGAGCGGAGCCCCAGGGCTACTCCTGTCAATAGACGCTGAGAAAGCTTTTGACAGGGTAGACTGGGGCTTCATGTTTTGTATGCTGAAGGAGATAGGATTTGGGCCTATCATGACCAGACGGATAAGGGCGCTGTACACATGTCCTTCAGCAAGGGTTAAGGTCAACGGAACTTTATCCGAGCCGTTCGTAATGACTAACGGAACGAGACAGGGATGCCCATTGTCCCCCCTTTTGTTTGTGTTGACGCTCGAGCCCTTGCTGGAAAGGATAAGGCAGAACCCGGACATATCAGGGGTATTTGATGGAGAAGAAGAACACAAATTGGCTGCCTTTGCAGACGATATTCTTCTCTACATCACTAGACCGAGAATAACTCTCCCTAATCTGCTCAAAACCTTGAAAGAATATGGGGAAATTTCAAATTTTAAGATAAACCCAGCCAAATCTGAAATATTAGAAATCAATAAGATGGATAAAAAAGATTGCACGGTCCATAAAGAGTTCCCATTTGCGTGGGGAAAAAAGGAGATTAACTACCTCGGGATAAAGATAACAGCGAACAGAGAGTCATTGTTTCAGGCTAATTTCGTCCCTCTCCTTAATGAGGTCAAGGGAGAATTGGGTAGAATTACAAGAGGACAGTTGTCATGGGGGGGTAGAATTAACATCATCCAAATGGTAATATTACCAAAGATCTTATTTAAAATGCAAATGCTCCCCATTCCATTACCACAAGAATATCTTAAAAAATTGCACTCACTTTTTATAAAATTTATTTGGAGGGGGAAAAAATCACGGATAAGTTATACTACACTTGTTAGGGACAAAGAGAAGGGGGGTTGGGGTGCAGCTGACATAAGATGTTATCACGAAGCAATCACTCTATCAAGAATTATAGATTGGGCAAAAGGAAACAAAGAAAAGCGGTGGGTGAAAATGGAAAACATGATTAGTAAAGTAGAATTGAGTAAAGTAATTTGGATACCTCCACGTTTTAGGAAAATTAGCTCGGGGGCACATATAATCACTAGACACACTTTCAAAACATGGGACAAGCTGTATAAAAGGGAGAAATGGGAGTATAACTCCCCTTTGATCCCTTTGAGGGACACAGAATTTTTTGCACCAGGAATGGAGATTCTTAGTGGGAGATGGATTTTGCAGGAAGGAGCTCAGCTAAAGGATGTTATGATTAAAGGCAAACTGTGCTCATTTCAGGAGTTAAAAAATAAAAGCGATCTTATGATCCTCAATAGGTGGAGATATCTTCAGTTAAAAAATTTTGTGGAAACACTTCCCCAACCTATCAGAACGTTAGACAACCTCCAACCGTTAGAAAAACTTTGCATTGGTCAGATAGGGAAGCAGGTGACCTCTAAAACTTATAGGGTACTGAGGGATCTGAAGGGAACAGATATTCCAGGATATATCAAAAAATGGGAGTCAGAATTACACTCAAAACTCAGAAACGATGAGGTTACAATTCTATTAAAGCGAGTCCACAAAACCTCCGTAAACTATAAAGAGTCAGAGTTAAACTACAAATGTTTGGCAAGATGGTACATCACCCCAGATAGAGCTTCCAAATACCAGAAGGAAACCTCACAATTCTGTTGGAGGGGGTGCAAAGAACCAGGTACAATGGCACACATTTGGTGGCAGTGTAGAAAAATAAGGGAATTCTGGGATAAGATAAGGGAAACTATAGGTGAGATAACCCAAATAGCTATCCCGGACGACCCATGGGCATGTTTATTTCACGGATTTAGAATGCCAACCGGATCATATCTAGGAACACTTGTACCACAAATGTTGAATGCAGCAAAAAATCTTGTTGTAAGACACTGGCAGGAGAAAGGTGGCCCAACTATACAAGAATGGTATGATAAAACAAATGAAATTCAGAATTTAGAATACCTGAGATACACCGACGAAGCGGAAGTGGAGGAGTATGAGGAAAAATGGAAGGGTTGGCAGAAATTCAAAAGCTCAATAAGGGCTGTAGAGGTCTTGGGAGATCAATAGACCCAGCTAATGAAGCTCTCGGAGAGTAGCCAGAGATGGGTATTGAGCAGCAGAAGTGGTGTCCACTAGGAGGGACAGACATAGTTAGTTTGGAGGCACACGGATGAAAGAAGAATAGGACTTCGAGGAGGTGGGGTGGGCTGGGGGAGGGGAAGGGAAGGGGGGGTTTAAGTTTCGACTTTACTGATAAAGTTGCTGAGGGAAGGTGCGATGCCGTATGCATGCAGAATAGATAGGAGACATCTGCAATAGAGGGAGGGAAAGAGAGGGAAGGGAAGAGAAAAAAGGAGAGGGGAGAAAGGAAGAAAAAAAAAAAAAAAAATTTGTAACAGATGCCACCATGATGTGAGTAATGAGTCGGGAAAGTATTGAACAGCAGAGCTGAAACTTTCAACCCGAAAATAGACACTGATCTGGCAACAAAAAAAAAAAAAAAAAAAATAATAGAATCCCCAAATATATGCTTGCAAATCTTCTGTCAATTGCCGTGATTGGCGTGCCTTTGTATTAATTTCAGTATGAAGTGACTTAGTGCTCCACCACCACCTGTGAGATTGGCCACTCACCAGATATTTCTTTAAAATTGCACCTTTGGTTCATTCATAGGGATAACCACTCCACTCAAAGGGAACTTCTTCAATGGCTATATTTGGACCTTAGTATTCCTCATATAAAATATGGATGAAAACGATCATCGCACAATAACGTTTAAAACTTTTTATTGTGTAAAACAAAGAAAAAACTATGCACTCACATTTACAAGTGCCATCGAGCCGGCACAGAGCTTTTCCAGCAGTTAGGGACGGGTAGGAGCTGCAGCCCGATTCACCTAGTGTGTGCTGTGCGACCTCCGTGTACCGCTTGTACCGCTTGTATTTCACCCCTCGTATTCGTTCGCGTCCTCACCAACCACGCTCGTTCCCGGTCACGTGGGTACAAAAAACTCCCAGCAGCCTCTACGCATTTCGCATCACAATATGCGTCATCAGGAAGCTTCCTGAGTGCATAGTTTTTTCTTTGTTTTACACAATAAAAAGTTTTAAACGTTATTGTGCGATGATCATTTTCATCCATATTTTATATGAGGAATACTAAGGTCCAAATATAGCCATTGAAGAAGTTCCCTTTGAGTGGAGTGGTTATCCCTATGAATGAACCAAAGGTGCAATTTTAAAGAAATATCTGGTGAGTCGCCAATCTCACAGGTGGTGGTGGAGCACTAAGTCACTTCATACTGAAATTAATACAAAGGCACGCCAATCACGGCAATTGATGGAAGATTTGCAAGCATATATTTGGGGATTCTATTATAATGTGATATATGTCACCGGATCTTTATATGATTTTTATATAATGTTTCATATGTCTTTGGCTTAATGTGATGATTTTCTACAGGTGTATGTTGTATACAAAATAAGAATACGTTTAATAGATAGGGTACACAAATATTGGAAAGAGTATATAGATGGGAGCAGCGCATCGACACACACAGCACTTTCAATCCTTTTTTCTGAAAAGTTTATTTGGATGCAGCAGCTAAAGAAATCACTATTGAATTGATTGATAGGATAGGTTTTGTGCCAGTGACACACACATACCAGTTTATTGAATTAGACAGGCTAGGAAATCTATTCAGAATTTTAAAAAATGTTGTTTAAGTAGTCGTCTTGAATATTAGAACTTTTACTGAAATAAGAAAAGGGTCACATTTATTGCGTGATTTGAACATAAGTGAAAACCTAAACTGATAGTGTACTTACTTGTAAGTACTTGAGTTATTACTTATTAATTAGTGAGAAACTATTCTCTACATAACAGATGCTAGGGCAGTTGATCTTTAAATGCTTGTTTCTTAGCATGGAGTGATACATTATTTAACTAGCTAAAGGGTGACAGCCAAAAAACAAATTGCTAGGATGTAGAGTTTTGGCAAAGGTAATTTTGTACGTCATTTTCACCATTAAAAACATTCCCCTTTTTTCCTAACATTTTTGTATGCACTGCCTGTAACACTTGGGCCTTATAAAGTTCACTCTTGTAAGTGCTGGGAAGAATGCTTGGAATCACAGTACAATGCCCACGTAATTTTAAAAATGGCCATGTGATGGCAAGTCACGCTACAGTTCAGCTTTAAAATACACCAGTATTAGTAGAAAATATACATAAGTTGTTATACTCACTAAAGTGTAATTTGTATAAATATTGGTATCATTAATTGGTAATTTTAAAGCTAATACATTATTCAGAAGTATTTTTACATTACATGTTTTTTTTTAGGCAGAGTAGAAACTTTACACAGATGAGAACCCATGAAGTGGACAACAAGCTTAGATCTTTTGATCTGATAGAGTAGAAAGCTCTGAGGAGCTAGACAATGTTATAGGCAGTGGCGGCCCATCCATAGGGGGCGCCTGGGCACTGCCCCCCTCAAGGCAGCCACAAAAAAAAAAAGTCAAACTTTTTTTTTTAATACTGGCCCTTTAAAAAAAAAATGAAAAAAAAGGTCCTTAAGTGCACTGTGTTTGGACACCGGACACAGTGCACTTATGGGAAGTGCCACGTCTATGCAATCACGAGATTGCAGACGTGGCGCTGCATTTGCGGGCGTCTAGCCCGCCTTGCAGCGTTTTCTGAAGCACCGAGTAGCTTCTGCCCGACCATAGTAATATATACTACTGGCGCCGGGCGGAAGCTACTCGGCGATTCAGATTTGATTGACATCTGACCTGAGATAGATATCACTTCCTGTTTCTTTCTCCCATTGTGCCCAAGAGAGGAAACAGGAAGTATGCTGCTCCATTGCCACAGCCAGTGTGAAGGAGACACCGCAGGAGAGGACAACAGCAAGGTAAGTACTGCTGTGGAGAATGGGAAGGGGGGGTTTGAAGTGACAGAGGCTGCATTTAATGGGACACAGGCAGACTGCATTTGGGGAGGCAGAGGCTGTATTGGGTGGGGACAGAGGCTGCATTGGGGGAACAGAGGTTGTATTTGGGGGGGACAGAGGCTGCATTTGGGGGAGACAGAGGCTGCATTTAATGGGACACAGGCATGCTGCATTTAATGGGACACAGGCATGCTGCATTTGGGGGGACAGAGGCTGCATTTAATGGGACACAGGCATGCTGCATTTGGGGGGTAGAGGCTGGATTGGGGGGAACAGAGGCTGCATTTGGGGGAACAGAGGCTGCATTTGGGGGGGACAGAGGTTGCATTTGTGGAGACAGAGGCTGCATTTGGGGGGACAGAGGCTGCATTTGGGGGGACAGAGGCTGCATGTAAGGAGGGACTCTGCTGGGGGCACCTGATGTAAAGACGGACTCTGCTGGGGATGCCTGATGGCATCTGGTTGTAGGCGACGTGGCTAGTGACACGCTCAGGGCTCCCACTGATTCTGCATTATGGCGAGTTGAATAATTTAATTTTAGATTACAATGTAATAATAGAAATAATGCGCTGCAATCATCCTGACACCATAACAACCATGGTGCCGGGATGATTGAAGTGCTAACACCAGGTGTTTGGAGTATCTTTATCTGCTGTTAAACTTTCTAGAATACACATATTTCTATTGTTGTGTAGGATCTGGGCCTGCTGTCCCTCTCTCCCTCTCCCCCCATCCCTCGTTCATCTCAGACGCTAACCACACCACCTTAGAGCCACGCCCACTATTTTGCTGAAACCACGCCCATTTCACCAAGTAGGAAGGGTCAAAAAGGAAGGGCAGGGTCTGCCGCCCCCCCATCCTAAAACTTCACCAGCCGCCACTGGTTATAGGGTGCCTAAATGTATAGATTCATGCTGTATAAAGATGACAGTCAAAGTAGTATTTCTACTGGCTTTGTCCCTCCTTCACCAACCCTGCTACTGAAATGAAAAATGATCACGATAGTGATAGACACAGAGAAGCTGCCCAATTTACAATATCTGTACTGGCATGGCACTATCAGAAACAAAGTGCACCTTCTTTTGAAATGACAGGCAAGCACACAACTTTGATTCATTTCACTATTTCCCTGGTTTTCTTCAGGAGCATAAAAGCACCCTGGACATCCCCCAGGCCCTAGGTTCCTGCTTAAGTTGCCTTGAGGATTATCCAACTATTCCCAGCAACATCTAGCAAAAATTCCAAAACTAAAACATCTTCTTTCAATGAAAAATATAAGGGCTGGTTCACACCACAAAAGCGCAGTCCAGATGTGTTCCAGAGGCATTTCGGCATGTGCATTTGCATGCATTTTTTTATGCATTCCAGTGTTTTTTTATGCATTTTTGATGCGTTCTGGTGTATTTTTATTTGAACTGGACTCCAGTGCAACTTCAGCCCCATAGACTTCTATGTTATCTCATTGAAGTCTCATCAGCATTAGATAAAAAGCTATTCAACTTCCTATACAACTGTGATTAATGAGTGTTTTTTCCCCTAAACCCTCACCTCTCTTTCCTGGTCACCCTTGTTGCATAAAACTCTCCTTCCAAGCATATTCCATTGACAAATGAGAGTAGCAGAAATGCTCATTCCTGCTCACTTTTTTGTGCATTTCCATGCGTAAATGAGCATCACATCTACGGCAGCCTATGCTATGCATTTGCATCTGTGAGGTTCTGAACCCTCTCTGAAAATGTGTGTTTTGCCATGTGTTTTAATAATGAGCTGCAACTGCGCATCTCACTTGCGTTGCTAGTTAGGCTTTGTTCTCATCTGTGCATTTCTGAATACACAGCAACCAACACAGAAAATGCAGATTTTGCCTTGTGTTTTTCGATAACATGCAGCAACGCGTGGCAAACATGTGCTGCACTTGCATTGCCATTTAGAGCCGGTTCACACCAGATGCAGTCCAGTACATTTTTTTATGCATAAAGAAACACATAGACAATAGGTTATATGGATTACAATGGCATAGTTCACACCAGTGCAGTCCATTCCAATGGAAAATTTTTTTTTAGAACATGCTGCATTTTGTCTGCACTGAACTCTACTGGAGTGCAGAAAAATGCACCTAAATGCACATGTCACTAATTTGTCCCCTTCACACTAGTGCAACCTCTGATGGGTACAGAATTGCATGACAATGAAAATTTTTTCGAAAATTTTCAATGGTGCGCTGAAATTTAGCCCCATAGACTTCTATGTGAAACACTCACAGAAGCTCCTATGGAACTTTGGTATGATAAGTGTTTTTTTTAACCCTCACTTTTCCTCCCAGGTCATCCTTGCTGCCTAAAAACTCTCCTCCCATCGCCTTTGCATTGCCATTATGGAGACACAAGCACCATAGGGGTTTGTAGCGTGCTTCTGAAATGCATGGCAAAGCGTATCTTTACTATGTGGGTTGGTGAACATTCAAAAACAGGCAAATGAGAACGCAGCCTAAATGGCAACGCAACCTTGATGTGAGTTTGCTGCGTATTATCAAAAACGCACAGCAAACCAAGTGTCTTCTGTGCAGGTTCACATACATTCAGAAACACGCATATGTAAGCGCAGCCCAAATGGTAAAGCAAGAGCACTCCACATTTGCTATGTGTTATCAAAACACATGGCAAAATGCACACTTTCTGAGCTGGTTGCCATGTGTTGAGAAACGCACAGATGTGAATGCAGCCTAAATGGTAACACAATGAAATGCATGGCAAAACACCCACTTTCTGAGCAGGCTCAAACTCACAAATATGAATGCAGCCTAAATATTAAACTCAAGAGTGTTGCGAGTTTGCCACACGTCTCCAAAACACACAGGAAAGCGCATGTTTTCTGTGCAGGTTGCTGTGTATTCGGAAACACGCAGATGCAAACTCAGCCTGAATGAAATACAAGTGCAACACTTCAAAAAAAAACAAAACACTGCAAAGCACAGTTTTCTGTGTGGGTTACTGTGCATTCATGAATGCTCAAAAGTGAATGATGCCTGGTGCTTGGGAGGAGAGTTATTTTCTGTCTATAATATCCATGAAATACATAATAGTACATATACATTGTGGTTTGCAAGGGGTTTACCAGGGTTATGGCTGAAACTATCAGCCATAACCCCGGTATCTTTTTTCTTCAGCCAGCGGCTGGCTTAAACATGCAAGCACTCCAAACGGCTCATAAGCCACTGGAACACCCCCGCCACTCACCAGTGTTTCTTTGGCTTACCGTTTCCACCGATGCACCCAAGAAACGATCCTATGGTGTGGCCAGCTGGTAACAGAGGCAATTAAAAAATAGGTAATCTTTGATTGCCTCTATTGCCTTGGAGGATCAGAGCAATGTCATGACGTCACTTCCGATCTGGGGTGAAAGTAAACAATTTTTTTTTTTTTTAAAGCAAAAGATGAAAAAAAATGGCTTTTGCTTTTAAGGGTAAAGGAGAGATTTGGGCTCTTTTTGAGCCCAGATTTCTCCATAAAGAGGTCCTGTTATCCCTATTTCTATTACAAGGGATGTTTACATTCCTTGTAATAAGAATAAAAGTAATAAAAAAAAAATACAATAAAAGGGACTGTGTAAAAAAATAAAAGAAATAAATAATTAAAAAAAAAATTAAATGCCTCCATCCTTTAGTGCTCATGTGCAGAAGCGAAAGCATACATAGGTCACACACGCATATGTAAACTATGTTCACACTACACAGGTGAAGTATCACCACGAACATTAGAGCGAGAGCAATAATACTAGCGATAGACCTCATCTGTAACTCTAAACAGGTAAGCTGTAAAAATGTTTAAAGCATCTCCTATGGAGATTTTTTAAGTACCCTAGTTTGTCACCATCCCACAAGCATGCACAATTTTAAAGCATGACATATTAGGTATCCATTTACTTGGCGTAACATGATCTTTCATATTCTACAAAAAAATTAATTGGGGTATATATTGTATTTTGCTTTTTGTATTAAGTAAAGTGTATTTTGGGCCAAAAAAATTGCACTTGAAAAACCTCTGCGCAAATACCATCTGACAATAAAAATTGCAATGATTGCAATTTATTCCCTAGGGTGTCTGCTCATATACACACACATATATATATATATATATATATATATATATATATATATATATATATATATATATATATATATATATATATACACATATATATATACACACATATACACACACATATACATACATACATACATACATACATTCTCACAAAATTCAGTACACCCCTTACATTTTTATAAATATTTTATTATATCTTTTCATGTGACAACACTGAAGAAATGGCACTTTGCTACAATGTAAAGTAGTGAGTGTACAGCTTGTATAACAGTGTAAATTTGCTGTCCCCTCAAAATAACTCAACACACAACCATTAATGTGTAAGCCGCTGGCAACAAAAGTGAGTACACCCCTAGTGAAAATGTCCAAATTGGGTCCAAAGTGTCAATATTTTGTGTGGCCACCATTGTTTTCCAGCACTTCCTTAACCCTCTTGGGCATGGAGTTCATCAGAGCTTCACAGGTTGCCATTGGAGTCCTCTTCCACTCCTCCAAGAGCTGGTGGATGTTAGAGACATTGTGCTCCTCCACCTTCCATTTGAGGATGCCCCACAGATGCTCAATAGGGTTTAGGTCTGGAGACATGCTTGGCCAGTCCATCACCTTTACCCTCAGCTTATTTAGCAACCTGCGCACTCACTACTTTACATTGTAGCAAAGTGTAATTTCTTCACATGAAAAGATATAATAAAATATTTACAAAAATGTGAGGGGTATACTCACTTTTGTGAGATACTGTATATATAATGTTTGTGGGTTATAAGTTTTCTAGCAAAAAAATACTGATTTAAACTTGTAAACAAAAAGTACCAGAAAAGGCTGGGTCTTCAAGTGGCTAGTAAAGAACTGGTGAAAAAACCTGTGTGTCTGTTATCTGAGAAAACAACATTAGAAACCAGCTTTGGCTTACTTATCAACTTTATTTTAACTGTACCGTTCCACTGAATTTATCATATTTATGATTTTAGAAATGTTCCTTACAACATTAAAGATAAAAGGAACCTTTTTAATAAAACATACACTGAACTCCTGATCATCCTAAGCATTCTGTTTTCTTTATTAAATATTTATGAATTTCTAGATATCACCTTGTGCCTAGCACAATATTTTGTACAAATAAAGACGTGGCTAAAACTGCAAAATGTAAAACCTCTTTTTTAAACATAATATTTCTTTGCACAAGTATTCAACAAATACTTTTCGGCCTGATATTTCTTCTTAAGGTAACTCACTTTATTACAATACATTATGACATTTCTTGTTTTTTACATTTAGACATTTGAAAACATCTGGAGAAATCCAAACTGCCAACGCACCAAAAAAATGTATTTTATTTTCTTGCACTGAACTACTATTTATTAAATTGCTGCACTAAGGCACAGCATAAACTAGCATAAACCTGGAAACTATCTCTAATTGCATTGAAGACATTTGGACCAATTCAACCAGTGATGGATGAATTAAAATACATGTAAATATAGGCTATTGAAAAATGTGAACACTAACCTTTATTAAATAAAACACACATCCACTAAGGCATTAAACAGAGGTTTAACCACCTACCGCTCTTAGGCTCCATGCACACTGAAGCTCAAAAACGGACGTTTTTGGGAGTTTAGGTATTTTAACAGCCCATAAACTTGCCTCTATGTTCTCCTATGTGTCCAGGCACACATGTTCATTTTTGAAAATTTATTAGCAGTGGAGTTTATAGGCTGTTGTCTGAATGCCCTAAAATCGCATTCAGGAGCTGTTTTTCTGACCAAAAAAAAAATGCTTAAAAACATTAAACGCTCATAAACGCTGATAAACATTGATAAGCGCTCAAAAACTTGGCTCACCAGCATTTAACATTTTTGATCCATTGGAAAAAAAAAAATGTTCTTAAAAAAAAAAACAAAACGCTAAAATACGCTAACATGGAAAAATGCTAAAAAATGCTAATAAACGCTATTGCAAAAACGTTAAAAAATGTTGAGACTCACTGCAAAGCTACTGGCATTTTTATAATGTTATTTTAACGTCCAGTGTGCATGGAGCCTAATACTGCGAAAGGGCTGCCCCGCTGCACTGAATCACATACATGTACTTAATCTAGCATTTCTGGGTAGGGGATGAGCCGCTGCCCTGTATGTGCTGTCATTCGCTACAACACAAGTCAGTTAGCAGGTCCCAGTCAATGATTTATAGCTGGGACCTGCTGATCAGCTTAGCTAGTTACAGTTTACTAATACCACAGGGCTCTGTACACTGAGCAGAGATGTGGCTGTTTATTCTCTCTGCAAAGCAGGGAGATAAAACAGTCACATATCTTAGTAAAATCAGCACATATTTCACATTTTAGGCACACAGTAAACCCTTTGATTGCCCCTAGATTTTAACCCCTTCCAGTGTTGCCAACTGTCAGTTTTTTTACTAACAGCCATTAAAAAATTGGAACTTTTCTACTACCAGTAAATGCCAGTGACAGGAAAAGGATGGCAGTTAAAAATATGGTGGTGAAATTTGGCTCGGTACTGTGCATGTGCAGTTCTGGTCCGGAGCCAGCCAAGACCATCTGAGTGCCTGCTACCGTGTGTTCGGGTGGTGCTAGTGGGACTGGTGGAAACAGTGCCTGAGTGTGTCATATTATGTCATGGAGCAAGGGAGCCGAGCTAAGTGGCCGGAGTCTCATATGCGGGTCTGTAGGACTGGAGCAAAGCAAGCTGGGAGCCTGACTGCCAGTGCTGTTTGGACTGGAGTGGACTGAAGGGACCACCTGGTATGGAGAGAGACTTTCACTGTGACTCAAGAGGGGCCATTTCATGTCGGTGAGGTGTCATCATCATCTTAACTGCTGCACACTGCTGTCAGTGTCACTGTAAGAGTCAATTTCGTGTGTGTATGCCTGCCTATTCTATGCCAATTTTCTTGCCCTCCAGAGACCTGTCTCTGAGCTACTTACTTCAAAAATAAATAAGAAATATGTTTTTGCCTTAATATCTACCTTAAATCACATTGTTAATAGCATATTGTACTTGTTTGTAGGATAAACACTAAAATGTGCATGTAAAGCTGTAATTTTGTAACTTTTGAAAATGTCAGTAAAAACTTGGCTGTACAAGTGAATTTTGGGTATTATGTCAGTAAATTTCAAGCTGGTAGGTTGGCAACACTGACATCTTCCCAGCCAGTGTCATTAGTACAGTGAAAGTGCATAGTATTATCACTGCTTTCTGTACTAGTGTCACTGGAGATGTCAATGTCAGTTCCCTCCAGTCTCAGTGTCAGGTTTTCCACTGCACCGATGTAGGTCGCTGATCAGCGCCATTACTAGTATATTAAAAAAAATTCCAGTATACAGTATATACCATAGTTTGTAGATACTAACTTTCACACAAACCAGTCAATATACACTTATTGGGATTTTTTTTTACCAAAGACATGCAACAGAATAACGGAAAATTGTATACTCACCTTTCCGTAATTTTCCTTTCCTGTCGCATTTTCATGGCAGCATACACGTTGGGTTGTGACTCCGCCTCCACAACCTGATAGGACCACATAGCTATAAATTAGAGAGTAGACACCTGCCCCAGTATTCTCTGTAAATATATACACATGTCACCTCAGAGGGTGGGTGATTGTATGCTGCCATGAAGATGCGACAGGAAAGGAAAATTACGGAAAGGTGAGTATACAATTTTCCGTTTTCCTGTCGCATCATGGCAGCATACACGTTGGGGAGTAACTCGCCAAACTGGGTGGGAATGCAAAATCAAATTTATTGACAAGAAACAGAAGAATTGGCCTGTATGACGGCTCTCCCAAATTCAACTGCTGCTAAGCGTGCAGCGTCTATTCTATAATGGGAAATGAAGGTGTTTCTCGAAGACCAAGTGGCCGCTCTACAAATGTTTTCCGCTGAAACTTTACAGTAAGCTGCCCATGAAGTAGCCATTGCCCTGGTGGAATGCGCTCTAAGATCTTCCGGAATCTGCAAGGTGCTTAAGGAGTAGGCCTTCTTGATAGCTTTCACGAGCCATGAGGCGATGGTACGGGCAGAAGCTGCCTGGCCCTTCCTGAACCCATGTGGGATGACTAAGAGGTTCTCGCATTTCCTGAATGACTTGGTTACCGAGAGGTAATGCAGAATGTTGCCCTTTACATCCAGGGGATGAGGAACGCCCTGATCCGTGATCAAAGCCGGGAGGTCAATCTCCTGGTTAAAGTGGAATGAAGAGGAGACTTTTGGGATAAACCTGTCTGAAGGCTTCAGGGTTAGCCTGTCTGGGTAAACCATCAGATACGGTTCTTTGATCAGCAAAGCTTGCATTTCTGAGACCCTCTTCGCTGAAGTGATGGCAATTAGGAATGATACCTTTAGAGTCAGGTCCCAGAGGGAGGTATCTTCAAGTGGGGAGAATGGTTCTCTGGATAGAATCTCTAGGACAGTTGATAGATCCCATGTTGGAAATGAAGGCTTTCTGGGAGGCCTTAGCTTCAGGCATGCTTTTTGGAATTGAACCACGAGAGGGTTAAGTGCCCACCTAACCCCTGTCAGAGCAGAGATGGCAGAGACTTGGACTTTCAGGGTGTTGGACCTAAAGCCTTTGTCTAGACCTGACTGGAGGAATTCAAGCACTTGTATTGCTGATGGGGAAGAAGGGTCCCAACCTTGTTCCTGAGCAAAGGAAGAGAACTTTCCCCAGACTCTCTCTTAGGTGCTATTCGTGGAGGATTTCCTGGCTTGAAGCAGGGTCTCGACTACCTTCTGAGAACAGCCTTGATCTAGGAACCTAGACCTTTCAGTCTCCAGGCCGCTAGGTGCAATCTCTCTGGATTCTGATGTAGTAGCTGGCCCTGGGTTAGTAGATCCGTTGTCACCGGAAGTGGAAGTGGATCCGCTGTGCTCAGTTGCAGGAGGGTGGTGAACCAAGGCCTCCGTGGCCAAAAGGGAATCACGGCCAGGACTAGAGCTGTTGAATGTTTGAGCCTCAGAAGGAACTTGGCTATCAGTGGGATCGGTGGGAAAATGTAACCTAGGCGAAAGTTCCAGGCATGCTGGAGACAATCCTTTCCCTCCGCTGAGGGGAAGGGGTTCCTTGACAGAAACCTCTGACACTTCTTGTTCTCTGGTGTTGCTGCGAGGTCTATGTCTGGATGACCCCATGTCTGGCATATGAGGGCAAAGGCCTGCGGGTTTAGACACCACTCGTTGTTGGAAACAAATGTTCTGCTGAGAGAATCCGCCAGTAGGTTCTGAACCCCCGGAATATAGGCCGCCTTCAGGTCCCGCAGGTTCAGTTGAGCCCATCGCATCACCGGACCGACTGCCCGCATCATGGAGATGCTCTTGGTACCCCCTGCCTGTTGATGTAGGCTACAGCCACTCGGTTGTCCGTTTGAATGAGGACCTGTTTCCCTCTCAGAAGTGAGCTGAATGCCAAGAGGGCTTGGAAGGCTGCCTTCATCTCTCCTGGTGGAGGATGACTATCTGTTTGCATCTGCTGAGGTTGTCAGGGTGGGTCCACCACCGTAGGGATAGTCCGGCTTCCTCTGAGATGCGAATCGATTGGGACATGGACCATCCATCCCACTGGCACAGGAAGGAGGCTTGCAGAGGTCTGATATTCCATTGCGCCCATCTGACCATTGGAATGGTTGCTGATAGGGAACCCAGAAGGCTGAGGTATGCCCTGGCCGGAAGGCATGATGCTGGAACCACATCCTTCACTTTCTGAATTAGTAGGGACAACTTCTCCCTTGGCAGTTCTACCGTGTTGGCTCGGGTGTCTAGTTCGGCTCCCAGGAAGACCATCCTTTGAGTAGGCTGAATGTTGCTCTTCTGCCAGTTGATTATCCAACCCAGACTTGTTAGGGTGGAAACTAAGACCTCGCGATGTTGCACGAGTGATTCCTGGCTGTTTGAGAGGAGAAGAATGTCATCCAGGTAATGGTGGACCCTTAGACCCTTCTCCCTCAAAGAGGCTATCACTGGAAGCAGAACCTTCGTAAACGTTCTGGGGGCCGTAGAGATCCCGAAAGGGAGGCTTCGAAATTGGAAGTGCTCCTGACCCACCGAGAATCGCAGGAACTTCTGGAATGCCACGTGAATTGGTATGTGTAGGTAGGCATCCTGGAGATCTATGGAGAGCATCCAGTCTCCTAAGTTTATGGCCTGAAGGATAGACTGCAGGCTTTCCATCCTGAAAGACTCCACTCTGATGGACTTGTTGAGGTTCTTCAGGTCTAGAACCGGCCGAAAGTCCCCTGACTTCTTTTTGACGAGGAATAGAGGAGAATAGAATCCCCTGCCTCGTTGTGCTGGCGGAACCTCTGTTATCGCTCGTTTTTGAAGAAGTTCTAGGACATAATTTAGAAGGGACAACCTTTTCTCCCCGGGTGGAGGAATACGGGTTGGGCAGAATTGATCCCTTGGGGGTCGATTTTTGAAGGCCCATCTGTGGCCGAAATTGACAGTGGCCAGGGTCCAGGTATCGTGTATGGTCCCCGCCCAGACCAGCTTGAAACTGGAAAGTCTTGCTCCTACTACTGCTGGCCGGACGGGCGCACCTTCAAAAAGGCTTCTGGTCACTGGTAGCGGGAGTCTTAGGCTCCTGGAATTTCATGAAAGAGGTTTGAGGGTTCTTCCAGTTCCTTCGGTACTCCTTCCCTGGTCTGTACGCTTTCGCGTCCCTATACCTTTCTGGGAGATTCCGCTTAAAAGGAGGAGGTCTCTGTTTAGGCCTCCTATCTGAGGGAATGAGCCCGGATTTTCCACCAGTTACTTTGGAGATGGCCGTATCTAACTTTGTTCCGAAGAGGTGCTCACCGTCGAACGGAATACGGCACCAGTTAGACTTGGATGCCGGATCCGCCGTCCAGGGCTTCAGCCATAAAGCTCTTCTGGCCATCACTGAGGCCAACATAGACTTTGATGCAGACCTGATAGTGTCGACTGAGGCTTCAGCCACGAAATCACCAGCCAAGCTTAACTCTTGTAATGCCTTCACTATTTTCTCTTGGTCTGCACCCTCTAATACCAGCTTCTCCGTGCTTGAAGACCAGCTCGAGATGGCCCTTCCTACTGCCGCGAGTGCTATCGCAGGCCTGCATGCGCCTCCAGCCGATAGGTAAGCCCGCTTAAGATCCGTGTCGATCTTTCTGTCGAGAACGTCTCTAAACGTTACCGCATCTTCTAGCGGGAGGGTAACATGCCTGGCGAGGCGCATCAAAGATGCGTCCACTACCGGAGGGGACACCAGAGGGTTCACTTTAGGCTCCTTGAGTGGGTATAGCTTCTGGAGTCTGTTGTTCAGACTAGATTTCTTCTCTGGTCTCTGCCACTCTTCTTTGATTAAATCTTCCAGTTCGTCGATGAACGGAAAAGTTTCTGGTTCCTTCTTAAGCTGAGGAAAATATTTCCTTTGCTTTGGCTGGACTTCCTGGGGTTCCTCCCATCCTATTGCCTCCTTAACCGATTTAACAAACGGCTCTATCAGACCGAAGTCGAATCCGGCCGACACCTCCAGACCCTCATTATCAGACATGGAGTCTTGCTCCTTTGATGTGCTGGCCCGGGCTGGAGAGGTAATGGTGGAGAAATCCACATCTGGTATCGAGGCCTGAGGGGCTGAGTCCCCAACTTCCGAGGCTCTCTCTCTTGTGGCCTCTTCCAGGCATTTTTGACAAACCAGTTTATCCGGAAGAGCCGCTGCACCACAAATCCAGCATGCGTTCCCGGCGGGACAGGAATGGCGTGCAGGGGAATGGTGCCTGCGTGAGGACGACCTTCTGTGGCGGGATCGACCATGTCGGGAATGCGACCTGGAGCGGCTTCTTCTGCGGCTTCTTGAGCGGCTTCTTCTATGGTAGGAGCGGCTCCATCTATGTCTGGAGCGACTTCTCCTGCGTGAGGACTCTTTTTGTCTTGACGCAGACGTTCTTGAGGACCTGGTAGGGCTGACCAATTTAGGCAGCATTAGAAGTGCTCTCTTTTTCAATCTTCACTACTTACCCTCGTCTTCCACCCCTTACCTAGATGGCTGGCGGTGATCTGCTGGGACAGCGGTCTCCATGGTGAGTGGGCTGGAAACCTGCAAGGAAAAAAACAAGCAGCAATGTAGAGAGAGAGAGGGAGAGAGAGAGCAGGGTTCCTGACACAGAACTGAACAGGAGGAGGGACACCCACCTTTGTAGAGCGTTTTTCCACAATGGTTTGCAGTAACAGGCGATCTGTAGCATGCAGCAACCATCAGCAGCATCTACAGCTAATGCTGGGTTTTTAAATCCGCCGCCATCAGCGTCAGATGCTCGCGCATGCGCAGTAGCGCCGAGAGACACCCAGCGCCATCTTGGAGGCTGGAAAACAGCATAGAAGCGCCCAAAGAGCCGTACTGCGCATGCGCGAGGACGCCGAGAACACTCGGCGGTCCCACACAGCACTATGTGAACCACAGAGCCCAGCAGAACACCAAAAAACGGTATGAGAGGGGAGAGGGGGGGAAGGGAGAGGGGGAATGGAGACCGCTGCACACAATTAAGCCTGTTTAAGGCTTATTTCCTGAGGCCATACTGAGGGTTCCCTGGCCAATCCTCCAGCAAGCCTGTTTAAGGCTTTTGTGGGCTGTTGCACTTGAAGCCTGTTTAAGGCTTATATTCTGGCAAACAGTTTGAGTTGTGATGAGTGCCCCTGAGACCACCAGAGTGGGGCTCCTTCCATTTAGCTCATTTAGAGGCTGTACAAGAAGGACTTCCACCCAGGAGAGGCTAGAACCTGGCTGGGGCGAAGCGGTATGGGGGTGCTGATCCGTGCGTCCTGACAGGTGAGGAAAAATAAGAGAATACTGGGGCAGGTGTCTACTCTCTAATTTATAGCTATGTGGCCCTATCAGGTTGTGGAGGCGGAGTCACAACCCAACGTGTATGCTGCCATGATGCGACAGGAAATATTTTTGCCTAGATTTATGAAGAAATTTGATTTTAAAATGTTTTTATAGTATATGTTTTAAAGCAGAAAGTAAAAAAAAATATTGTTTTACTTTTATTTTTTTTCTTTTTTGTTTATATAATAATAATAAAAAAAAAAAACAGTGGTGATCAAATACCACCAAAAGAAAGCTTTATTTGTGTGAAAAAATTATATAAAATTAAATTTGTATACAGTGTTGCATGACTGCACAATTGCCAGTTAAAATAGCTCAGTGCCGAATAGCAAAAAATACTACTAGTACTTTATTTACTCCCAGCATTTGTTTTTGACCAAATTAGTGCACTGTAAGAATTTTTGGTCATTCAATTACATAATTTCTCACTCCCTTCACCTCTGATTACTATAAAACAAAAAATACAACCTGAATGTATCAATTTCATCTCTGACAGCCTATCTAGGTGATATCTCTCTTAGGTCTCGTACACACGATCGGATTTTGCGATGGGAAATGTTCGATGTGAGCTTGTTGTTGGGAAACTCCGACCATGTGTATGCTCCATCGGACATTTGCTGTTGGAATTTCCGACAACAGTTTGAGAGCAGGTTCTCAAATTTTCCAACAAAAAATGTTGTTGTTGGAAATTTCGAGCGTGTGTACACAAGACCAAGGCACAAAATTCCACGCATGCTCAGAATCAAGTACGAGACGAAAGCGCTCGGTCTGGTAAAACTAGCATTCATAATCGAGATAGCACATTCGTCACGCTGCAAATTTTTTTGTTTTCCAAAAAAAAGTTTATTGAAAATATAACATATCCAGCAAGCAGTATTATCATACAATTGTTAAGGTATCATGTAACATTGGTAGTTGTGTTAAATACAGGTGTGTCAAAGATTTGGTAATTACAAAAATCTCATATGAAAATATTTTGAGCGTATAAGTTCTGTGTCTAGTGGAAGAAAAAAACCTCTGAAACGTAAATTTGGGGAGCATGTTACTAGCTATATAGGCGTATTTATACACCTTGAGGTATGACCAGTGGGGAGAGGTTCCAATTTGTAAAGTGATGGTGCCTGAGTTTGTAAGATAAGTCACTCCATATAGAGTGTGAAGTTGCTGGTCGGGTTCTCTGTTACGAGAACCCAAATAGCAACGGGTATTGAGATGGGGTCTTGGTGGATATTAAAATACATGGGGATTAAGGGTAGGGCAGAGTGCAAGAAAGTGTGGGGGGAGGGGGAAGGGATGAGGGAGGGAGGGCAAGGTGCTTAGTGGGTTAGTAATTGCCTCCTCGGTCTCTGCCACTAGCAGCATGATTGCAATGTGGTAATGTTTTAGGGTGAAGTGGATTAGATATGTAGGACACTTAGTGTCGTAGAGCTGCAGAGAGAAAATGATGACATATGGACTCCCATACTCATCCCTTGATTAGGGGTAGGAGGCCAAGCCATCTGTGATAAAAGAGGAAGTAAGAGGGAGGGGTGCTTGAGGGAACTACATGGAGTGATCAGTAGGAGTTTGTCACAAGTGTTCACGCCATGGATAAAGATTAGTTTATCAATGTCAGATATCTGTTGGTTGTCCGAAAATGGACCCAGCATGCCCAGGTCTTTGAAAATTTGGCTGGGGCGTCTCGAGAGTTGGAAATGAATTCTTCCATTTCAGCTTTTTTGTTAATTTGTTTAAACCATTCTGGTATGGTCGGTATTTGAGACATTTTTTAATATTTCAATGCAGCGCATTCTCTTCTTCATAATGCTAGAATAATGAAGTTGCTTTGCTGCTGATATTCACACACAGTTCTGACAAACTGATTTCTTTATTATTTCTCAGGATCTCCTGAATAATCTTTTATTTTTTTCGCCAGATCTCCAGAATAATGTTTCTTTTTTTTTAGAGTGATCTACTTTTTTTTTTTTTTTTTATCAAGATCTCCTGAATTTATTTTTTTTACAGTGATCTCCATAATATTTTTTGTCATTTTGTGTGTCAAGTTACCACAACACCATTATTATCTCATTTTTTAACCTCAAAGAGGTTGGTTGGTGTTGATGTCCCTTGTTAATTTGACATTGTATTTTTGAAATGTACCTGCCTACTCACAAACAAACTGTCCTTTTTGAACTAAAACATATAGCCAAGTATTTGTTAAAAAAAAAAAAAAATAGTAATTTATTAGGAGTCATAACAAACTAAAGAGGAAGGCAACGCTGGATAAACTGTTGAAATTGGCGAAGCCTTTGTACCCCAGGGCAGACATCAATTATTTGATAGGCAAAATTGGTAGCCTGAGGAGTCCATTTAATAGGGAGCACAATACTGTCCTGGACTCCGAGAGATCGGGAGCAGCAGCAGATGACATACACAGCCAGGACTATAAATATTGGGACATCAACACAATTCTAATCTTTTTGGCTCTATACACCACTACAATGGATTTGAAATGAAACAAACAAGATGTGCTTTAACTGCAGACTTTCAGCTTTAATTTGAGGGTATTTACATCCAAATCAGGTGAATGGTGTAGGAATTACTACAGTTTTCTATGTGCCTCCCACTTTTTAAGGGACCAAAAGTAATGGAACAGATTAACAATCATCCATCAAACTTTCACTTTTTAATACTTGGTTGCAAATCCTTTGCAGTCAATTACAGCCTGAAGTCTGAAACGCATAGACATCACCAGACGCTGGGTTTCATCCCTGGTGATGCTCTGTCAGGCCTCTACTGCAACTGTCTTCAGTTCCTGCTTGTTTGTGGGGCATTTTCCCTTCAGTTTTGTCTTCAGCAAGTGAAATGCATGCTCAAATCGGATTCAGGTCAGGTGATTGACTTGGCCATTGCATAACATTCCACTTCTTTCCCTTAAAAAACTCTTTGGTTGCTTTTGCAGTATGCTTCGGTTATTGTTCATCTGTACTGTGAAGCGCCATTCTGAAACATTTTGCTGAATATGAACAGATAATATTGCAAGAAACACTTTAGAATTCATCCTGCTGCTTTTGTCAGCAGTCACATCATCAATAAATACAAGAGAACCAATTCCATTGGCAATCATACATGCCCATGCCATGACACTACCACCACCATGCTTCATTGATGAGGTGGTATGCTTTGGATCATGAACAGTTCCTTTCCTTCTTCATACTCTTCTCTTCCCATCACTCTGGTACAAGTTGATCTTGGTCTCATCTGTCCATAGGATGTTGTTGCAGAACTGTGAAGGCTTTTTTACATGTTTGGCAAACTCTAATTTGGCCTTCCTGTTTTTGAGGCTTACCAATGGTTTACATCTTGTGGTGAACCCTCTGTATTCACTCTGGTGAAGTTTTCTCTTGACTGTTGACTTTGTCACACCTACACCTACCTCCTTGAGAGTGTTCTTGATCTGGCCAACTGTTGTGAAGGGTGATTTCCTCACCAGGGAAAGAATTCTTCGGTCAACCACCACAGTTGTTTTCCATGGTCTTCCGAGTCTTTTGGTGTTGCTGAGCTCACCGGTGTGTTCTTTCTTTTTAAGGATGTTCCAAACAGTTGATTTGGCCACACCTAATGTTTTTGCTATCTCTCTGATGGATTTGTTTTGTTTTTTTTCAGCCTAATGATGGCTTGCTTCACTGATAGTGACAGCTCTTTGGATCTCATATTGAGAGTTGACAGCAACAGATTCCAAATGCAAATAGCACGCTTGAAATGAACTTTGGACCTTTTATCTGCTCCTTGTAAATGGGATAATGAGGGAATAACACACACCTGGCCATGGAACAGCTGAGCAGCCAATTGTCCCATTACTTTTGGTACCTTAAAAAGTGGGAGGCACATATACAAACTGTTGTAATTCCTACACCGGTCACCCGATTTGGATGTAAATACCCTCAAATTAAAGCTGAAAGTCTGCAGTTAAAGCACACCTTGTTCATTTCATTTCAAATCCATTGTGGTGGAGTATAGAGCCAAAAAGATTAGAATTGTGTCGATGTCCCGCAGGCTCTGGTGACGTCATTACGTTTTCGAATGGGCTAACAAACGAACGTAGGAAGTGAAGTATAACAGACGGAGACACTGCCATTTGTTCCTATGCCATATTCCACTGCTCTTAACGGACTACAACATTGTAAGTGCGATTCTTTTTTACCATAATAAATTACCTCATTTGTACATATTACGCTATAAAAGCCTTCTGTTTTATATTACCGAGAATTATCCACCACTAAGCTGCCGTTCCGGTATTGTGCTTTTGGTTTTTGGGAGACCGATTTCCCTGAGCTGGGCGAGACTGCCATAACAGCAGTCATCGCCATCTGGTAAGCGAATTATAACACTCACCTAGGGTGTAAGACTACACGGACGATCCCTTTTTCTTCTTCTGGTATCACTTTGCAAAGTGCAAAGTGTATTTGCCTTTAGTAAATGATCCCCACAGTGCTCTAAAATTTGCCCTAATCACGCCACTTTAGGGACTCAAAGCAATTAATTCATGGAGCTGAAAAGGAGAATTATTTTTATCATTAATGCATTACATACATTAACAACAAAAACAATGTGTGGGTGTAGCAGACCCACAAGATAATAGTTAGCTGAAGAAGAGATTGTCACTTCATGTATCAAATAAATTACGTTTGCACTATTGAAGAAAATCGACAAAAAAAAAGGCCATTGGAGAACCTAGGAGACAGCTAAAAGAAACACAAGCAGTAAATCAATTGAAATATGAGTTCAGTTTATACCAAAAAAAATTATTTAAAACATTTTTCACACATTGGCTGGCATATCAATGGCCCCCCCTACCCACAAAGTACTCGACATACTTCTGGCTAACTTTGTGGGTGCTTTGGAGGGGCAAGCCAGGACGACCAGGTTCAAGTGTCGTCAGAGTTGTATTTTGAAATCCAGCCTCAGCCCCAACTGAGGCCACATAGTTTGTTGCATTTTTTCTGAGGCAATTGTGGAGAATGCAGCAAGCAAGTACAATATGGTTCAGTTTATATTCCGCTATGTGGATTGGTGTCAGAAATAGGTGGAACCGGCCGGCCATTATTCTGAACGCATTCTCCACGGCTCTTCTGGCTCTGGCCAGCCAGTAGTTAAAAACCCTCTGCTCCGGGGTGAGTGTTCTCATGGGGAACGGCTGCATCAGGTGATCACCCAGCCCAAACGCTTCATCAGTGACAAACACAAACAGAAGACCATCCACATTGTCTTCCGCAGGTGGCAAGTTCAAGCTGCCATTCTGGAGCCGTCTGTAGAACTCCGTCCACCATCTGACATTCGGCCATTCTTCCCCACGTCCACATACAAAAACTCGTATGTCACCGACACCAATGTCAACATCACAATACTATTAAACCCCTTATAATTATAAAAGTATGACCTCAAGTTGCGGGGTGGGATGATGTGGACGTGCTTCCCATCAATTGCCCCTCCGCAGTTAGGAAAGTCCCACTGCTGAGCAAACTGGGATGCCAAAGTCTGCCATTCTTGTAGGTTTGAAGGAAACTGTGGAGTCAAACAAGAAAAAAAAAAAATTTGTACTTTTGCACATAACATTGCAAGCAGATTAGACACAAACATTTTTGGCCAACATAAGTATTATTGAAATGAGTATTTTAAGACAAAAGTATAAGGTCCACTTATCAGATCCCTCATTGGCCCATTGTAAAAATTTTAGGGTGGGGGGGTGTTTTGGACAGGTAAGCCTCTCCATTTCATTGAGAGCTGAATGCATAAATAATGTGTGTTACTTTGGCCAGCCCCTCCTTACTTACACTATTGGCAGCCCACTGGACAGGTAAGAAGTGTCATAATACAAAAATATGAATACACGCTGTACAAATTGAAGCACATTTTTACATTCTGCAATTATCAGTCAAGATAATAGGAGAACAAAACTTGAAACAGTACCATTTCAAAACATTCAGGCAGGCCCTTGCACTACATGCTTTGGTGACTTCATCCATAAATATGATCACAAAATATAGTGTGTATCAGTTTGGCAAAGTCAGCAGATAGAGTATTGGTATCGGTTGACTTATGCCCTGTACACATGATCGGACATTGATCGGACATTTCTGACAACAAAATCCATGGATTTTTTCCGACGGATGTAGGCTCAAACTTGTATTGCGTACACACGGTCGCACAAAGTTGTCGGAAAATCTGATTGTTCTGAACGCGGTGACGTAAAACACGTACGTCGGGACTATAAATGGGGCAGTAGCCAATAGCTTTCCTCTCTTAATTTATTCTGAGCATGCATGGCACTTTGTGTGTCGGAATTGTCCACACACGGTTGGAATTTATGCAAATGGATTTTGTTGTCTGAAAATTTTATAGCCTGCTCTCAAACTTTGTGTGTCGGAAATTCCGATGGAAAAAGTCCAATGGAGTCCACACACGGTCGGAATTTTCGACAACAAGCTCCGATCGCACATATTCCATCTGAAAGTCCGACCGTATGTACAGGGCATTAAGTGACTAGGCTAGGTGTGCATGGGCCCAGGATAGCATGCTGGGGAGGGTAGTGAAGGTAAATATGCATGAAGGACAAAAAGGAGCATTAAAAACTTCCAGCATGCATGAGGACAAAGAGGACATTCACAGCATATTACAATCGTGGCAATTAGGGAATAATGAAATAAATACAATACATTAGCAAACATTAAATACATAGAATGTGATGTTAAAGGATAAAACTTACCTTAATATAGTCCCTCTGCAGGACCTGTATGATGGCAGAACAGGTCTCTGGAATAATGATCCCCAGAGCCTGAGGGGGAGATGCCTGTCGAAAACTTGATGTTCTGCAGACTTCTCCCCATCGCCAAGTACTGCAAGGTGGCGATGAGCCTTTGCTCGGGAGTGATGGCTTGCAGCATGCAGGTGTCCTGCTTCGTAATATAAGGGGACAGCAAGGCCAACAGATGGTGAAAAAAGGGGGTCCATCATCTGGAAATAATTCCTGAAATCATCAGGATTATTCTCCTGGTTCTCCCACAACAAAGGCATGTGGGAGAATTGGTCACGCTGGAGCAACCAATTCTTGGTCCATGAACACCTACTCGCCCTGTTCATGGACTGGACTTGGGTCAAAGAAAGAACTCCAACACCAAGCCCTTGCACAGCACAAACTTTACAATGAGTACATACCCGCAACATGGCTTAAAAACGGTCGGCTGGTCAGAAAGAACTAACAGAATGCATGGAAATTTAGAAAGAACCTGAGAAGAACGATCTGAAAATCAGAAACAAGTGGACAAGAACGCACTGAAAAACAGATACGAACTGACAACACACACTGAAGAACAGATACGAACCCACAAGCATAAACTGAAGAGCAGCAATGAACTGAAAAGCACGAGGCTGAAAAGTGCGAATCATCTCTCACCAAACTTCTACTAACATGAGATTAGCAGAAGGAGCCCAAAGGGTGGCGCACTTGGTATTGAACTTCCTTTTTCTAGTGTCGTCGTACATGTTGTACGTCAGCGCGTTCTTGGCGATCGGAATTTCCGACAACATTTGTGTGACCGCGTGTATGCAAGACAAGTTTGAGCTAACATCCGTCGGAAAAAAAATCCCCAGTTTTGTTGTTGGAATGTCTGATCATGTGTACAGGGCTTATTTCTTTTGCAGAAGGTGCATTTTTTCTAGGTGATTCCACAACGCCATATTTACCTTGCAAGATCTCCAAGACAGTTCCACCATTATGGACTTTGACATTATTAAATGACAGAAAGAACTACTGGATGGGAAATGATGCAGATGCCTACAGACACCTTTTACATACTGTATCACCTTTCCCTCACACCTACCCACCCCCCTACACAGTTTAAACATGTTTGCTTCACCACTTCTGAAAGTAAAGTGATCTCATATCTTCTCTCTACCAATATTTGTACAGCCTCAACCTGTCAGTTAAAATGTTTCCAATGGGGGCGTGGCTTGTGGCATATGGAGTAAGACACACTGATGGCTCCAAGATGACGCCCGTTCGTCCCAGGCAGCAAAGGAGGCTGCTCAGAAGCTCTTTTCTAAAGCCCACTACAAGGACACTCCAGCCAAAGTAAACAGCGAGAGGGTGAAGATTGCTCCCAGCACTCCTGTAGAGCATGAAACTGAGGCTGCCTGGGATGCGGATCCAGGATGGGACACAGCAAGTACCCCTGCTATCTTACACTCAGATAAAGACCCCAGTGTGCCTGACACTCAGGACTCAGAACCCACTCTCAGAGAGATATTCATCACCATATCAGCCTGTAATACTAATCTTACTAATCTAACCACTGAATTTAAAGGAGTGAAATTAGAGGTTGCGCTGATATGCCAAGACATACAAAAGCTAAGGAACCGTATGGAGGCCCTTGAAGGCAGCATGGGTACCCTTGAGTAGGTATGAGCTTTCTGTTCTGGTCGAACATGAGTTCGACTCGAACATTGCATGATCAGAAGAAATGGACAGCACCCGAGTTAAATATATGATTGTCACAGCAAAGGGTCTGAATACTTAGGACCATGTGATATTTCAGTTTTTCTTTTTTAATAAATCTGCAAACATGTCAACAATTATGTGTTTTTCTGTCAATATGGGGTGCTGTGTATACATTAATGAGGAAAAAAATGAACTTAAATGATTTTAGCAAATGGCTGCAATATAACAATGAGTGAAAAATTTAAGGGGGGTCTGAATACTTTCCGTCCCCACTGTGTGTGTATAATATATATATATATA
The DNA here is from genome assembly GCF_042186555.1 of Aquarana catesbeiana. Taxonomy (NCBI): domain Eukaryota; kingdom Metazoa; phylum Chordata; class Amphibia; order Anura; family Ranidae; genus Aquarana; species Aquarana catesbeiana. The sequence continues at coordinate 181,894,751 of NC_133330.1, read as the reverse complement.
TATATATATATATATATATATATATATATATATATATATATACACACACATACATACATAATATATACACATATATACACACACATATACACACACACACACACAAACACTGTATCCAGTTTAGCTAGATCTGACTGCAGTCCGTTCCTGGTGTACTCTAATATTCTTCAGGCAGGCAGAGTGTACAGAGTGTACAGTGAACACCTTCATTCACTCTGGTCCTCATAGGACCTCCTCCTTGTGCCATGACTCTCACCCCTGCCCCAACCTCTCACAAAGTAGAAATAAAATTGGCACTGTGTAGAGCTCTTCTTACCTTAACTATGTGTACTGTAGCTGTGGCTGGTTCCCGCATCCTCTGTGGCTAGCTGGTTCCCACATCCTCTGTGGTTGGCTGGCTCCCACATCCTCTGTGGCTGGCTCCTGTGGGTGGCTGGCTGGCTCTCTGGTGTGGGTGGGTCACTGTGGGTGGGTGGCTGGTACCCTGGCCTTGCTGTGGGTGGGTCACCTTGGGTGGTTGGGTGGCACGCACCCTGGCCCCACTGTGGGTGGGTCACCGTGGGTGGTTGGCTGGCACCCTGGCCCTGCTGTGGGTGGGTGGCTGGCTGGCTGGTGTGTCCTCCCCTCTTCCGCCATTTTGGGAACTGTTTGCCGAGGTGAGGGAGGTACTTGGAGGGAAGTGGTGACCTTTGCCCTATCCGGGATGGTAGATCTAGAAGGTTTTGCAGCAGGCCCTGTGCGCGGAGACAAGTGGGGCAACACATAATGACGTTGCCTGCGTGTGCGGGTCCTCTCTGTGCCCATTTGAGAGTCTATGTTAGAAAAAGCCCTCATCAGTACCCATCAATGCAGCCTCACCAGTACCAATCAGCGCAGCCTCACCAGTGCCAATCAGTGCAGCCTCACCCTGAATGCAGCTTCACCAGTGCCCATGAATACAGCCTGATCAGTGCCCATTAATGCAGCCTGAAAAGTGCCCATCAATGCAGCCTCACCAGAGTGCCCCCTCCATGCAGCCTCACCAGAGTGCCCCCTCCATGCAGCCTCACCAGAGTGCCCCCTCCATGCAGCCTCACCAGAGTGCCTTCTCACCAGAGTGCCCCCTCCATGCAGCCTCACCAGAGTGCCCCCTTCATGCAGCCTCACCAGAGTGCCCCCTCCATGCAGCCTCACCTAGAGTGCCCCCTCCATGCAGCCTCACCTAGAGTGCCCCCTCCATGAAGCCTCACCAGAGTGCCCCCTCCATGCAGCCTCACCAGAGTGCCCCCTCCATGCAGCCTCACTGTGCCCCCTCCATGCAGCCTCAGAGTGCCCCCTCCATGCAGCCTCAGAGTGCTCCCTCCATGCAACCTCAGAGTGCTCCCTCCATGCAACCTCAGAGTGCTCCCTCCATGCAACCTCAGAGTGCCCCCTCCATGCAGCCTCAGAGTGCCCCCTCCATGCAGCCTCAGAGTGCCCCCTCCATGCAGCCCCAGAGTGCCCCCTCCATGCAGCCTCAGAGTGCCCCCTCCATGCAGCCTTAGAGTGCCCCCTCCATGCAGCCTCAGAATGCCCCCTTCATGCAGCCTTAGAGTGCCCCCTCCATGCAGCCTCAGAATGCCCCCTCCATGCAGCCTCAGAGTGCTCCCTCCCCCCTCTATGCAGCCTCAGAATGCCCCCTCCCCCCTCTATGCAGCCTGATCAGTGCATGGGGAATAGCCGCCGGATCACACAGAGCGGGTAACTCCCGCTGTGACACCTGGCGACCACTGTCATCGGATGTCCCGCCTCCTTTGTTAGACATCACACGTCCCGGCATTGGACCAGTGAGATATTTATCAAAGGAGGCGGGACATCGGACGACATCGGTAAGTGGGAGATCCCCGCTCTATGTGATGCGGCAGCGCCTGCCCTCCTCCCCCTTACCCTCCGAGGCAGCGATGGGGCCCGTGCGGGCCCGAAAAGATGATCACCAGCCCTAAAGGCTCCAGCAGGTGGCGCTGGCGGGCCCCCTTTAGCGGCCGGGCCCTCGATCCATGTCCGATTGGACCGACTGGTCAGTCCGCCCCTGCCTGGGAGTTAAGATGCTGTAAGAGAGCCGAGATTCTTCTCTGTGCAGAGGAAGATTGACATGCCACCTGAAGGAGAGGGTGACTTCTTGTGCCCCCTTGATGAGACACATAAGCCACTGTTGTTTTGTTGTCCAAAAGAATCTTGACAGCTCGACCTCGCAACATAGGTTGGAACACTAAGAGCGCATCTGACAGCATCCAATCCCAGGAAATTTGAACTTTTCGCCCCACAAAAAGGTACCATTGCCCTTGAACCTGCTGTCCCAGGCAGTGTGCCCTGCAGCCTGCCAGACTGGCATTGGTTGACACCACTATTGGTTCTGAGGCCTTAAACGGAACTCCGCTAGAAAGATTGCGAGCTACTGACCACCAACCAGGGACCAGATTATCGGAATTGGCAGATGATCCCACTGAAGAAGAAAGTTGTATTGAAACCTCCTTCTGTGCCACCTGACCCACAGGACTACTGGACCTGTGGCTGATAAAACCTCCAGATACTACATGGATTCCTTCAGCATCATAGAAGGCCTGGCCATCACTGCTTTGTCTGAGACTGGATCCCCTGGACCTTCCTCTGAGGAAGAGAAACACGACCCCGATCTGTGTTGATTTGTACTCCCAAATACTCCAACATTTGGGTCAGATGCATCTGGCTCTTCCGAAAGTTGATCAACCAACCGAAACAAGTTAATGTTTTGCAGGTGAATTCATATGAACTAGAAGGAGCTCATTTGACAGACCCAGAAGTAGCATGTCATCTAGATAATGAAATATTTGCACTCCCTTGACCCTGAGAGTCGCAACGACAGCAGACAGTAGCTTTAAAAAACGTTCTCGGAGTCGTGCAGAAACCGAATGGGAGAGATTAAAAATTAAAATGAAAGCCTTCCACGGAAGGCCTGAGAAAGCGATGGTGAGATGCGTCTATAGAGATATGAAGATACGCATCCGCCAGATCAATGAAAACCATCAAGTCTCCTGACTCCACAACCGAAACAATCGTTTCCAATTACTCCATTTTGAATGGTGGAACCTTCATGTAAGAATTCAGGACTTTGAGGTCAAAAACTGGTCCGAAACCCCCTGAAGCCTTTGGGACCAAAAACAGAGGGGGAACATACTCCTTGACCCAATTTGTGCCTTGGAACCGGAAGGCTGGCCCTTCCTGCCAACAGCTCCCCTATATATCCTTGCAAACATTGCCTCCTTTCCAAATCCGTAGGAAGTCCAGTTTCTATGAACAAGGTCTAAGGGGGCCTTGTTTTGAACTCGAGATGATAACGTGATCCAATGACAGCTACAATCCAGGCATCATGTCATTTGTCCGCCCAAACCCCCCTTGAATTGGGCTAGTCTTGCTCCTACTTGAGAGGGTTAAGCGGAGACAGCTTCAGAAGGACTTATTTGAAGCCTTAGGCTCTGTCCCCACCACTGTGATTTCAATGGACCCCATTCTAATTGGTGCGACTTAAGTAGCATCGACTCCTAAAAAGGTTATTTGCACTACTTTGTTCCCACATCTGTGCGATTTGTACTAACATGGTTTTCATAGGCCAAATGATATTGCATCACAAATCGCACAGCAATGTTGCAGTGTAAATCGCACGACTCTGGGGATGCAGCAGTGGAAACAGCCCCAGGAGCTTTGTTGGCCCTGGGCTTGGAAGGTTGAACCAGCTCCTCTCCACTGTCTGAAATACTGTCTGAAGCCCTGGCCTCTCTGAATCCTTCTTTGGATCTCTTGTTAAACCGAAAGGGCTGCTGTGTCTTAAAGAGCCATTATCTTTACTGTCATCTTGACCTGGTCGACAGCCACAACTCTACAGCAGTCTGCAAGGAGAAGAACTGCCACTTCCCAGACTTTCATCCAAACATCCATCCACCAGCTCTGCTACTCCCAGGGCATTCCACAGAACTGCACCACAGAACGTGTTCCATAGGAGACCATGATAAATGGACAGTAGTGCAAAAAAAACACCAAAAAACGCACAGGTGCGAACCCAGCCCAAGTGCTGCTGCCACAGGAGTGAGTGCTACCGCCGGTCTGCAGGCTGCTGTCCAAACTATACAACCTTTTAGGTCTGCGTTTACTTTGCGATCCATAGAATTCCTAAAAGAGACCAAATACTCCAGCGGAAGCGTAATGTGGCTGGCGAATATACGTAATGAAGCAACCACCTTAGGTGTAGTGTTCCAAGGGGTACAGTTTCGATACACCATTATGCACATTGAGCTTCTTCTCAGGACCCCCCCACTCATCGTCAATTACCTTTTTTAATTTAAAAAATGAAATGGGAAGGAGGGTAATGATCTCTTTAAATATGGGTAGTATATTTGCTGTTTATTTGGAAGTGAAAATTCTTTTCTTAACAGCCTCCACCAAGGGGTGAACCAGTGCAAAAATCAAATGTATGCGATTCTGAGACCATCTCAACCTCAGATGGATCTGAATCGCTATCGACTTAAGAGTTAAAACGCACTGAAAACACATGATCTGAATCTGCAGATGGTGAAGATACAGCAGGATGAGCAGGATTCCTTGAAACACTCTTTAATCCTTCCTTGACTGCTTGCTTAATGTAGGATTTAACCTGGTGTGTTTTCGCAGCATTGTCCTGAGCCATCTGATGTCTTGATCTCTCTTGGCTCGGGTCCAAGCGACTAAAGTGAGGCAAGAGCGAGGGAGATCTGAAATGCTGTGACAACAGGCATCTATCCAGCTGCATGTGACTCTGCGATTTGTCATGTCTAGTCCCTTCTTTACTCTTTTGAGGCTGGAATGCTGATTTGGAACCTCTTTGCGGGAGTTTATCTCGCATTGGGCCCTTCTCTCTGTAAAACACAGAGGATGTGCTCTCTTTTAAAAAAAAAAATAAATAAATAAAAAATAAATACATACATACAATTAAAATAGACTTCTCCATCCAAATATTTGGTGCTTAAGGCAGCTAGGCAGGCAGGCAGGCATAATTCCCCAGTTCTAGAAGGTACAGGATAATAAAAATACTCTGATGCCGCATACACACGATCGGACTTTATGGCAGACTTTGCTCGGTGGACTTTTCGCCGGACTTTGTCGGCTCCTTGCGCCGGCCTTAAAAAGGGATGGACTTGGACACACACGATCACAGCAAAAGTCCGCTGGTTTGGAACGAAGTGACGTACAGCATGTACAACGGGACGATCGTTTTCTGCGGCTCAGTGTGTCCTTTTGAGGTTTGCATCTGCTTTTCAGTGTGTGTTGGTCAGTTCGAAACCTGCCTTGCAGGCCATTCTGGTCCGCTTGTTCCTGATTTTCAGGTCGTTCTTCATAGGCCTTGCTGTTCTTCAGTGCGTTTGTTATAAGTTTGTTTGTTTGACCAGCCGACCGTTTTGAAGCCATGTCGTTTGGACGTACTCGTTCTCGAGTTCGTGCTGCGTGGGGACTTGGTGTTGGGGTTAATACTTTGACCAGAGTCCAGTCCATGAACAGGGCGAGGAGGAGTTCATGGATGAAGAATTGGTTGCGCCAGCGTGACCAATTCTCGCATATGCCATTGCTCCGTGAGCTCCGTGAGAATAATCCTGAGTATTTCAGGAATTATCTCTGGATGACGGACCCCGTTTTTGAGTGTCTGCTGGCTATGCTGACCCCCTATATCAGTAGGCAGGATACCTGCATGAGGCAAGCCATCAGTGCGGAGCAGAGGCTAGTTGCCACATTACGTTACTTGGCGACTGGGAGAAGTCTTCAGAACTTGAAGTTCTCGACAGGCATCTACCCCCAGGCTCTGGAGATAATAATCCCAGAGACTTGTGCCATCATTCAGGTCCTGCAGAAGGACTATATGAAGGTAAGTTTTATCCTTTAACATTACATGATATGTATTAAATGTTTGCTAATGTATAGTCTAAATGTCCTCCTTACCTAATTACCATGCTTTGAATATGCTGTGAATGTCCCCTTTATCTTCATGCATGCCTGTTTTTGGACATTAATCATTTATTGCCCTACATGCATATTTACATTCAATAACCTCCCCACCATGCAATCCTGGGTCCATTTATATCTCTAGCCTATAGTCCCTTGAACAATGTATATTGTCAGCTCCATTGTACTGTTTGACCCTCCCCCAACCCTCAAATGTTTAAAAATGTCCGGTGTGTTTTTCATCCTAATTAGACCCCCTCCCCCACCCTTCACATGTTTAAAAATGTCAGGTGTGTTTTTCACCCTAATTAGACCCCCACCCCTCAAATGTTTAAAAATGTCAGGTGTGTTTTTCACCCTAATTAGACCCCCTCCCCCACCCCTCAAATGTTTAAAAATGTCAGGTGTGTTTTTCCCCTAATTAGACCCCCTCCCCACCCCTCAAATGTTTAAAAATGTCAGGTGTGTTTCTTAACCTAATTAGAACCCCTCCCCCCACATTAAAATTGATCAATGGGCCATCAGAGGGGGTGATTAATCTTATAAGTGGGCCTTATGTTTTTTCTAATTTAAATAACAAACACACATATTAATAATGTTTGACTGCTGTTGTTCACTAATGTTTTTGTGTAATCTGATATCCAAGTTATGTTTTAAATTCCTTATATTAATTTTTTTTGTTTTTTCACTCCACAGTTTCCTTCCAGTACACAGGAATGGCAGACTGTGGCCTCCCAGTTCGCTGACTGTTGGGACTTTCCCAACTGTGTCGGGGCGATTGACGGGAAGCATGTCCACATTGTGCCACCACCGCATTTGGGGTCTTATTTCTACAACTATTAGGAGTTCCATAGTGTAGTTTTGATGGCGGTGGTCTTGGCACATTTGGACTTTCTGTTTGTGTATGTGGGGAAGAACGGCCGGATGTCTGACAGAGGAGTGTTTTTACAGACCGAGCTGTGCCAGCGTCTCACGACTGGTGGCCTGGGATTGCCACCTGATGACCAGAATGTGGATGGACTCCCCTCAGTTTTTATCGCTGATGAAGCGTTTGCTCTCGGTGAGCACTTGATGAGGCCGTTCCCCCAAAGAACACTCACCCCTGAGAGGAGGGTATTTAATTACTGGCTGGCCAGAGCAAGAAGAGTTTTGGAGAATGCCTTTGGGATCCTGGCCAGCCGGTTCCATTTGTTCCTTTCAGCCATAAATCTGGCAGACTATAAAATTAATCACGTCATACTTGCTTGCTGCATACTACATAACTTTTTACGTAGACATTCTGCTACATATCTAACCTCTGCTTGGCCTGAGGCCGGACTTGTACAAGCTCCAACAATGACAGGCCTGGAAATTGGCCGTATTGGCTTGGCCCCCCGAACCGCACGTTAAGTGCGTGAGTGATATGTGAATTATTTTATTTTAATGGTCGGGGGGCCATTGCTATTCAAGAAGAGCTTTAATTTTACAAAATAAAAAAAAATAAAAACATTTTGGAAAAAATATCTTGTTTTTATTCTTGTTTGCATTTAGTTTGGTCTGTCTCCTAGTGCATTTGTAGTAGTGGCAAGTGCATTTACCTTTAGTTAATAAGGCCCTTTGTCACTGTAACCACACACAAATTTACTAAACATCTGATTGAGAAATAATCAGCCACACACATTGTAGTAGTAAAAACATTTTACTGTGTGCACATTTAAAGGTGCATTTTTAATTTTTTTTTTTTTTTTTAACAAAAATAAATTATTTTGTAGAAAACTTTATTAAAGGCATATTTAAACAAAAATATACCTTGTTTAAAATCTTAACACAATATAAACCCAGTGCCAATGGTGGGCTACCTGGAGTGCTCTATATAGAACGTGTGATGTATGACTCATATGGAACTATCATGCCAGGTGTCAGACATTATGTAAATAGACACCATAATCTATACAGAAAAGTGGAGGGAAGAAAAAAAGAAAAAGAAAAAGGACACCCCGTGCAGCTGGACCAACCGTAGCTGGTGGATACAGATCATAACAGGAAGAGAACAAATACAGCCCAGCGCTCAAGATGTGTTAAAAAACTAACTACTGCAACAGACATAAAAAATGTAATGATTTAATAAACCAAAATGTAATTAGATAGTCGTAACTATTGAATGATTAAACCACAATGTGTACAAAAATATATATAGAAAAGCTGTTGCAGAAAGCACCACAGTAACACAGAATTAAAATACAATAATAATTATAAAAAACAATAAAAATTAAAAAACAATAACCAAAAATTATAACGAAGATAAAAAGTAGTGCATTTAAATAATAACATATGAAAGGCACTAGCAATAGCGGACAGTCAGCTCTCTAATGACAGGAGACCAGCACAGGAGATTAGTCCAGAAAAAAAAAAACTCAATACAAAGCAATGGGCAGGATGACAAAAGTGAAGTGTAGTACTTGGAGCAAATGACAATGGGTAGAGTGATGGAAGCAGGAGAACGTGGAGAGAGAAGACACTAACAGCCTACCCGTGGTGAAGGGAGTCTAACCTCATGTGGGGGAACTCGCCGGCTCCAGTGAACTGTCGGGTGGCTGTGGTGTAGGGAGATTGGAGGAATGTAGCCTCATGCAGGGGGGCTCGCCGGCTCCAGTGAGCTGTCGGGTGGCTATGAAAATCGATGAGCCGACGCTCTGTCTTGTGGAGAACAGCCCGGCTGGAGCTCCGTGGCGACGGCTGATGACGTCAGCACGGGGAGAGCCGCCGGGATGTCAGCAGGTGAAACACTGAACCGCTGCATCTCCAGATGGTGTCTCCACAGGGGTAAACGCTCCTCAGTAGAACCTGGTGTCACTGCCCAACAGCCAACACTGGACCTGAGGAATTGATGAGGGGAAAGTGGAAGAGCTGGCAGGCTGATGGAGCTCACATCAGCCTGGAGGGCCTCAGACTCCTCAAAGAAGTGCAGAGTCAGTAAAAGTAAAAAAGTGAAGCAAAATAAAAATTTGTCAAAAATCATCTGCCAGGGAGGGATATGGAGGATGAAGTAGCTGGGGTAACCACTGCTAGCTATAATGAAAGCTACGCAGGGATGGTGGATGGATGGATGAATCAATACACACTGTGACCGGGTCCAGGCATGGGCCGCTGTCCTGGGGTTGCCTTGACGACGCGTTTCGCGCACAGCGCTTTGTCATAGTCAAGGGAGTAGGCAACTCACAAAGTTTAAATAGATGTGTGTAAATTAGGGGAGGGAACATAAGGGGAGGCGGAAGAGAAAAAAAAATATTTTAACCCATTGTGGGAGAAAGTGGGGAAGGGAACAAAATCTCCAATGTTAACCCCCTGTAGTTCTGACTACCCAACAATGGAAAAACATGCAATAAAACAATACCGATATATATAAATAAAACATATATATGAACATATATGAGACACCTAGTTAATAATCAAAACCAACATTATATTGGGTTGTCACTCAACACTATTGTTTCAAGAGAATTCTCTTAGAAAGGTTACATTAAAACAATTATTCAAGAATACAAAAATACTAAAATACAAAAATATACAGATACAAAAATACCCAAATGTACAAATGCACAAATATCCAACGACAAAAGATTCTTATTGGGCATATCTTATTGATTTCCTTTAAAAACTTCAGTGTATTCTCAACCAAATCCACCCTTTTCCAACTCTACACAAAACTACATGTTTCAAGTTCTTCATTCAACCCCCTGGGGGCAAGCGAGTCAAACATGTAGATCCAAAAAACCTCACGTTTACATAGCAAGGAAAATCTCTCATTATTGGTTAGTGTGCCCTTGGGGATCGTTTCGATCACAAAGACCTCCAGAAGTCTGACGTCCTTGCCATGGAAACGTAGAAAGTGCCGAGGCACACTGTGTTCGTCATTTCCTTTAGAGATAAGTCGACGATGGTCACCCACTCTGGCCCGTAATGCCCGAATGGTCTGGCCAACATGGGCAACGCAAAACATATATAACAAACTCTGTGGAACAGGTGATGAATTGCCTGATCTCATATTTTTTGCCTGTGATGGTTGTGATAATTTTGGTGCCATGGGCAATAAACTGGCATGTCAAACAACCCCTCTTTTTGCACTGAAATTTGCCCTTTCTATCATGAAAGTAGGATCTGATATCAAGGGGGGATTTGAATGTTTTGTCTATTGTTTTGCTGGGAGCTAGCAGGTTCTTTATAGTGTGAGCTTTACGAAACGTTACCTGTGGGAACTCGGGTAATACCGGAGCAAGACGTTGATCCAGATGTAGAATATCAAAATGTTTTCTGATAATTTTGGATATCGACTTATAGTTGTCATTAAAAGTAGAAATAAATCTAACTGTCTGGTTAGTTCTTGATTCGTCTATTGGACCCTTAGCTCTGAGGGGAGGTTCATGTGGGACAGGAAGGCGTCATTAATGAGGTCAGATGGATACCCCTTCTCTTGAAATTTCTTTTTCATCATTGCCCCCTGTTCCACATAGTCCTCCACTCTTGAGCAATTACGTCTAAGTCTATTGAATTGACCACTTGGAATGTTGCGTTTCCATGAAGGATGGTGGCAGCTCCCAAAGTGTAGGTAGGAATTGCCACTAGTTGGCTTGACATGGTTTCTAGTAAAAATCTTGTGTTGGTCATGGAATAACACCAAATCCAACAACACAAGTTCCTGGGGATCTATAACGTGAGTAAATGATAGGCCAAGAGAAGTGGACCACAAATGAGGAGAACAACTCTGGGCTCCCGCTCCATATGATCACAACGTCATCGATATACCGCCCAAAGAAGACGATGTGCTCAGCGAACGGATTATTGGTCCAGATATTTTGTTCTTCCCAATAGCCCATGGTGAGATTAGCATAGACCGGAGCAAAGTTCGCTCCCATGGCAGTTCCCCTACGTTGCAAATAGAATTGCTCACCGAACGTAAAATAATTACGTCTGAGGCAAAAATCGGTGGCCTGAATAAAAAATTGAGATTGTAGCGAATTAAAATCCCCACTTTTGGTCAAAAAGTGTTGTAGAGCTCTCAGGCCTATTTCATGGGGTATGGAGGTATAGAGGGACGACACATCCAGAGATGCCCACCAATAACCCTCCTCCCATGAGTAATTCTGAAGGGCTTTTATTACATCATTGGAATCCTTGATATATGAAGGTAATTGACACACCAGGGGCTGTAAACAGCAATCAATATACATGGATAATCCATTGGTGAAGCTGTTCGTGCTTGCCACAATAGGTCTACCGGGGGGTCCACCAAAGACTTGTGGACCTTGGGAAGGTGGTAGAAATAAGGAGTGCTGCATTCAGATGGTAAAAGAAATTGTCTCTCTTTATTGGTGAGCACTCCATTTTGCCATGCTTCATGTATCAGTGTCCTTAGTTCCAATTGAAACGCTGGAAGAGGGTCAGACTTTAATTTTAAGTACTGTCACGGACATGGCCAGAGCGGAGGCTGTTGGAGAGGACTGTGTGCAAGCCTGTTGCCCACCGATTATGGGCCCTAGCATTTGAGGTGAATGAGAAATCCAGTCTGAACTGTATTAATCGGACTCAGTCATGTATATATTGTATGGGGACTCCTTACTGTATAGTTGTGTCCCTGAAGAGGGAGGGGGGATTCCTCCAGCAGCCCCCTGCTGATAAGACTGATTCATTCTGCTGGGACACATCCTGTGAGGAGATGCTGGTGTTATCAACATGTGTTTATGTTAATTGAGAGAGCTGATCACATTAGCCACCAGCCCTGGCTAATAGACGAATGGTCTAGGCTGAGGAGGGGGGAGATTGTTGTTTGTATTGTTAATTGTATTAATGTGTGAAGCTCGGTGCCCACAAGACTGTCATCTGGTCTGGGTACATTTTGTAGTAAATTAGGTCATGTTAATTAGGTTAGCTTTGAGTCATCCCTGCTGTATAAAGGTCTGTGAGATCTCAAAATAAAGGTAGTTCTGATGTACTCCAAGACTGGTGTTGTCTAGTTCTTGGGGTTCCTATAGCCAGATCCATTGGACTCGTGTTCCAGAACTTAGGAAGCGGTATATGACGGAAGCACTCAAGCGGAGTGTGGGGCGTTCCGTGACATTGGTGGCAAGCAGCGGGAAAGCTTCCTGAAGTCTGAAGTCTGGGACATCCAAACCTCCAACTGGATCCAAGATCAGCATAGCAGGCTTCAGACACCCCAGCGGAGATATGGACCTGGCATCAGAATTCCCGGGGCTGCTGCGGATCATCCTTTCAACGTACACCAGGACTCTGTCTGAGGATGAATACCTGGAGCTCAGGCAGCTGATTCGGGTGGAGCTCTGGATTGCAGCCCTCCGTCTCGCTGGTATAAAACAGGGCAAGTGCTTTCCAACCCAAGAGCAACGGGCCAGTGACCAACGGGCATTGCGGATGGCATTCCTGGGAGAGCAGCCCCAGGAGCAATGGGTGACTGAGTTGGACAGGTTGGTCCAGCAGGAGATAGAGCTGGACAATCGTTATCGGGCTCTGCAATGGCACGCAGAGGAGGGATATTTAGGGGAGACAACAGAATGCTCTCCGGAGGGATATGACTTTGGCGGCCCTGGATTGCTGTGGGAGAACCTTACAGATCTTTTTATGTTTGGCGATGAGGGGGAACCTGACCTTGAGGACATGAGGGACTATAGAGAATCTATGCTCGGTCTTGCAGGGGTCTCAGAGCTCAAACCTGATCTGGACCATTTGCTAAGGAAGGAACAGCATCTGGAAAGGGCATACAGGAAACTGCTAGAACAAGTTCAGCAGCATGCCAGAGAATCGGCAGTGGAAAATCCGGAGATTGCCGTCCCCAAACCTGAAGTGCTGACAACAGGGCAGAGCTCTGCTAACCTCTGTCCAGAAATGATAACATCTTCTGGGTTCCATGGACAGGAGATGGTGAACCTCTATTCCCAGACATCAGTTGCAGAGACATGGGATTTGATAGACTTTTCTGCTGAGGAAGAACAACCTGATGAGCCTCCAGCAGAAGAGCTGCTATCATTGCCAAAGTTCACTGTGTTCTGCCCAGCACCAACAGTGGCTTCGGCCTTCCTGAGAGAAGAGGTAGTCGGCCTTTCTCCCACAACACTGACAGGGACATGTGATTTTCTGCCAGCAGCATCTATGGAGTTAAAACAAACTTCTCCAGCTGAAGATCTGGTAACTGAACAGAGGGTCCAAGACCTCTGTCCCACACTTTTACCAATTCCAGAGACTGGGGATTTAATAGACGTTTCTGTAGAGGAGGAACCACCTGGCAAACCCCCAGCAGAAGTGCTGGCAACCGGACAGAGGGTCCAAGACCTCTGCCCCACACCTGCAGCAATTGTGGAGGCCCAAGGTGAGGAGGTGGCAGTCTATCGCAAGCTGCAGATCAGGATCCAAGGAGAGAATGCAGTCATCACCTCACAACTGCAGCTTGATCTGGTGTCGGTTGATGGGGCTTCAGTCCCCACCTGTATACCCCAGGAATGCTGGGCAGTCGGCCCAGATCCCCAGCAGCAGGATGGAGTGAGCCCAGTCCCCCTGTCTTCTCTCCAGCGGCAGAAAGGATTCCAGGGAGAAGGGCCAGTCCGGGCCTCTCCCCAGCGGCAGATATGTTCTCTGAGAGAGGCAGAGGATGGCTGGGTGAGTAATGCACTGTTTGGGATGATTTCTTTGGGGTACTGTGTGGGTACAGGCAGTAGAGGACTGGAACTATGGACTAACTTCGAAGTCAACCCGTCTGGGGTCTCCTCCTGTGTTAGTCTCCTGCCGAAAGGGGAGAAATGTCACGGACATGGCCAGAGCGGAGGCTGTTGGAGAGGACTGTGTGCAAGCCTGTTGCCCACCGATTATGGGCCCTAGCATTTGAGGTGAATGAGAAATCCAGTCTGAACTGTATTAATCGGACTCAGTCATGTATATATTGTATGGGGACTCCTTACTGTATAGTTGTGTCCCTGAAGAGGGAGGGGGGATTCCTCCAGCAGCCCCCTGCTGATAAGACTGATTCATTCTGCTGGGACACATCCTGTGAGGAGATGCTGGTGTTATCAACATGTGTTTATGTTAATTGAGAGAGCTGATCACATTAGCCACCAGCCCTGGCTAATAGACGAATGGTCTAGGCTGAGGAGGGGGGAGATTGTTGTTTGTATTGTTTGTCAGCTGTGATTTGTTTGCTTGCATGTTGGACTTGAAGCAAAAGCTTGACTCGTTCAATGGGCGCTACAGCGGTCTTGGAGATAGCAGCGGCCACACCGCCGGCCAAGAAGTCCTTGGCGAAGGAGATTGCTGCGTCGGTCATGATGGCGGCCGGTGTTCTAGGAGAGTGGCTCTTACTGCAGCACTGAGCTTCCGCGGGCTGGGTACATTTTGTAGTAAGTTAGGTCATGTTAATTAGGTTAGCTTTGAGTCATTTCTGCTGTATAAAGGTCTGTGAGATCTCAAAATAAAGGTAGTTCTGATGTACTCCAAGACTGGTGTTGTCTAGTTCTTGTGGTTCCTATAGCCAGATCCATTGGACTCGTGTTCCAGAACTTAGGAAGCGGTATATGACGGAAGCACTCAAGCGGAGTGTGGGGCGTTCCGTGACAAGTACGTATTGGTGTCTGCTAATAATCTACTGGCCTCTTTGGTGTAATCAGTACGGTTTTGTATCACCAAACTGCCACCCTTGTCTGCCTGCTTTATAATAATACCAGTATTAGACATTAGCTCTTTTAGAGCCGCGTTCTCACATCTACTCAAATTGTGGTGTTTTCGCCTCTTAGAATTCTCACATAGTGATAGGAAATCTTTGTATATGGCTTGATAGTAAGTTTCAATGTAAGGGCCCTTTGAATTGGTTGGAAAAAAGGTTGATTTCGGTCGGAAGGGAGTGTGCATTACTGGTGGTTCTAGGCTCGCAGTGGGAACATAACCCTCTGTGTGGCCCTCCGCCCATAGTTCTTCTAGGGCCTGTAGTGCAGCTTCATCAAGTTCTGTGGGGGGTATACATTCTAATTCGGGGACCTGTATAGACTTAACCTCTTTCCTATCTTTTTTGTGTTGGGCCAATGGGTTGGGGGCATAATGACGTTTTAAAGTTAATAAGCGTATAAACCGGTGTAGGTCTTTAAAAAGACCAAACTTATTTGGACCTATAGTAGGAGAGAAGCCCAAACCCTTCTGGAGTAAAAACTCTTCAGACGGAGTGAGAGTATGTGAGGACAGATTATATATTTTTATTGTACTATTATTTATGTTGATTCTGACCTCTCTTTTTTGTTTACTCTACCTAGTGGTTCCTCCTCTTCGTCCTCTTCTAGTTTTCTTTTCTCTTTGGCCACTCCATTTGGAGGAGAAAACTGAAAATTTTCAGAGTTGGAACCTTTTGGTGATAGTATAGGACCGTTTGCACCCTGGGGATGATGATCATCTCTAGTGTCTTGGGACTTCGGTCTAGCTCCCAATAGGATGTAGTCCTCCAAGTCCCAAGACAAAGGACTAAAACTATTTTAAATGGGTATATTATACGCCACTTGAAGTTGAGTGATAGGCGGTGAGACTGTAGATGTCTCATGTCTCACAATGGAAGGGATGAGTGGTGCCATCAAAGAGGAAGAGGCCCCACAGGGGGAGGGATTTAGATCTATAATCGTGGTGGTCGGTATGACTCCCCTTCTAGCCTCAGGATTCGAAGTCAGGGTTTTCAAACTAGTTGGATTGGAGGCCCCCCTAGCTGGTGGATGTGAACTTGTTTTGGAAATTGATTTCTTGGGGTTATTAGAATTTTATTTTTTGGATTTGGTTTTTTTGGGTTTGGATTTATTAATGGGTTTTGAATGAATGGACTGTATTACTGTATCACTCACCTCTTGTTTATGGCGTTGCCAGTCAAACACTTGGCCATTACCATAATCAAAGAGGTCTCGTTCTAGCTTTTTAGTTTTTTTATGGACCAAAGAGTCTTCATCTTTCTTGACATTCCTCTCAAGAACTAGAAGCCACTTAGGGAATAAGCAGGAAGTACTAAATTCCTGAACAGAGTCCTCTCTATCTTTAACCTGTTGTGCTGCTAGATCTAATTTTCTTTCTCTTTGTGAAATAAGAATTTTGATCCATTTAATGGTGCAGAACTCTGCTAGGGATCGCCATTCTTTGTGGAGATCTTCGTCCAAGAAGCTGCATTGTTTCTTGATACGGAGTCCTCTAGGGGTAATGCCTAGTTCTATGTATTTTTTAAGAAATGCTAAATCCCACCATTGGGTTTGTTCGTATTGTTTAGCATCTTGCAACCGTAAAAATGCTTTCCTCATACGGATTTCAAAGGCTTCAGTATGTGGTAGTTGAGTGGAGGCACCCATGGGTGCTTCATCAGGTGGTGGTCGAACAATACTGCTATTATTCATATTTTCAAAAATGGCCTGTAGCCGATGAGTTCTATCGGTATTCATTGTAGGAAGAAAAAAAAAAAAAAAAAAAAAAGGGGAGGAGGTAAAGGGAAAGGCACAAATATCAGATAAAAATCTCCCACGTGGGGGAAAGTTATATATATTCAGGTAAAATTTAGATCTGTGTTACATGGGGTATCCCCCTCTCAATAAGGGCCTAAACCCTCGAGGTTACTCCAGGCAGCTCTACAGAGGCTGCCGGTAGACCAGAGTACAGCAAAAAAAAAAAAAAAAACACAATATAAACCCAGCGCCAAACCCAGCGCCTCATCGATTTTCATAGCCACCTGACAGCTCACTGGAGCCGGCGAGCCCCCCTGCATGAGGCTACATTCCTCCAATCTCCCTACACCACAGCCACCCGACAGTTCACTGGAGCCAGCGAGTTTCCCCACATGAGGTTAGACTCCCTTCACCACGGGTAGGCTGTTAGTGTCTTCTCTCCACGTTCTCCTGCTTCCATCACTCTACCCATTGTCATTTGCTCCAAGTACTACACTTCACTTTTGTCATCCTGCCCATTGCTTTGTATTGATTTTTTTTTTTTCTGGACTAATCTCCTGTGCTGGTCTCCTGTCGTTACAGAGCTGACTGTCCGCTATTGCTAGTGCCTTTCATATGTTATTATTTAAATGCACTACTTTTTATCTTTGTTATAATTTTTGGTTATTGTTTTTTAATTTTTATTGTTTTTTATAATTATTATTGTTTTTTAATTCTGTGTTACTGTGGTGCTTTCTGCAACAGCTTTTCTATATATATTTTTGTACACATTGTGGTTTAATCATTCAATAGTTAAGACTATCTAATTACATTTTGGTTTATTAAATCATTAAATTTTTTATGTCTGTTGCAGTAGTTAGTTTTTTAACACATCCTGAGCGCTGGGCTGTATTTGTTCTCTTCTTGTTTAAAATCTTAAAATTCCCAACAGTGTTTTGAAAAACATAAAAAAAAAAAAAAAACAAAGAACTTACAAAGTTCAACATTTGAAGAACGGTGCTGGTGATGTCATCCTTGTAAATCGAAAATTTTGAATATGCTCAAAATTGAGCATTACAAAAGGGTCAAGTCAACATGTGCTATCTCCCACCATGGGTGAGCAATGTACGTGTTTTGTGTGTGCAATCCCTTTGCTCCTTTCACCACTCAATAATTTTGAGGATGAAGGGGTTGCAAACACAAAACAAGTACATTGCTATCCCATGATGGAAGATAGCACATGATGACACACCGTGTGCATCATAAAAATTTGTTGGTAATGAAAAAACTTGTTAACAACATTTCTAAAAGAAAGAAACTTCACAAGGAAATGAAGAACCTGATTGATGTTTTTAGGCAAAACATTATTATATTCTGCCCAAAACTTCAATCATGTTCTTCATTTCCTGTTGCATGGAGTCCAGGCGAAGTTGCATGCTGTGAATTTGTTCACGCATTTTATCAATTTGGCCATTCCACAGCATTATCTGGCCAATCAGTCTTTGGGCACTGTCTGTGGTGAATGGCTCTGCTGCTTGGCCTTCCACAACCAAAAGTTCACCTAAACGTGTGAAAAAAAACAAGGGTTAAAATATGCACGCCTAAATACATTACCTTACGCTGGGGTGTCAGTCACTCACTTGGTGAGGTTGAAAGGCCGCACACTTCCTCCACCTCTCCTTCCTCCAGCTAGTCGGGTGGGCGTGGTCTTGGGCTGGGGCTATCTTCAGCCTCAGGCTGGTGACTTGGGGGGGTCCTGGGATCCTTGGACTGTTATCTGAGTCTTTTCTCCCCTATGATAAGTCAACAAAAGGTATAGTTAAAACACAGTGTTATTTTATATTTTTAAAAATAATCTGAAATGTTGATTAGGAGTTATGGACAATTGCCTTTTTTTGTCCTCAAAAAATTAGAAGACAGGATGAACATTCCCTCTGAACAACAATTCTAAAAAATACACATTTTCATGCAAGTTTCACAGATGCAGATACCTCAATGATCTCCTATGTGTATTACCCCTCTAAAATTTCTTTATGGTCACATAGTACACTAGTGCTCGTGAGTCCAGATGTGGAAGCAGCTGCTGTGTCCTGTCCTTACATTACACTGAATCATTTTTGAAGAAGCATTATATTTTCCAACACATCCACAAATTATTTGAATACTAAAAATTAACAAGACACAAATGTATATGTCCAACCCTGTACCATCTTATTTGGCGAAAAAAAAACCTGTGAGTTTCTTTTGTATCATATGTCTTTACAAAGAACAGTCTTTACGAACGATGCTGTATAAATGAAAAAAATATGGATGAGCATGCAAGTACAATCGTACTAAAGAACGTCAGGGGCGGGCGACGCAGGCGGAGCATGACACATGCGCAGTGTATATAAAACTATTACGATGGCCTACGTATGTCTGTGCGGAAGTAGCGAGCGTCAGAAACGAAGGTAAGATTAAACGTGGGTGTGTGTGTGTGTGTGTGTGTATATATGTGTCCCCTAGATTCTTCACCAAATAATCCTGGGAGTTCTGACTGACATTACAGTTTTGATCTTGTGTCTTGACTTTCAGCAACAATGAATCCCTTTAAAGAGGCAGATTTTTTATCGCGATTTATTGACCTATATCAGGAAAAGAAAAACCTGTGGGAGGTCAAACACCCACTATATTACAATAGAGATGTAAGGAAGGCAACACTGGGCACACTTTTAGAATTTGTGAAGACTCGAGTCCCCCAGGCAGACCTCAAGTTTGTGGACAAGAAAATTGGTATCTTGCGAAACATGTACAAGCGGGAACACAATAAAATCCAGGAGTCGCTCAGATCCGGTGCAGCAGCCGACCAAGTTTATGTACCCAAGTTGTGGTACTACCACAAAATGCGATTCCTGGATGACCAGACAGAAGCCAGGCAATCACTTTTGACCCTTCCCTCCAGCCTTCCCCCCACCCTTCCCTCCAGCCTTCCCCCCACTCTTCCCTCCAGCCTTCCCCCCACTCTTCCCTCCAGCCTTCCCCCCACTCTTCCCTCCAGCCTTCCATCCACCTCCACCCCAACTGAGGAGTCCCAGGAAGAACTGGGCCTTTTTATCCCTGATGAAGTGGATGCGCCCAGCTTCAGCCAGGTATCCTTTTTTGTGGAATTTGTGATTGTGTAAATGTTATTAATGATGTTAACGTGTTAAATTTGGAAGTGCTTAATAAAAAGTGACTTCATCACAAATATTAATATGTAGACATATCACTAGACAGTAGTGGCCAAAAATACTTCTGCGTAGGTGTGCGCAGCCTCTTGCATTAGGGTGTGCACCCCAAAGCTCAAATACATATGCATGTGTATATGTACTGATGGTGTCAGTAGGGCAGTGGACAGTGTAATTTTGTTTATTTTCTTTGCCAAAAAATAATTTTCTTTTGTAACTTTTTTTGGGGGATGAAATATCAGTGGTCTAAACAGGGGGGAATATGCACCACGCAAGGCAATTAGGGTGTGCCCAGGCACACCTGGCACACCCTGTGGGCACGCCTATGCACTTCAGATATTGTTGATCACCTGAAATAATGGTGGTGTCAAATAGATAGCCTTTACTATTTGTGGAGAATTATATTTGCAAGTCATGAGCTGAAAATTGTGTGTGATTGCGTAACACAAAATTACAACTATGTACCTTTTTTTGACACAGGATGACCTCAGCCAGGAGGAGGCCTTGACCAGTGGGAGAGAGGAGGAGGCCTTGCCCAGTGGGAGAGAGGAAGAGGCTGTGGCTGGGCCAAGTAGAAGCCACACGGAGTGTCAGGTGCCTCCCCTCCGCATTCTCACCAAAAGGCCCAGGAGAATGACCCAAACTGAGGAGGAATCCCTAGCCCTCATACGTGAAGCAAGCCATATCCTGAGTACACCACCCAATGCAGAGGAGGCGTATGGGACATATATGGCCACCAGATTGCTGGAATTGGAAAAGGGGCAACACCTCCTCTGTGAGGGTTTTATTTTTCAGGCCTATAAGAAGGGCTTGAGAGGGGAGCTTACTGCTACCACGTATCTGGCCGATGAAGCCACTCCTCCTCCTGCCCCAAGTACACCACCAGAGGCCAAGCCTCCGAGGAAGGCTGCAGCGAAGCGTGGAGGGAAGGCTGCAGAGAAGCGTGCAGGGAAGGCTCCACGGAAGAGTCCAAAGTGATTGCCTGGCTTCTGTCTGGTATGACTGTGCTCCCTGTGCTCCCTAGTCGCAAGATATCAATTTTCTTGTCCTAAAACTTGATGTGTGTCCTGGGGAACGAAAGGCTTCACAGATTCTAAAAGTGTCTTCAGTGTTGCCTTCCTAATTTTTTTTTAACAAAAATAAATGGATTTTTTGGTTACCTTACATTATTGACTATGTGTTTTGATTCCAAAACGACATTTTGTTTGGGAGTAGGCAGGTACAGGTCAAAAAGACTATGAGGTTGATTTAATAAAAGCAAATAGACTGTGCACTTTGCAGAGGGCAGTTGCCCTCTGCAAGTGCAATTGCTCCAGAGCTTAGGAAATGAGGTAAGGCTTGACTTTGCAAAGAGTACCCAATCCTGTGCAAGGAAAATTCAAAAAACAGCATTTTTGCTTGCACATGATTGTATGATGGAAGTCAGCAGAGCTTCTGCTCATTTACTAAGCTCTGGAGCAACTGCTCTTGCAGAGGGCAACTGCACTTTGCAAAGTGCACAGTCTTTTTCCCTTTAGTAAATCAACCCCTATGTGCGTTTTTGCCAAAAGGCTAAATCATTTCTAAAATCAAGTGAAAAGTACTAGTGAAAAGTTCACTTTAGAAATTGCACAGCAAGTGCACTTGTTGGAAGTGCAGTCGCTGTAAATCTGAGGGGAAGAGCTGAAATGAGGGGAAGCTCTGCTGATTTTATCATACAATCATGTGCAAGAAAAAGTTTTTTATTTGGGGGGGCAGTTCCTTGCATGTGCCCCTCGGATCCACAGCGAAGGCACTTCAAAATGCTCTTTCCTGGTGCCTCCCATGTCAGCATACCCATGGTTGGTTGCTCCGCCCCCTACCAACCCACAGGACCATTTTAACTCTATAAAAAAGAGTTCCTCCCCTTAGTCAGTATTCTTTACTTTGTCCTCATGCCAGCAGGATCATTATCAGCCTTACCTCACCGCTTTATGGTGTAACCGTTGCAGGTTCATGCTCTCCTGCAGTATGGTGTCCCATCGCTTGGGCTGCTAAAGGCGCCAGATAAGTATGGGAGGCCATTTTTTTTCTGTGGATCTTTTTTTGGGCCATATTGGAAGATTAACAGGAGCTTAGACTCTCCTCTATGCTCTTCCCTGATGGTAGGTCTCTTATCCGTATGTGAGCAGGCTGTTACTTGCATTGCAGCGTCCCTCCATGGATTATATCCCCCCCTCCTCCTGTAACAGTGTGCGGCGCTTCACACGCGCCGATCGGCTCTGTTTTACTCAGTGGGGGGGCGGAGTCACGGCGTGACGTCATGTGACAGTACGGCGCATGCCCAGTAGCAAACTGAAGCTGTTGGCGGCCATCTTGGTACGCCTGGGATTCATCACAGGGCCAGCTATCAAGGTGAAGACATCTCCCTTAAAGTGAAGTTCCACCCAAATTTTGAACAATATCTGAATGTATTCTCTTCCTTGCCTAGATGCTGACATGCCGTTTTAAAAAAATTTAAATCGCCGTAATTACCTTTTATTTTTCTATTCTTCTTTGCACTTCCTGGTTCTCCTCCCGTGGGAGTAGGCGTGTTTCTAGCCTCTCCCAGACTCCTGGAAGCTAGTCTCAGGCTTCCCAGGATGCCACTGAGCATGTGCGGGAACGAGCGGTGAATGCTGGGAGCACAGCATTCACCACATCCAGGAAATAAATGCTTGTGGGCTTCAAATGCCCACAATGAAGATGGAAACCGCCTGCAGTGAATAATATAAGTTATTCTTTCCGACGAAATCTGACACAGGCGGACATATTACACACAATATGTGAGTATGTAATGTTGAGAAGAAAAGTTTGTAAATGAACTCAAAAAAAAAAAAAAACGATAGATAGGTGGACCCCAGCTTTAAGTGTCTTCCCTATTTTTTGCAATGGAGCCTGGCCAAGGTATTTAGGGGCTTGCAAATGGGTACTTTTTTTTGGGGTTATGTATATGTATTGTGTAGATATGTGTATCTATGTATGTGTGTGTATATACAGTATATATATATATATATATATATATATACATACATACATACATACACACATACACATATACATACACACACACACACGTATGTATATGGTTAAAAAGGAAAGCAGAAAGAAATCTATCCTTTTTTTCTTCTTCTTGCCCAGCTGCCCCTAGTAATGTGATACCGCAACAAAAATATCCTCATCATACCACTAGGTAAGGGCTGCAACAATCAGGTAAGTTTTAAAGGAAAAAAAAAAAAGAGCACTACGGGCAAATTAGAACATATTTTTTGTTTCTACAGCCCGCACCGGGGATCATCCCGCAGATCATCTCACCGTAGCTCCTCAGATAGGAGATCCAAAGGTCATAGGAGCTCAGGACACTCTCACTCATCCTCAGCTCATGCTTCCTGCAGTGGCCAGAGGTCACCCCAACATACCTCTAGCAGACACGAATCCCACAGACTGGTGTATCCAAAAGAGAAGACCTGTTGGGTATGTGGAAGACAAGCGCTGCCGGAAAAATTGGTATGCAAGAAGTGTCTACTAGAGGCTACAGGGGATAAAGAGAAAGATAAGCAGCAGTCTCTGGAATCAATTAAGAGCTTGATCAAGGATTCAATCAGGGAGTTGGCCCTCTCCCAAGACCAAATTAACCCACCCTCGCCTGAAGCAGCAGTAAGTGCGTCCACTCCTCATTCGACCCAGAGGTGGATTCTGAAGACGAGGCAGAAGGGGTGGATAGCAATATTTCAGCTTTTGACTTCGCTCTAGTTGAGCCTTTCATAACCGCGGTCAAGGATGCAATCCAGTGGGAGGAAAATCTGGAGCCACCTTCTAAAACAAAGAAATATTTCCCACATCTGAAAAAGAAGGTATCATCTTTTCCCTTGATGGAAGAAATCAAGGAGGTGGTAACAGATGAATGGCAGAAGGTAGACAGAAGACCTATGGAGTATAATCGTTTTTCTTAAGTTATATCCACTGGCAGAGGCAGATGCGCAACTTTTTGATGCTGTACCAACTGTGGACGCCTCAGTTATGAGGTTGGCTAGAAACTTGACCTTGCCACTAGAAGACGCAGTCTCCTTTAAAGATATCCCTGACCGAAGAATTGACTCAGACCTGAAAAAAACATATCAGGCGGCTGGAGGAGCATGCAAGCCAGCGGTAGCTCTGACTTCGATCTCAAGGGCCACCAGAGTATGGTCAGACAACGTGGAAATGGCCCTCAGACAAGGGGTAGGTTCACAAGAAATCATTAAGGCACTGGATGAATTAAAGCTGGCCTCAGATTTCATAGCAGAAGCGGCTATTGACGTCCTAAAATGGTCTTCCAGGGCCATGCTGTATTCCATAACGGCTAGAAGAGCATTGTGGCTAAAACCATGGTCAGCCGACCCAACGTCTAAGCAATCATGGTGTCTTATTCCATACATTGGGAAAGCCCTGTTTGGCGAAAAAATGGATACGGCAATTACCAGAGTCACAGGGGGGTAAAGTGGGCTAATTCCCCAGGACAGAAGCAGGAGGAAGAGATTTGCAAACCGCCCAGCGGGCCAGTTAAGAGGAAAGGACTCCAGATCCTACCGTCTGGAAAGGAGTATAGAAGGGGCTGGAAAGGTTCACAAGCTACCTTTCTGAGGTCGGCTAAACCAAAAGCCTCTACATCCACAGTTGATGGCCAGAAGTCCTTTTGACGCCCTCTCCACCCAAACCGGTCCGGTAGGAGCCTGTCTAAAGGCGTTTGCCCGGGTTTGTGTGGAAGGTTGCGTAGACCAGTGGGCAGTGTCCACGGTCTGTCAAGGTCATTTCTGGGGATTCAAAAGGCAGCCTCCTCTCTATTCCTTTCAGGCCACCAAAATTCCAACCTCCAGAGAGAAGAAGGAGGCCCTTCTTCAATATGTCAAAATGCTTGTTCTCCAGCAGGCAGTAGTACCAGTTCCAGACTTGGAGAAGCACTTAGACTTTTATTCCCCAGTCTTCTTGCTCCCCAAAAAAAATCGGGGGTTGGAGGCCGGTGCTAGACCTGAAGAGGCTGAACAGGTATATCCGGGTGGAACATTTCAAGATGGAGTCCTTAAACACGGTCATTCTATCTGTTCAGCAAGGAGATTGGATGACGTCCATAGACCTTCAGGATGCGTATCTGCACATACCTATCCGCCCTAAGTTTCAACCTTTTCTTCGGTTCAGAATAGGTGACTTACATCTTCAATTCCAATGCCTTCCCTTCGGGATTTCAACAGCGCCCAGAACTTTCACCAAAGTGCTAGTAGCGATCTTGGCTCCTCTTCGAGAGAAGAGGATTCGAGTACTACACTATTTGGATGATATTCTAGTTCTTTCTCAGCACAGGCAGACCTTGGTGATACATGTACAGTTGGTCCTAGACACACTGATAAAGTTTGGTTGGCTAATCAACTATGCCAAAAGTCAACTTACGCCCACACAGGAGATAATTTACTTAGGGGCATTCTTCAATACTCCAGGAAGAGCAGTTTCACTCCCGGCAGAAAAAATCCCTTCATTGATAGGGAAAGTGAAAAGGGCGCTAGCGAGCCATTCTATGGCAGCATCAGACTGTCTGAGCCTGCTAGGTTCCCTCTCTTCATGCATACCTATGGTGAAATGGGCCAGATGGCATCTATGGACTTTCCAGGTAGTCTTCTTATCACAGTGGAAGAAAGATTGCCTAGAGCAGAGGATATTGATTACACCTACAATGAAATCCAGCCTTTGGTGGTGGACAAGACCATCCAACCTTCTGCTTCACTGTCCCCTTGGCCCCAACCCATGGACTGTTCTGACGACAGATGCAAGTCAGTTAGGATGGGGGGCACATTACCAAGACCAGTTGGTACAGGGCAGATGGCAATTCAATGCGACAGAGGTAGTATCAAACACCTTGGAGCTAGGGGCAGCTTGGTTAGCAATCCTGTCTCTGGCCACCTTCCTCAGGGGAAAATCCATCTTTCTCCAGATGGACAACAAAGCGGCAGTAGCTTATGTTCAGAATCAAGGAGGAACGCACAGCAGGTCCCTTTTGAACGAAGTGACACCCATTCTGACATGGGCCGAGAGGAATTTAGTCAACCTACGGGCCTCATATATCCCAGGGCCAGAGAACCAGTTAGCCGATCAGCTTTCAAGATCTTTCAGCCACAACAATGAGTGGTCTCTGAATCTGAGGGTTTTCTCCTGGATATGCCAACAATGGGGCACTCCCCAAATAGACCTATTTGCCTCCCCACTCAATGCGAAGACACCGCTTTTCTTTTCAAGGTTCCCATCTCCGAAATCAGCAGGGGTGGATGCCCTAACCCAGCCATGGAACTTTCAGATGGCATACCCACCAACTCCACTGATACTGGGGTTTCTCCAACGTCTAACCACAGAAGCGATCACAGTTTTGGCAGTGATTCCATACTGGCCCAAGAGACCGTGGTTCACGTTGCTAATAAAGATGACCTTGTGCAAACCGCTTCACCTTCCACGCATAGACAACCTTCTGTCTCAAGGCAAGTTCTGTCACCCACACCCAGAGATCCTAGACTTGAGGGTTTGGAAGTTAAGCGGAAAAGGTTGGGCGAGTTAGGATGTTCGCATAATGTCATTCAAACACTACTACAGGCCAGAAAAGAATCTACGAATTCCACATACTATAGAGTTTGGAGAAAGTTTACGGAATTGGCAGAAACGATCCATTTCGATCCTTTAAACCCTGGAATCCAGAACATACTCCTCTTTTTACAGAGTGGATTGGACTTAGGTTTGGGCCTGAATATGCTTAAGGTCCAGGTTTCAGCCCTTTCGGCTCTAACAGACACCCAGTGGGCGCTAGATCCTCTGGTGGAACGTTTCTTGAAAGCAGTTATAAGACTGAGACCGCCTAGAAAGACGCTATACCCCAAATGGGATTTGACTATCGTGCTTAATATCCTTTCAAAACCTCCGTTTGCTCCCACAGAAGAATGCACCTTGGAGGATATTTCTCTGAAGGCAGTCTTTCTAGTCGCCATCACTTTGGGTCACAGGGTATCAGAGATCCAAGCATTAGGGTCACAAGAACCCTACATTACCTTCTTATCGGACAGGGTGGTGTTGCAACCTATTCATCAGTTCATCCCTAAAGTACCTTCAGTCTTCCATCTGAACCAAGAGTGGGTTCTTCCAGCATTTGGGGAGGATCCAGCCTCCTCAAAACTGCATGAGTTGTATATAGCCAGATCCCTAAGTCACTACCTAAATTTGATGCAGAAATTCAGGAAAGATCAACGGCTATTTGTCATCCCCAAGGGTGCCAGGAAGGGAATGGCAGCATCTAAGACGACCTTGGCAAGCTGGAGTGTAAGGTTAATCCAAAGAGCATATCGGGCTATTGGTCTCCTAGTTCCAGATGCGGTCAATGCGCACTCAACGCGTGGAATAGCCTCCTCCTGGGCAGCTTTGGCGCGGGTCTCCCCTGAGACAATTTTTCGAGCGGCCAGCTGGTCGTCCTTCAGCACGTTCATGTCCCACTATAGTGTGGACCCAGCAGTCTTTACTTCCCGAGAGTTTGGGGAAAGGACTTTGCAGTCATCTGTACTGTAGCTTTTTTGTTTAATGAAATTGCTTTATTGCAGTACCCTCCCTGTAAGAGAGTTATTTACCATGGGTATGCTGGCATGGGAGGCACCAGGAAAACGGAAAATTGAATACTTACCTTTCCGTAATTTTCCTTTGCTGGTGCCTGCCCATGGCAGCATACACCCTCCCTTCAATGATCCTTAACGTTATGAGATCTAGTTACAAGAATACTGACTAAGGGGAGGAACTCTTTTTTATAGAGTTAAAATGGTCCTGTGGGTTGGTAGGGGGCAGAGCAACCAACCATGGGTATGCTGCCATGGGCAGGCACCAGGAAAGGAAAATTACGGAAAGGTAAGTATTCAATTTTCCGTTTTCTGTGCAATTTCAAGTAGAATTTGCACTTGTAGTGAAAAATGAATTTGCCTTTGGAAAATAAACCCCCCTATGTCTAATTAACAAGGGACACCAACCTCATTAAGGTTCATTAAAACAACACAAAATATTAAGGTTATTGTGGTAACTTGAAAATACAAAAATAAAATAAACCAAAAAAAATGTTTGTATAAGTTAGCACACATTGTAAAATAGATAAGTGTTGAAATCAAAAAAAAAAAAAAGGATGAATCCAAAATCTAATTTAATACTTTATGTATGGAGATCTGGCTTTTTAAAAATATCATATTAGTCATGGCATGAGGATAAATCATGAAGAAAGTAGTTTGTGAGAACTCTGTGTGAATATAAAGCAGAAAAACAACTTCATTCCTATCCCATTATAAATAAAAAAAAAACGCTGTATTAAAAGATCACAGAAGAGGAATGTGCTAGCTTCAATACGAAGGCTAGTTTTACCATACCGAGCGCTTCCGTCTTGTAATTGCTTCAGAGCATGCGTCAGTTTGAGTTCGTAGGACTAGCACACAGACGACCGGTTTATCCGCTAGAAAGAAGAGTCCGTCGGATAGATTTAAAACATGTTTCAAATCTAAGTCCGTCCAACTTTTGAGCAAACAAAGTCCGCTAGAGCCCACACACGATCGAATTGTCCAACGAAATCCAGTACGCCGGACCAAGTCTGCCGTAAAGTCCGCTCGTGTGTACGCGGCGTGACAGACAAGTAATACAGCAGAAAGTACCTGGAAGGAAGCTTACCAGAGCAGAACAGAGAATCAGATTGACCAGCTGGAGACTGAGATCAGCCTAGAGGACAGAATCAGCAATCAGCAGTGAGCATTCTGGTGTTTGCTAGACAACCCAAAGAGGAAGCTACCTCTGACCTCACCTGCACAACTCTGAGCTTCCTGAAAGGAGTACATGAGGAGGGGAACTACAAGACCCAGCGAGCCAAACCGTGAACACACAAAAACATGGAAGGAGAGAGGGCCAGCACCTGCCTAATGAAGGTATTTACAGTCATTTATACTGCCAGTAGGGATGAGCCGAACACCCCCCGGTTCGGTTCGCACCAGAACCCGCGAACGGACCGAAAGTTCGCACGAACGTTAGAACCCCATTGACGTCTATGGGACTCGAACGTTCGAAATCAAAAGTGCTCATTTTAAAGGCTAATTTGCATGGTATTGTCCTAAAAAGGGTTTGGGGACCCGGGTCCTACCCCAGGGGACATGTATCAATGCAAAAAAAACTTTTAAAAACGGCCGTTTTTTCGGGAGCAGTGATTTTAATGATGCTTAAAGTAAAAAAAAAAAAGTGAAATATTCCTTTAAATATCGTACCTGGGGGGTGTCTATAGTATGCCTGTAAAGTGACGCGTGTTTCCCATGTTTAGAACAGTCCCTGCACCAAATGTCATTTTTAAAGGAAAAAATCTCATTTAAAACTGCTTGCGGGTTTAATGTCATGTCGGGTCATGGCAATATGGATGAAAATCAGTGAGACAAACGGCATGGGTACCCCCCAGTCCATTACCAGGCCCTTTGGGTCTTGTATGGATATTAAGGGGAACCCCGCACCCAAATTAAAATAAGGAAAGGTGTGGGGCCACCAGGCCCTATATACTCTGAACAGCAGTATACAGGCGGTGCAAACAAGACAGGGACTGTAGGTTTGTTGTTAAGTAGAATCTGTTTGTAATTTTGAACATTTTTAACGTGTTTAGCTCCAGCCAAAAAATCTTTTCTAAGCTTTTTGGAAAACATAGGGAAGGGTTATCACCCCTGTGACATTTGTTTTGCTGTCTTTCCTCCTCTTCAGAAGATTTCACCTCACTTTTTTGTCCCAATGAAAAATGTTTTTTGAAAATTTGGGTTTTTTTGTGGAACAAGGATTGGAAAGCATCAGTGGAAAGGAGAAATTGTTTTCCCATATTAACTCTTACAGGAGAGAATTTCCCTTCCTAGGGGTAGATTTCATCTCACTTCCTGTTGTCTCCTTCCGTTTGCAAGTAGGAGTCGTTTGTAAGTTAGATGTTTGAAAGTAGGGTCCTGCCCTATATACTCAGCAGAAATTTGGGCCTTAGGTGTTGCTGTGGCTACAACACTGTAAGCCCTCACAGGGCCCTGCTGTGAAATATTAGATCAAGAATTGTAATTACATGCCCCTGTTGAACAGGAGCTGAAAAATTAGGCCTTAGGCACTGGTGCTGGTGCCACAACACTGCAACCCCTCACAGACACTCTAGTTGGAACGCAGGAATGAGCCCTGCTGCAAATTATTGCTTCAAAAATTGTAATTACACGCCCCTGTTAGACAGGGGCAGAAAAATTGGGCCTTAGGCACTGGTGCTGGTGCCACAACACTGCAACCCCTCACAGACACTCTAGTTGGAACGCAGGAACGAGCCCTGCTGCAAAGTATTGCATCAAAAATTGTAATTACACGCCCCTGTTAGACAGGGGCAGAAAAATTGGGCCTTAGGCACTGGTGCTGGTGCCACAACACTGCAACCCCTCACAGACACTCTAGTTGGAACGCAGGAACGAGCCCTGCTGCAAAGTATTGCATCAAAAATTGTAATTACACGCCCCTGTTAGACAGGGGCAGAAAAATTGGGCCCTAGGCACTGGTGCTGGTGCCACAACACTGCAACCCCTCACAGACACTCTAGTTGGAATGCAGGAACGAGCCCTGCTGCAAAGTATTACATCAAAAATTGTAATTACACGCCCCTGTTAAACAGGGGCTGAAAAATTGTGCCTTAGGCACTGGTGGTGGCGCCCAGAACCAAAAATGTTCTTACAAGCTATCAGCGTGATGATTGAGGAGGAAGAGGATAATTACTCAGGGATAGTCACTCAGCATCAGCATAGGCAGTCTTTGAAGGGATCTGAGATTTCAAAAAAAATTATTCGGTTACATCAGCATCAGGTGCTTGGTAGCTGGTGGTGATCCAAGACTCATTCATTTTTATGAAGGTCAGCCGATCGACCGAGTCGGTGGACAGACGCACCCTGTGATCGGTTACCACGCCTCCAGCAGCACTGAATGTGCGTTCCGAAAGAACGCTGGATGCAGGACAGGCCAGTAGCTCAATTGCATACTGTGCAAGCTCTGGCCAGTGATCCATCCTCAAGACCCAGTAACCCAGAGGATTTTCGGTGGGAAAGGTGTCCAAGTCTGATCTTGCCCCTAGGTATTCCTGCACCATGTAAAACAGACGCTGGCGATGGTTGCTGGAACCGATCATACCTTGGGGCTGCGGACCAAAAAATTGTCTGAACGCATCGGTCAGACGGCCACCTTCTCCACCACTCCTTCTTTGACTGACCGAAGCCTCAGCAACACGTTGTCCAGAAACAGGAGTTTGTAACCTCCCAGTCTCTGGGAACGCGTTGCACAGACCTTTCTGCAAGGCCTCCCGAAGATGTTTCATCCTCTGCTCCCTCTGCGATGGCAAGATAAGGTCCGCAACCTTACCCTTGTAACGTGGATCAAGGAGGGTTGCCAGCCAGTATTGGTCCTTCTCCTTGATACCACGAATACGAGGATCCTTACGCAGGCTTTGCAGGATCAGGGAGGCCATGCAGCGTAGGTTTGCTGAGGCATTCGGTCCGGAGTCCTCTGGGTCACTAAGAACGACATGGTCCGCAGCCACCTCCTCCCAGCCACGTACAAGTCCATGTGTTTCTTGGGACTGATCCCTTAAAGACTGCTGCTGATGCTGAGTGCCAGGCTCCACCTCCATACTGACACAATCTTCCTCCTCCTCCTCTTCCTCCTCGTCCTCTTCCTGTGTGATCGGCGGGCACGCAGGAACACTGTCTGGATAAAGGGGGCCTTGAGAGCTAAGGAAGTCCTCCTCTTCCTGCCTCTGTTCTGCCTCAAGTGCCCTGTCCATTATTCCACGCAGCGTGTGCTCCAACAGGTGAACAAGGGGGACAGTGTCACTGATGCATGCACTGTCACTGCTCACCATCCTCGTGGCCTCCTCGAATGGTGACAGGACAGTGCATGCATCCCTGATCATGGCCCACTGGCGTGGGGAAAAAAAACCAAGCTCCCCTGACCCTGTCCTGGTGCCATAGTCGCACAGGTACTCATTGATGGCCCTCTGCTGCGTGTGCAGCCGCTGCAGCATGGCCAACGTTGAGTTCCACCTGGTGGGCATGTCACAGATTAGGCGGTTCTTGGGCAGGTTAAACTCCTTTTGGAGGTCCGTCAGCCGAGCACTGGCATTATATGACCGGCGGAAATGCACACAGACTTTCCTGGCCTGCCTCAGGACATCCTGTAAGCCCGGGTACCTGCCCAAGAACCGCTGCACCACCAAGTTAAGGACGTGAGCCAAACAGGGCACATGGGTCATTTGTCCCTGTCGGAGGGCAGAGAGGAGGTTGGTGCCATTGTCGCAAACCACCATTCCTGCCTTAAGTTGGCGTGGCGTCAACCACCTCTGAACCTGCCCCTGCAGAGCTGACAGAACCTCTGCCCCAGTGTGGCTCCTGTCCCCCAAGCACACCAGCTCAAGCACCGCATGGCATCTTTTGGCCTGCGTACTTGCGTAGCCCCTTGAACGCCTACGGAGCACCGCTGGTTCCGAGGAAGAGGCCATGGAGGAAGAAGAAGAGGAGGGGGTGGAGGAGAGAGGTGTGTCACAATCAGCATTTTGGAGGCGTGGTGGCGGAACAACCTCCAACACTACTGCACCTTGTCCTGCATCCTTCCCAGCTGCCAGCAGAGTCACCCAATGCGCCGTGAAACTTAGGTAACGTCCCTGTCCATGCCTGCTGGACCATGAGTCAGCGGTAATATGCACCTTACCGCTGACCGCCCTGTCCAGCGAGGCATGGACATTGCCTTCCACATGCCGGTAGAGAGCCGGAATCGCCTTCCGTGAGAAAAAGTGGCGTTTGGGTACCTGCCACTGAGGAACCGCACATTCCACAAACTCACGGAAGGGGGCAGAGTCTACCAACTGAAAAGGCAGCAGTTGAAGTGCTAGCAATTTTGCCAAGCTAGCATTCAACCGCTGGGCATGTGGATGGCTGGGAGCAAACTTCTTTCGGCGGTGCAGCAGCTGGGGCAGGGAAATTTGCCTGGTACAATCTGACGTCGGTGTACCAAAAGCAGATTGCCCACAAGTACTTGGCTGTGACACACCTAATTCTACACCTTCATTCCTCTCACTGCAGGTCTCAGAGAGGACTGAAGGTCTAGTGGGGTTGGAAATCTCAGCTGATGAGGAGCAAGGAGAGATCCTCTTTGTTCTTTGGTGTGGGTCTTTTAGATACGCTTGCCAACGAACTGCATGGCAGGTCAACATATGTCTGGTCAAGCATGTGGTACCCAAGCGGGAGATATTTTGGCCACGCGAGATACGCTTGAGACATATGTTGCAAATAGCAGCGGTGCGATCTGATGCACTCGTCTCAAAAAAGGCCCACACCAAAGAACTTTTTGAATAACGCGCAGAGACTGCAGCGCCCTGCACATGTGGAGCTTTGGGGTGTGATGCAGTCAATGTGCTGCCCTTAGGCTGGCCCCTGGAGGGCATCCTGCCTCGTTGGTGATGTGCTGCCGCCTCCTCCTCCTCCTCCTCCTCCTCCTCCTCCTCCTCTCTCCTATCAGGCACCCACGTTGAGTCAGTGACCTCATCATCCCCTCCCTCCTCATCACTGGAGCAAACCTGGCAGTATGCTGCAGCAGGGGGAGCATGACTGCCAGATTGCTGTCCTTCTTGGGCACCCCCTCTGTCTGCGCTCATGTTACTGCCTTCATCGAGCTCAGTATCGTCATCAGAGCCTTCCAAACGCTGGGCATCCTCCTGGAGCATGTACCCAACACTGTGGTCAAACAGTTCGAGGGAATCCTCATGAGGACATGGTGGAGCCAGGGAAGGAGTCACTGATGACATTGAGCTGAGGGAAGAGGCCGCTGCTTTGCCAGACAAAGCACCCTGGGCATGGGTGAGAGAGGATGAGGAGGATGAGGACGGCTTGGTCATCCACTCGACCAAGTCTTCCGCATGTTGCGGCTCAACATGGCCAGCTGCTGAAAAAAAGGCCAAGCGTGTCCCATGGCCACGTGCTGATGAGGATGCACCGTCTCCACGACCAGCACTAGACACAGAGCCTGCTTGCCCTCTCTTATTGGCTTGTGACTGTCTGCCTCTCCTTCTTGGCCTTCCAGACATACTAATGGCCTGTAGCTGCACTAAGCTGGGATAGAACACCTGTAATTTTCTTCAAGTAGCTTTATATACTGTAACCAGACAAGCCTGCCTGTCAGTAGGAAGATAACAGGAACAGATCTAGCTGAACACTGTGAGCAGGACGCACTGTACTAAATGTAAATAGTCTAGCTGCCTGACCGTGGTACTAATAGGATCAAATAGAACACCTGTAATTTTCTTCAGGTAGCTTTATATACTGTAACCAGACAAGCCTGCCGGTCAGTAGGAATTTAACAGGAACGGATCTAGCTGAACACTGTGAGCAGGACGCACTGCACTAAATGTAAATAGCAGGAACGGATCTAGCTGAACACTGTGAGCAGGACGCACTGCACTAAATGTAAATAGTCTAGAAGATAACAGGAACGGATCTAGCTGAACACTGTGAGCAGGACGCACTGCACTAAATGTAAATAGTCTAGAAGATAACAGGAACGGATCTAGCTGAACACTGTGAGCAGGACGCACTGCACTAAATGTAAATAGCAGGAACGGATCTAGCTGAACACTGTGAGCAGGACGCACTGCACTAAATGTAAATAGTCTAGAAGATAACAGGAACGGATCTAGCTGAACACTGTGAGCAGGACGCACTGCACTAAATGTAAATAGCAGGAACGGCTCTAGCTGAACACTGTGCGCAGGACGCACTGCACTAAATGTAAATAGCAGGAACGGATCTAGCTGAACACTGTGAGCAGGACGCACTGCACTAAA
Source organism: Aquarana catesbeiana (assembly GCF_042186555.1). Lineage (NCBI taxonomy): Eukaryota > Metazoa > Chordata > Amphibia > Anura > Ranidae > Aquarana > Aquarana catesbeiana. The sequence continues at coordinate 181,860,273 of NC_133330.1, read as the reverse complement.
TGTAAATAGCAGGAACGGATCTAGCTGAACACTGTGAGCAGGACGCACTGCACTAAATGTAAATAGCAGGAACGGATCTAGCTGAACACTGTGAGCAGGACGCACTGCACTAAATGTAAATTGCAGGAACGGATCTAGCTGAACACTGTGAGCAGGACGCACTGCACTAAATGTAAATAGTCTAGAAGATAACAGGAACGGATCTAGCTGAACACTGTGAGCAGGACGCACTGCACTAAATGTAAATAGCAGGAACGGATCTAGCTGAACACTGTGAGCAGGACGCACTGCACTAAATGTAAATAGCAGGAACGGATCTAGCTGAACACTGTGAGCAGGACGCACTGCACTAAATGTAAATAGCAGGAACGGATCTAGCTGAACACTGTGAGCAGGACGCACTGCACTAAATGTAAATTGCAGGAACGGATCTAGCTGAACACTGTGAGCAGGACGCACTGCACTAAATGTAAATAGTCTAGAAGATAACAGGAACGGATCTAGCTGAACACTGTGAGCAGGACGCACTGCACTAAATGTAAATAGCAGGAACGGATCTAGCTGAACACTGTGAGCAGGACGCACTGCATTAAATGTAAATAGTCTAGATAGAAGATAACAGGAACGGATCTAGCTAAACTGAATACAGTGTATATATATATATATGCAACACCTGGGATGCATATATATACACAATACACTGTAAGTGCAGCTAACTGACTGACTGTTCTGCCTAATCTATCTAACTCAAATCAAATGACACTGTCTCTCTCTCTCTCTCTCTATCTCTCAGCACACCGGAACACACACTACACAGGGCCGCCGTGCAGGCGGCCTTATATAGTGTGGGGTGTGTACTAAATCCCCTGAGCCATAATTGGCCAAAGCCACCCTGGCTTTGGCCAATTACAGCTCTCTCTACTGACGGCGCTGTGATTGGCCAAGCATGCGGGTCATAGTGCATGCTTGGCCAATCATCAGCCAGCAATGCACTGCGATGCCGCAGTGAATTATGGGCCGTGACGCGCCACACGAATTTAGCGCGAACGGCCCATAACGTTCGCAATTCGGCGAACGATCGAACAGCCGATGTTCGAGTCGAACATGGGTTCGACTCGAACACGAAGCTCATCCCTAACTGCCAGTGACCTTTGGCAGTAATACACAGTCATTTATACTGTACCATACAATCCCAGCACCATGGGAACCCACCTCCTCAGGAGATTTACAGCCTATATGGGGGGGGTCTTCTGATTCGGGAGAGGCTGAACCCGACAGGATGGATGGATGGAGAATTGAAAAAAAAAAAATAAATAAACTTTAAAAGGCGCCCAGAGCGAGGACGAAAAAAGAACACTGGTGTGGGCAGCCAGCCGCCCTTTATGGGCTAGAAAAGAGGTGGTCCTGAAGGGGTCAAAGGGGGCGGAGCTGACCCATAGTAGTCTGACATGGGGAGGTCCAGGAAATATATATATATATATACATACACACACACACACATACATATATATATATATATATATATATATATATATATCCACTGCATTCTAATCTAGCCTATATCTGACCGCAGGCCATTGCTGGTGTACGTTTTCAAATACACTTTCAGGAAGGCAGGTGATTCAGTGATCTGCAGTGCATGAAATATAAATACAGTCTCCTACATATATCCACTGCATTCTAGTCTAGCCAAGCCTATATCTGACTGCAGGCCATTGCTGGTGTACGTTTTCAAATACACTTTCAGGCAGGCAGGCAGGTGATTCAGTGATTTGCAGTGCATTAAATATACATACAGTCTCCTACATATATATATCCACTGCATTCTAGTCTAGCCAAGCCTATATCTGACTGCAGGCCATTCCTGGTGTACTTTTTCTAGTAAACTTCAGGCGGTGTTTTGCTGATAAAATTTTACAGCATGTCTGGAAGGCCACCAAGGAGAGGCAGATGCTCACAGGCCACTAAAAGAGGGCAAGCAGGCTCTGTGTCTACAGTGTTACAGTGCTGGTTGTGGACACGGTGCATCCTCAGCACTTGGCTGTGGGGCACACTTGTCCTTTTTTTTGGCAGCTTCGCCGTGTTGATCCAAAACATGCAGAAGAGTTGGTAGAGTGGATAACTAAGCCGTCCTCATCCTCCTCATCCTCTGTCACCCAGGCTCAGAGTAGTTTGCCTGCCAATGCAGCTGCCAAAGCGGCCTATTCCATTGGCTCAGTGTCATCAGTCACACCTTCCCTAGCCCCACCATCATGCACAGAGGAGTCCCCCAAACTGTTCAACCACAGTGTCGTGTACATGCTACAGGAGGATATGCAGCATTTTGAAGGCTCCGATGATGGTACCCAGGTTGAGGAAGGCAGTAACGTAAGCCCATTGAGAGGGGGTGCCCAAGAAGGACAAGAAACTGGCAGTCATGTTCCCCCAGCTGGAGCATACTGCCAGGTTTGTTCCAGTGATGAGGAGGGAGGGGATGATGAGGTCACTGACTCTACCTGGCAAATCTACTACGAGGCTACGAGGCAGGATGCCCTTCAGGGGCCAGCTTAAGGGCAGCCACCCGACTGCATCACACCACAGAGCTCCGCATGTGCAGAGCGCTGCTGACTCCCCGCGTATTTTGAAAAGTTCTTTGGTGTGTTCTTTTTTGATATGTGTGCAGCAGATCGCACCATTGCTGTTTGCAACATATGTCTGAAGCGTATCAAGTGTGGCCAAAACAGCAGCCGCTTGGGCACCACATTCTTGACCAGACATATGTTGACCTCCCATGCAGTCCATTGGCAACAGTACTTAAAAGACCCACACCAAGAACAAGGCGGACCTCTCCTTGCTCCTCATCAGCTGGGATCTCCAACCCCACTATACCTCCAGTCCTCTCAAAAACCTGCACTGAGAGGAGTGAAGGTGTAGAATTAGGTGTGTCAAGTACTTGCGGGCAATCTGCTATTGCTACACCAACATCCGATTGTAGCAGGCAAATTTCCCTACCCCAGTTGCTAAACCGTAGAAAGAAATTCAATCCCAGCTATCCCCATGCTCAGCCGCTGAATGCTAGCTTGGCTAAATTGCTAGCACTCCAACTGCTGCCTTTTCAGTTGGTAGACTCTGCCCCCTTTTGTGAATTTGTGGAATGTGCGGTACCTCAGTGGCAGGTTCCCGAACGCCATTTCTTTTCACGGAAGGCCATTCCGGCTCTCTACCGGCATGTGGAAGGCAATGTCTTGGCCTTGTTGGACAGGGCGGTCAGCGGTAAGGTGCATATTATCGCTGACTAATGGTCTAGCAGGCATGGACAGGGACGTTACCTTTCTTTCACGGTGCACTGGGTAACTCTGCTGGCAGCTGGGAAGGATGCAGGACAGGGTGCAGTATTGTTGGAGCTTATTCCTCCACCACACCTCCATAATGCTAGTAGTGGTGATTCTGCCACACCTCTCTCCTCCACCCCCACCTCTTCTTCTTCCTCTGTGGCCTCTTCCTCTGCAGATTTGTCCTTGGAACCAGTGATGCTCCATAGGCATTCAAGGGGCTACGCAAGCACTCAGGCAAAAAGATGCCATGAGGTGCTTGAGTTGGTCTGCTTAGGGTACAGGAGCCACACTGGGGCAGAGATTCTGTCAGCTCTGCAGGGGCAGACTCAGAGGTGGTTGACACCATGCCAGCTTCAGCCAGGAATGGTGGCTTGCGACAATGGCACCAACCTCCTCTCCACCCTCCGACAGGGACACTTGACCCATGTTCCCTGTTTGGCTCACGTCCTTTATTTGGTGGTGCAGAAGTTCTTGTGCAGGTACCCGTGCTTACAGGATCTCCTGAGGCAGGCCAGGAAAGTCTGTGGGCATTTCCGCTGGGCATATAATGCCAGTGCTCAGCTGCCTTACAATCAAAGGCAATGCAACCTGCCCAAGAACTGCCTCATTTAGGACATGCCCATGAGGTGGAACTCAATGTTGGCAATGCTGCAGGAGCTGCACACGCAGCAGAGGGCCATCAATGAGTACCTGTGTGAGTATGGCACCAGGACAGGGTCAGGGAAGCTTGGCTTTTTTTCGCCATGCCAGTGGCTACTGATCAAGGATGCATGCACTGTCCTGTCACCATTTGAGGAGGCCATGAGGATGGTGAGCAGTGACAGTGCATGCATCAGTGATACTGTCCCTCTTGTCTTCCTGTTGGAGCACACACCTTGTGAAATAATGGACAGGGCACTTGAGGCAGAAGAGAGGGAGGAAGAGGAGGACTTCCTTACCTCTCAAGGCCCCCTTTATCCAGACAGTATTCCTGCGGGGCCCGCCGATCACACAGGAAGAGGAGTAGGACAAGGAGGATGAGGATTGTGTCAGCATGGAGGTGGAGCCTGGCACTCAGCATCAGCAGCGGTTTTCAAGGGATCATTCTCAGTCCCCAGAAACCCATGAACTTGTACGTGGCTGGGAGGAGGTGGCTGTGGATCATGTCATCCTTAGTGACCTAGAGGACTCCGGATCAAATGCCTCAGCAAACCTTCGCTGCATGGCCTCTCTGATCCTGCAAAGCCTGTGAAAGAACCCTCGTACTTGTGGTATCAAGGAGAGGGATCATTACTGGCTGACAACTAGAGATGGGCTTTATGTTCAGGTTGAACATGAGTTTGACTCGAACATTGGCTGTTTGCCAGTTCGCCGAATAGCGAACAATTTGGGGTGTTTGCGTCAAATTTGAAAGCCGTGGAACACCCTTTAAAAGTCTATGGGAGAAATCAAAAGTGCTAAATTTTAAAGGTTAATATGCAAGTTATTGTCATAAAAAGTGTTGGGGACCCGGGTCCTGCCCCAGGGGACATGTATCAATGCAAAAAAAAATTTTTTGCAGACCCCCACAACCACCGGGCAAGGGTTGTGGGGATGAGGCCCTTCTCCCCATCAACATGGGGACAAGGTGCTTTGGGGGGCTACCCCAAAGCACCCTCCCAATGTTGAGGGCATGTGGCCTGGTACGGTTCAGGAGGGGGGCACTCTCTCGTCCCCCCTCTTTTCCTGCGGCCTGCTGGGTTGCGTTCTCGGATAAGGGTCTGGTATGGATTTTTGGGGGCCCCACGCCATTTTTAAAAAAATGTTGGCACAGGGTTCCCCTTAAAATCCATACCAGACCTGAAGGGTCTGGTATGGATTTTGAGGGGGACCCCCATGCCATTTTTTTTTTAATTTTGGCACAGGGTTCCCCTTAAAATCCATACCAGACCTGGTATGGAATTTGGGGGGACCCTCAAACATTTTTTTTAAATTTTGGTTCAGGGTTCCCCTGTGGGGGTATCCCATGCCATTTTTATCAATGAACGTTTATGTGTATTGCCGGACTGACAATTCATTATAGCCGCTAGTAGTTTTAAATGACTTTTTTCCTTTAGAAATGCCATTTTGTGCAGGGACTGTTCTAAACATGGGAAACATTTGCCACTTTACAGGCATACTATAGACACCCCCCAGGTACGAAATTTAAAGGAATATTACACTTTTATTGTTTCACTTTAAGCATTATTAAAATCACTGCTCCTGAAAAAACGTCAGTTTTTAAAACTTTTTTTTGCATTGATACATGTCCCCTGGTGCAGGACCCAGGTCCCCAACCACTTTTTAAGACAATACCATGCATATAAGCCTTTAAAATTATCACTTTTGATTTTTCATGTTCGTGTCCCATAGTCTTTAACGGTGTTCACGTGTTTGAACAAATTTTTTGCCTGTTCGCATGTTCTGGTGTGAACCGAATGGGGGGTGTTTGACCCATCCCTACTGGCAACCCTTCTTGATCCATGTTACCAGGGTAAGGTTGCGGAACTTATCCAGCCTTCGCAGAGAGAGCAGAGGATGAAACATCTTCGGGAGGCCTTGCAGAAAGGTTTGTGCAATGTGTTTCCAGAGCCTGGGAGGTTACAATTTCTTGTTCCTCCTGGACAACGTGTTGCTGAGGCTTCAGTCAATCAAAGAAGGAGCGGTGGAGAAGGTGGCCATCTGACCGATGCATTCAGACAATTCTTTAGTCCGCAGCCCCAAGATCTGATCGGTTCCAGCAACCATTGCCAGCATCTGATTTACATGGTGCAGGAATACCTAGGGGCAAGATCAGACTTAGAGACATTTACAACCGAAAATCCACTGGGTTACTGGGTCTTGAGGATGGATCACTGGCCAGAGCTTGCACAATATGCAATTGAGCTACTGGCTGTCCTGCATCCAGCGTTCTTTCTGAACGCACATTCAGTGCTTCTGGAGGCTTTGTAACCGATCACAGAGTGAGCCTGTCCACAGACTCATTTGATCGGCTCGCCTTCATAAAAATGAATCAGTTTTGGATCACCAGCTACCAAGCACCTGATGCTGATGTAACCGATTAATTTTTCTATGAATGTGAGATCCCTTGAAGACTGCCTATGCTAAGTGACTATCCTGTTATGCTGATTTTTAAATAGAAAAAAATGCATACACAAAAAACGCAAATGACTGCATATATCACAAATATTGATGTGAGATACTCTAATAGGCATCTATAAAAACAAGATTTTGAAAAAGAGTAAAATTCCCATAGACATGATAGTGTTGTTCATCACGTGGATAGCTGGTAAAGAAGTGACACAGGTATAATGGGTCCCCCGCGTAGAAGCAATGCAGGCTTACCAGAACAGTTGGACTCATACAAACATATGTCTCATGAGTCAGTAAAGCTTGTATTGCCAATAGGCAATGAAGTGGGGTCTCCCAACCAAACGATATGGAATCCAAATTGCATCTAGGACTCTGGGCAGAGCTCTTCTACACGTAACTTGGTCTCGGTGTGATGACCTCAGATTCTGACTCCTTTCTGTCTCTGGATGTGCTGCCCTGGCTCCCTTGCTATGCTGTGAAGTACCCCAGCACCATGGGGTTGATTTCTTTTATAAAATAATTCACAATTTTATTCACAACTTTTACATATGTAGGCACATAACTGTGAACATATATGACACTTATGCTCACTGGTTTAACACATAGACTATTTAGTCCCAAGGAGTTGTACTTATTTTTACACTTATGGCAATTTTTATTTTATTTGATTTTCTCTTTAGACCACAATTAGGCGCCTAGCTGGTTTATAGTAATTTATCTAATTAATTTTTATATACATATACGGTACTGAGTATAGCTCGTGTTATATGGATTCTACATCCATAAGTAATCAAAGAATGTGAAATAGGGCAGTGCCAAGTTTTTCATTATACTTTTTAGAACAATACCTTGCATATTAGCCTTTAAAATTCACACTTTTGATTTTTCTCGTTCGGATCCCATAAATCTTAACGGTGTTCGAATGTTTGCGCAAACTCTCGGTCCGTTCGCATGTTCTGCCGTGAACCGAACCGGGGCTGTACCCTTGAGGATGATGTGGCACCATTGCAACACGAGGTGCGACAAATACATACCCTGACCTTCAACCATAATGCCCACTTGAAACATATGGAGAACAGGCTGAGGAGAAACAATGTGCGACTGTGGGCATTCCAGAGAGGGCTGAGGGGAAGAATCTTGTTACTTTCATAGAACGCTGGCTTACTGAGTCCTTTGGCAGGAAGGCATTTTCTACTATGTTTGCTGTTGAATGAGCCCACCGGGTGCCCACCAGACCCCCTTGCCTGGGGGAACCACCCAGGCCTTCCCTGTTTACATTTCTACACTTCAAGGATCGTAAGGCAGCCCTCTATCTGGCTAGAACCAAGGGAGAGGCTATGAAAATAGACAACATTCAGATATCTTTTTACCCTGAGTTTTCTGCAGAATTGCAATGCAAGTGGGCAAAGTTCACGGAAGTGAAGAAATGTCTCAGGCGTTTTGATGTTACCTACGCCATGTTATACCCTGCTAAGCTATGGGTGGCAACCAATGATGAAACCCATTTCTTTGATAATCCTGCGGTGGCATCTGACTAGCTGGATCGGGTGGAACGTACCTTGCAGAAACATGGAAATGACTGAACGGGTGACCCATACTCATATCATCTTATCTGGTTGATCCGTTGAAATATCTATGGCACTAATCTACTACCCTGGGAGTTATACCTCTATAAGGTGTTGAAGTTGCGCATTGTTCTATATACTTGTTTTTTTCTTTTTTCTTTCAGCGGAACTTGCAAGTCCCTTTGGCCTGAGGGGTGAACCAGAAACATTGGGGCCCCCCTCAACTGTTGTCATGCGTGGACGTTCGATGTATGTACCCCCTGTGTTCCATGGGGAAGGAATACTTGAAGCACTTTCCTTAGTTTTGGTTTATTTTGTTTTTTCTGCTCTGGGCTCTGTTGGCCCTAGATGGACCTCTATCCTGATATTTGAAGTGTGTACGTGCCCCCTGAGCCTGTTACAGGTCCACCTCCAGAGAAACCCCCGCTTACAGAACACGTGGGCAAGTTCTCCAAACTGCTCTGGCCAAGATGTGGAGCGAATGCATATTATTGTCCTCTCAGTGACTTTTAAATGTTCTCCTTTTTTCTAGTTTATCAAGTGCCTTCCCAGCCTGGTCTACTAAGCATGCCCCTCATACTGCATAGATCTTATGGCGGCTGAGTATAATCTGCTCTCCTGGAATGTGCTGGGACTGGGGGATGGAGTGAAATGTCAGGCACTTTTTTCAGCTCTACTGTACCGCTCTGTGGTGGTGTGTCTACAGGAAACACATCTCCAACCTACTACCTTACCTTTGCTTAAACACCAAAGTTATTAGCTGCAGTTTCACTCCATTCACACAGCCTATTCCAGGAGAGTTAGTGTTCTAATTTTGAATGATGTATCTTTTTATCTGATCCAATCCCAGGTAGATGATAAGGGCAGATTTATTTTCTTACTAGGTAAATTGGCTGGCTTGCTGTGTATCATCACCAACATTTATGTCCCTCCACCTTTCTCCCTCAAGAGCCTGAACTGTTTAGCTAAATTTATAGTGCCACACAATAATGTCTCCATTTGGGTTATGGAAGACTTTAATAACCTCTTAGACAAAAATATGGATAAATGGTCACCTTCTAGCAACCGCCCCGCTGACTCCCGAGGCCACACCCCATTTGCTTGGTTAATTAGGGAGCTTGGCCTGGGTGATGTGTGGAGGGACAGATATCCCAATAAGAAATGTTACTCATGCTATTCCTCAACACACAGAGCATTATCCCGCATTGATCTTTGCTTATGCAATCCTCTGGCTATACACAGGGTCTCCTTGGTCAAATATGTCCCACACAGTATATCGGACCACTCCCCCCTTAGGGCACTGATTACTGTCCCAGGTGTGCCAGGGGAGAGACTTTGGAAAGTAAACCCATTCTGGCTTCAGTTGTTCCCATCCCAGGACCCCATAACTAAAGCTCTTGGCGATTTTATAAGACATAATAAGGGTCCAGCGACGATGAGAGTTGTATGGGATGCTCTTAAAGCACACCTTAGGGGTCTTCTTATCCACCAAATTACTACTATTAAAACGGCTACTATAAAGGTGGAAATCCTTGGTACTGAACAAAGCTCGGAAGGCAGAGAAACTCTATATTGCCAATCCTTCACAAGCTTCAGAACATAGCTGGTTAGAGGCCCAGGCTCTTTACCACAAGGTGGTCCTCACTGCTGTGGAGAAGAAGCAATTCTTTCTGCAGCAACGCTACTTTGAAGAAGGGGAGAACACAGGTCACTTGTTGGCAATGATTTCCCATGCACAACAGACCAAATCCCATTTATATGTTATTCAAAACTGTGTTTAGAGACCTCTTTAAAGAAATCTACACGTCTAAAGTCAACCCTACGGAGGAGGAGTTGGTACAATTTTTGGACCAATGTCCCCTTCCTACTTTATCTTCTACCACCAGTAAAGCTTTAAATGAGCCCCTTAAAATAGAGGAATTGGCTGTGGCAGTGGCGGTGATGGCCAATAACAAATGCCCGGGGCCGGATGGTCTCCCTGCGGAGATTTACAAGAAGTATAGTGAAGCCCTCTTTCCCTTGTTACTAGATACCCTTAATGACGCTCTTAGCTGTGAGTACCTCCCCCCAGTCAATGAATGAAGCAGTTATAGTGGTAATTCCAAAACCTGGAAAGGATCCCTTGTTGCCTGACTCCTATAGGCCCATCTCCCTACTCAATGCAGACATTAAGTTGTTAGCTAGAATACTCACAACCAGATTGGTGAGGGTAGTTGCAGGGTTAGTGTATTTGGACCAGTCAGGTTTTACACCGACTAGATCCACAGCACTGAATATATGTAGACTATTCCTAAATGTCCAACTCCCGGTGGACAATCCAGGTAAGAGAGCTGTATTCTTCCTTGACGCTGCCAAGGCCTTTGATAGCATTGAGTGGAGATACCTTTGGGCAGTATTACAAAAATTCTGAGTGGGAAAGAACTTTATCTCCTGGGTACAGTTGCTATTTGCGGATCCCAGATGCAGAGTCAGAATTAATTTGGATTTTTCTGATACCATTCCACTGTTCAGGGGAACTAGACAGGGGTGTCCTCTCTCACCCCTGCTCTTTGCTTTGGCACTGAAACAGTTGGCAGCCAAGATTAGAGCCTCTTCAGGGATAGTGGGATTTCGTCGGGGCGAGAGGGAGGATAAGCTCTCCCCTTATGAAGTCGATACACTGATATATCTAGGGGACACTGCCGGCTCATTGGAATGTGTAATCAATTAATCAATTTGAGCAATTACCATTAATTGGCACAAGTCTTCCCTTCTATTACTGGACCCTGTGGAGTCTCCTCTTCCAGACTCGGCATTTCAAGTGGATATAGTCCGTTCCTTTAAATATCTTGGAATTGTGGTGACTAGTGATACTGGAGACTACATTAAGCTGAATCTGAAACCTCTCCTTCAGAAATTTAAGCATAAGTGTGCTAGTTGGTGAAAACTACATTCATCAGTTATGGGTAGGGCCAATCTTATTAAAATGGTATGGACTCCCCAATTATTATACGTCCTGCATAATGCCCCAGTATGGATACCACACTACTGGTTTGACTGCATAGACTACCAATATAGAGCACTAATATGGAAAAATGGAGTTGCCCATATTAAATTAACTAGCATACAGTATTCTAAAGACTTGGGTGGGATGGCCTTCCCTCCCTCCTTTAGCTGCGCAGTTGCAACATCTTTCTGGATGGCACCTACCAGGAACATTGAACCCTTCCAGGTGCTTGCTGGTTAAATCTCTGGCAGACTATTCGAAAATGTCCCAACTGGAAATGGGACTCCCGGAGGTGACCCTAGAGTGGCCAGTGGTGCAGTTGATTGTTAAACTATGGAAGGAACTTAAAAAAAGAATGGGTATCACAGGTTTTTTTAAATGTACCCCATTTGGCGAAATAGGTCATACCCTGAACTGGTCAAAATTTCTGGCTACTCTACATGGAAAGCAGCCGGACTTAAGTACCTATTGCAACTGTTTGATGGGCCCATTATGAAAAAGTTTGATCGCTTGCGACAGGGATTTAATCAGATAAACAATAACTATTACCTGTATTTCCAAGTTAGGCATGCATTGAGGGTTCAGGGCAGAAGTCTAAACCTGAGCTTGGTGGAGTTTGAATTTATTGACTCTGTCTTTGCCACCACTGACAAAAAGGGCAGTATATCCCGAATCTATGCCTATTTACTCTCCCACATCCAAGCCCCAGACTTACTACCCTGCAGGGATAAATGGGAATCAGATGTTGGCCCTATTGGTGAGGATAGCTCGACACAAATCCTGGCTGCTCTTTCGTTGGTATCTATATCTGCAACACAGAAACTTCACATCTGTTTATCCTCCATCAGGCCTACAGAACTCCCATTCAAATGCATAGGTGGGGTAGGAGAGACCCCATGTCCGAAAAGCCAAACACACCCAGGTAATTTAATACATTTGTTGTGAGATACTGGTAGAATGTGGTCGGAGTCATCAAAGCATCCATCAGATACAACTACAACTGAACCCAGTCACTTGTTTGCTCGGTAGTCTAGAAGAGGAGCTATACTCTCCAGATATGTATATTGCCCTTACTAGACTACTTTATTTAGCTCGCAAACTGATTTAGCTCACAAAGGAATTCTGGCTCGCTCCTCAGGCACCTATGTCACGCCAATGGATACAAGCTAATGATGTTCTGATTAGGGAAAAGCATGCATATCAACATGGGAATGCCAGTGGGAAATTCACCAGAATATGGCAGGAGTGGCTGGAAGCCACGAACATAGCCCCTCCTCAACTGGTCAAGGATAGACTGTTACAGATGTGAGAGGATTGTTTTAGACTTCCTGGATAGTGGAGCGATAATGGTGGTGGATATGGTGATGGGGAGGTAGGCCTAGCATACACTTATTTGACCTGTTTGAGCGATGGCACACAATCTATAGATTTATAGGTTTGTTTTGGTTTGTTTTTGTTTTGTGTTACGTTTTCTGAAATATACAAGTAAGGAACCCTATCCTAAAATTGTAGAATTTATATTTTGCTAAGAAACACTAATTCTGTATATTGGTTCGATTTCTGGAATATCAGGTCATTGACGTATTGTTGACCTTACTGGAGGCTTGATTCTAAATCTGGTTGTTTGTACCTTTTGTATCTTTTCTCTTTGACCTTTCATACAATAAAACATTTTTTTCTGATTAAAAAAATGTTTCCAATGACTAACTGGGAAATCAATATGGGGCTTTAACCCCAAGTATTAGAAGGTTAGTGAAACAGCAATAAAATTACATACGAGATGGCATATGACCCTTCAAAAACTTCACACAATTTTTCCTTAAGTCTTTCTGAAGATATGTTTAACCACTTGCCGACCAGCTCACACCGATATACATCAGCAAACTGGCATAGGTACGCAAAATGATGTACCCGTACGTCATGCCGTTATTGGAGCATGCCGCCGGTGGCCCGTGATCATGGCACGGATGTAAACAAGGCATTTCCCTGTTCTGCCTAGCAACTTGACAGGTATCTACTGCTCTCAGTGATCGGGAGCAGTGATCTCTGTCATGTTATAGTAAGCCCATCACCCCTACAGTTAGAACACACTGAGGGAACACACTTAACCCCTTAATCGCCCCCTAGTGTTTAACCCCTTCCCTGTCAGTGACATTGACACAGTAATCAGCACATTTTTTTAGCACTGATCGCTGTATGAATGCCAATGGTCCCAAAATAGTGTCAAAAGTGTCCAATCTGTACGGCGCAATGTCGCAGTCACGATAAAAATCGCAGATCGCCGCCATTACTATTAAAAAAAATTATTCATAAACATGCCATAAATCTATCTCCTATTTTGTAGACGGGATAACTTTTGCGCAAACAAATCAATATACGCATATTACGATTTTTTTTTTACCAAAAATATGTAGAAGAATACATATTGGCCTAAACTAAGGAAGAAATTTGTTTGTTTTAAATATTTTTTGGGGGATATTAACAGCTTCCGGACCATCCGCCGCAGTTATACTGCAGCAGGTTGGCTCCCCTGGACGAAACCACGTAGCTGTACGTTGGCTCGCAGAGTCCGGATAGCAGGTGTGGACCTGCTGCACAGCGGGGGTGCCGATGCTTGTGGCTGACGGTCGCGATGACCGCCGGCCATGAGCGATAATGACCAGGAGACACAGAACAGGGACGAGTGTGTGTAAACACAAACCTTCCTGTTCTGTACTGACACGAGTGACAGATTGTGTGTTCCTATTGGCTAGAAACCACAATCTGTCACTTCCTATAGTTAGTCTCTCCCCCTTCAGTTATAATCACGTAGCAGGGAACACAGTTAACCCCTTCACCACCCCCTAGTGTTAACCCCTTCACTGCCAGTGCCATTTTTACAGTAATCAATGCATTTTTAATCGCACTGATCGCTGTATTAATGCCAATGGTTCCAAAAATGTGTCAAAATTGTCCAAAGTGTCCGCAATATTGTCACAGTCATGATAAAAAATTGCAGATCACTGCCATTACTAGTAAAAAAAGAAAAATAATAAAAATGCTATAAATCTATCTCCTATTTTGTAGACGCTATAACGTTTGTGCAAACCAATCAATATACGCTTATTGCGATTTTTTTTTACCAAAAATATGTAGAAGAATACATATTGGCCTAAACTGAGAAAAAAATAGCTTTTTTTAAAAAAAATTGGGATATTTATTATAGCAAAAAGTACAAAATATTGTGTTTTTTCAAAAATGTTGCTCTTTTTTTGTTTATAGCGCAAAAAATAAAAACCGCAGGGGCAATCAAATACCACCAAAAGAAAGCTCTATTTGTGGGAAAAAAAGGACATCAATTTTTTTCTTTCTATTCTTTTTTTTTTTTTTTTGGGGAAAATAGTCTTTATTGAAATTAGGCATAAATTTATACAGCACATTTGAGGTCTATGCATAGAAACATAAAATATAATCACATGTGGTACGTTTACATACATCAGCGCCTTGCAAGGCTGGCATTGCATAACAAAGGTATATCTATTGTTAATAGCTCTGTGGGGTTCTAACAGACTGAGTTGGAACGTTTATTATATAGTTGTGCGTTTTGGTTATTAGGTATTGATATTCTTGTTTTCACGCATTACTATACACATGTCTCCCCGTCTCCCAGCCATCCGTCCCAAATCCTTGAGTATTTGTGGCTGTTTCCCCTGTGTTTGTAGATCAACTGCTTGTATGGGAGGGAATTGTTAACTTCCCTCTTCCAGCTTGTTATAGTGGGAGTTACGTTCTGCATCCAAGTCTTGGCAATCACTTTCCTGGCCAAAAACAGGACTTCAGATATAAATGTGGCTTGGTATTTATCAATATCCACGTCTGGAAGAAGACCGAGTATGCACAGTTTTGGATCTAACACCACAGGGGAACCCATTTGGTCGTGTAAGAACTTAATCACTTGACTCCAGTATGTTTGAATAATATTGCATTCCCAGATTAAGTGAAAGAAGCTACCCCTCTCTGCCTGGCAGTGAGGACACAATATAGGCCGTGTAGGTTGAAACTTCCTTATTATGTTAGGTGTAAGGTATGCTTGGTGAATAATGTATGTCTGTGTTAGCCTATCAGACAGTTTTGGAGATGTTACTTTTTTTAATGCAGTACTTTTTTTATTTTTTTTTATTCTTTTCATAGCAGTACAAGTTATACATTTCTCCATACATTTTATTCCAGATACATAATCTTGCTTCTAACATTCACCCGCCCCAAAAAAAAAAAAAAAAAAAAAAAAAAAACTAAAAAAGAAGGGGGCAAAACCCAACGACAACAAAAATAGATTTCCTCCCCCTGCTGTATCTCTCCCCCCCCCCGCGACCCCAAAAGCCCCCCCCCCATCCTCCCATCCTCTACCCAGACCCAACATTGTCCCTCTCCCATATTGATTCATCTTTTATTTTCATTGTCCCAGGCCTCTACCCAGCTTTTCCAGATGGCGTCAAATTTATCTTGGCTCCCTCTATGTGTATAAATAAATTCCTCCTTTATTATGGCTTCTTTTATTTGTGTTCTCCATTCTTCGATCGTTGGGGGGTATTTAGATATCCACTTCTGAGCAATTAGCTTTCGTGCCTGAAACAAGCCTCTCGTCATTGCGGTATGGGTATGTTTTGAAATATTTGGTTCCTCCACTATATTTAATAAACATAAATTTGGATCTAGTGAAATTTCTATACCCAATGCGCTATTTATGTTTTTAATTATATCCTGCCAGTAACGATGGAGTTTGGGGCATTTCCACAACATGTGTATTAGATTAGCCGGTGCACCACTGCATCGGGGGCATAAGGGGGATTCCCTGCGTTTCCATTTAAATAGTTTTTCGGGGGTGTAGTATGATCTATGTGTAATAAAAAGTTGTGTTAATTTTTGAGTAGCTGACAGAGATACCTTTGGGATCGCAAACAAGACCTCCGACCACTGAGCGTCAGTCAGTGCTCCCAGGTCTCGTTCCCACTGCAACCTGGCCGGTACCACTATAGTTTCCTTAAATTTACACTGCAATATCTCATATATTTCAGAGATAAGTCCCTTCTTTTGATCCCTTTTCTTCAACAATATTGTTATTTTAGAGACATTAAGCTTAAATACAGATATACGGGCCTGGACATGAAAAGCATGTCTAAGCTGGAGATACTGAAAGAACCTCTGTCTTGGAATCCCGAATTCCTCAGATATTTGCGCAAATGATTTTATCTTATCGTTCCAAAACAGTTGTTCCACATGTCTCAGCCCCTGAGTTTGCCAAAGCCCAAATCCCTCCAATCTCTGCACTTCCTCATAATTTGCGTTATTCCATATTGGTGTATAGGAAGTATAACCTGTAATGTTAGTAATCTTTTTTATTGCTAGCCATACCTTACTGAATAGCTCACCTGTCATGAATTTCTTATCTTTTTGAAAGGTTTTTGTCTCTAGTAGGGACATCAGTGAATATCCCTTACCCAGTGGAAGTAATAACCTAGTTATTACTTAGTTGTTACTTTAACATTTTCTAGAATTTCCTCCCAGTCTGATTCACTAACAGCTCCTATATCTCTTTCCCATCTTGTTTTGGCTTTTTGTATCACTTCTCTAATTCTGGGTAATCTTATGGAGTAGTAAAGATTAGATATCAATTTTTGCGAATCGGCTCCCATTATTATATCCAGGATTTGGGGATATTCCAAGATGCTACTTTCGTTTCTGAATTGAGAACGCAAGGCATGTCGAAGTTGTAGGTATTTAAACAATAATTGTTGCGGAATAGAGTATTCTTCCTTAAGAGTTTGAAACGCTTTGGGCCTAGCACTTGCCATTACCTGGTGCAGGTATATAATTCCATATCTGGCCCAAATAGTAGGGTCTGGTATTTTTTTGAGTTCCGCAAGCTGGTCGCCCATAAAGGAGTGTGAGAGTGAATATATCCTATTTTAAGTTTTTTCTGGGCTAATCCCCATATTCGTTGATGATGTTTGAGTAACCCGTCATTAAATTGTGGACCTTTCCTATGAACCTGACCCCCTCGTAGTATAATTTGAAGTGGGTAGATAAGGGACTGTCTGGGCTACTAGATACTAGTGTACTATATCGTTGTCTTTCATTATTATGGTAGTGGTGCATGTGTGACAGTTGTGCCGCTATGTAGTATTCCTGCAGATCTGGCAGAGATGTTCCCCCCATATCTGTAGGGTTTTTAAGGACATTCCAAGCTACCTTATGTCTTTGATGTCCCCAGACAAAGGTGTTCAAAATAGATTCCATTTTTTTGAAAATCCCTATGGGGATATATAGTGGGGCATGCCATACCATGTATAGGATCTTAGGTAAGATAATCATTTTTATGATATTTATCCTCCCCATTACTCCCAGTGGTAGTTTGGACCAAGCTTGCGTTTTGGTTTTTATCATGTTAAACAATGGTTCTATGTTATTGGTTGTGTATTCGCGTAAGTCTCTTGTAACCAGTACCCCTAGATATTTAATAGTGTTTACTCTGACTAATGGTAGTTCTGGGTGTATATTGGTTGGGGGAAACTGATCTATGGGGAGTATCTGTGATTTTTCCCAATTTATCCGTAGGCCTGAGAATTTCCCCATTTTATCTATTGTGTCTAGAGCTGCTTGAAGTGATGGGCCCTGATCGGCTAGATAGAGTATCGTGTCATCTGCATATAGTCCGATCTTCTCTATATAGTCGCCTATTCTGAGACCCACTATGTCCATGTCAGCTCTTATAGCTATGGCCAACGGCTCCGCTGCCAGGGCATATAGCAGTGGAGAGAGGGGACATCCCTGGCGTGTGCCTCTTTCTAGGGGGAATTGCTCCGACATACAACCATTAACGAAAACCCGTGCTTTTGGTGACTGGTAGAGTATTTGTATCCACTGTATAAAATTGGGACCGAATCCATATTCTTGTAGACATTCCCATAGAAAAGGCCATTCCACTGAGTCAAAAGCCTTTGCTGTGTCTAGGGCCACCACTACTCTGGTACCTCGATTGTCGTGCTGTGCTTGAATATTTAGAAAAAGTCTTCTTATATTCATGGCCGTATTTTTCCCGGGCATAAAGCCGGTTTGGTCTGGGTGAATTAAAGAAAGAATGACTTTATTTAGGCGGGATGCTAGAATTTTGGCCAGTATCTTAATATCAACTTGAAGTAGTGAGATTGGGCGGTAGGACTCGGGATATCTGGGGTCTTTTCCTGGTTTAGGTAAAACTATTATCTGTGCTTCCTGCATTGATGGAGGGAGTGTTTTATGTTTAAATATTTGTTGATATAGTTTTTGCAATTTCGGGACTAGTATTTCAGGGAATGCAGTGTAGAATTCTAGTGGCAGGCCGTCTAGTCCGGGGGCCTTAGATTTAGCTAGTTGGGACAGTGCTTCAGATATATCTTCTTGGCTAATGGGGGCGTCTAGTTGCTTAGCCTGTTCTAATGTGAGTCTAGGGAATTGAATTCTGCGTAGGTGATTTTTAATTTCTTGTGCGGAGTACATTGTCTGAGTTTTATATAAATTCCTATAGAAGTTTAGGAAAATGTCTGCAACTTGGTGTGGGTCTGTCACCTCGTCTCCCTGTGGGGTAGCTAGGGTCACCACTACTGGGGGTTTTTCATTTAAATGAGCTAAATATGCCAGTAATTTACCTGCTCGCTCCCCGTGTTCAAAGATTTTTTGTTTTTTGAAAAAAACCTGTTGCTTAGCTTTCTCTATGTGCATTTGGGTTATTACTCTGGCTTGCATTTGTACTTTATGGAGATTGTCTGTATTGGGTTCTTGTGCGTATACCTGTTCCAGTTCCTGTAGTTTGTCAGTGGTCAACTGTAATAGCAGTTTAGAGGAATTTTTAAATCTGTTTATTCTTAATGATAATAGTCTACTGGCTTGATTTTTAAAGTTGTCCCATGCTGCAGTATCTGAATCTGTGGTTATTAAGTTGTTTAGAATATATTGTAGTTCTTGCCCTACGCTCTCGAGATCTGGCAGGACCGA
This sequence comes from Aquarana catesbeiana, assembly GCF_042186555.1. Classification (NCBI taxonomy): domain Eukaryota; kingdom Metazoa; phylum Chordata; class Amphibia; order Anura; family Ranidae; genus Aquarana; species Aquarana catesbeiana. The sequence continues at coordinate 181,841,308 of NC_133330.1, read as the reverse complement.
TAACCAGAATGGATTCAGCCTCCACCCAGAAGTGGGCATCGCTTTTAATAGAGATGCTGTTATCCAACAAGGTGAGTGGTCTGATAGAGCTCGTGGAGCCATACCCGACCCTGTAATTTTGGGTAGCAATGCATTTGAGGCCATTATAAAATCAATCCTGGACATCGTGTCGCAGCTTACCGAGTGACATGTGTATGCTTTTTTAGTCGGGTTTTGCCATCTCCATACGTCTGTTAACGCAAATTCTGTGAAAAGTCTGCAGAGTCTGGTTTGGTGCGGCACAGTCCTGGACGCATCTCCCAGGTCTGGTCTGTCCAAATTTGGATTCATGGTTTGGTTAAAGTCACCCATCCAAATAGCTGGAACTGTTGGGTTCTGTGCCATGAATGCCAATCCCTTCAATACTACCTCAATCGAAAAAGGGGGGGGGGATATAACATGCCAGAATCAATAGGGCGTTGCCTCCTATGGTGGCGTGTAGGAAGATGTATCTTCCCACTCTATCTGATTCTAGTGCGATTAGTTCAAAGGGCACTCTTTTGGCTACTAATATCGACACCCCCCTTGATTGATTGGTATGCGTACTGTGGTATAACCATCCTATCCATGGTTTTTTTAAGGCTACCTGCATCTGGCCTGTGATATGCGTTTCTGTTAACGCTATAATATCTGCTTTTTGTGATTTTAGAAATGTTAGTTCTGCGGTTCGCTTAACCCTATTCCGCATTCCGCATACGTTCCATGTTAAAAACTTTACACTGGCCATGTTAGTTTCTGAATGTAATTAGTGTATCTGCCATCTTGTAAGATCACATAATAGTAATACCCCCTCAGTCTGCCTTTTCCACAGTACCAGTCTGCTAATGCATATTTTATTGTTGACTGTATATTGCCTATTTAGCCACATTAAGGTCATAACAATACTTATATTCCCAAAGTAAAACATATAACTTATCCTTTTAACTGTTCCCATCCCTCCCAGCTGCACATCTCCCCAACCTGATGTGAGCATATATACCCAAACTGTCAGCATATAACATATCATCCAGCGGTTACATTCCACTGGAGGCACATTTCTTAAAAGCAATAGATGAGTTTTTCTTTTATGCTGATCCAACTTTGCTAAAGGGGCGACTGTTCCCCTGTCGAACGTGGAGCAATGATAATCAGGACTACCACACATTGCAGTTATTGAGTTCCTCTTGCCCTTTTCCCCCCTCTTTGCATCAGGTTAATTTATGTCCCTTATTCCAGGATACTGTGGTAGAGTTCGTTCCTGTTCTTTAGAGGTCTTGCAAAGCAGATCACTATAGACTGTCCCCACTCTTCTCAAACTGTAAAGGCGCAACCGGTAACCTGCGCAACTTTATTTTGTGATCCCCCAAGCTCCATATCAACGTTATACATGAGCTAGCGTTCTTGTTCCCCTCCATCCCACCCGCACACAAGCTGTGTATGCCCCCATTCTTCATATCCCTCATCTGGATTCTGGTTCCCCTCCGAACAGATCCCGCGACCCTAGTATTGAAGAATTTTGTTCAAAGTCAGAAAGTACTCACTGTTGTTATGTGAACTTAGACAGATTAAGCAGGTCTATCTCTGCGATCCAGCCATGCTGTCGCTGCCGCCGGGTCGTCAAAGAACTGTACTCTTCCGTCCTCCTCCACCCGCAGCCTAGCAGGAAATAACATGGCATATTTAAGATGGAGGGTCCTCAGTCGGCGCTTCACCTCCTGATATTGTGCTCTTCTCCTTTGCACTTCACTGGAAAAATCCGGGAATACTGCAATCTGGCTGTTCCCGATCTGTATATTTCCTCTCTCCCGGGCGAGTTTGAGGATTTTGTCTCTGTCCCGAAAATTTAGAAATTTGGCGATGAATGTGCGGGAAGGCGCTCCGGATGGTGGTGGCCGCGTCGGGATGCGGTGCGCTCTCTCCACCGCAAACATTACTGAAAAGGCTTCCCGGCCGTATGTTTTGATCAGGAGCGTTTCTAGGTAGGTTGCTGGGTCTGCACCTTCCTCTTTCTCTGGCAGTCCTATGAATCGGAGGTTGCAACGCCTGAGGCGGTTTTCCATGTCATCTTGATGGGCATGGAGTTGCTGTATCTGTCTCTGCATCTCCTCTGTAGTATGTCTCATGGGGTGTAAGGCATCCTCCGCGTTGCTGATCCTGGTTTCAGCTTCCGTGACCCTGTCTTTCAGTTTTGAGAAGTCCTGTCTTATCAGGGATATATCAATTTTCACTTCATCTATCTTTGCAGTCAAGGTACCTTGTAGGGCGGCTATAGCGTCCAGAACTTTGGCGGTGTCTGACGCCTGAGGAGCGGGGCCCGTGCATGCGCTGGCTCCATTTTCTTGTTGCATGTCTTTTTCCTGGCGGCGATATTGAGCTTGTCTGCCGTCCCAGTGTTCCGTCTCGGTGGGGACATAGTCTGCCTCTATCCCGGGATAAAAGGGGAAGTCCGTGGGATGGAGCACTCCGGTGAAGCGCTCCGCAGGATCTCTTTTTAGGATTTTGTGTGCAGGGTCTCACTTCAACACATGCCAGGTCTCCCCCCAGGTGCTGCACTTCTTAAGGATATCCTGGGGTCCAGGTTCGTGTGGATCAGTCTTTTTGGGAGAGCCAGGCAGGCCAGGAGGACTAATAGGGCCGTTTCTGGGTGTAGCAATATGGCCGCCGCTCTCAGGACCAGGCCGGAACCGCGGGCCGTCCCACAGGCTGGTACAGGGCACAGAGGCTCAGCGCCGGGGGCCACAGGCAGTCCGGGGGCCGATGCAGGCAAGGATCAGCTTCGGGGGGTCTCAGTGCGTCCGTGGGATGGATCGGAGCCGCCGCCGGGTGGAGCAAAATGGCCGCCGCTCCAGGCACTAGGCCGAAGCCGGGGACTTTCCTAGTTTCAAGCCCCAGAGCGGAGCGATCCGGTTTTCGCGGCCTCGGGCAGCGTTCCAGGCAATCTAGCCGCACCAAAAGCCTTGCAGGCACCGGGGTAACTCTGTTGGGGTATGTTTTCTTGGCAGGATTGTTAGGACAAAGGCAGGATGGCTGTTATAGGAGTTTGGGCAGAGGAGCTCTCTTTACAGACGTCCTACTCCATAGCTCTTCAGGCCACGCCCCCAAAAAAAAGGACATCAATTTTGTTTGGGTACAACGTTGCCTGACTGCGCAATTGTCAGTTAAATTGCAAAAAACGCTCTGGTCAGGAAAGGGGTTAATTCTTCCGGGGCTGAAGTGGTTAATTATAGCAGAAAGTAAAAAATATTGCTTTTTTCAAAATTGTTGCCCTTTTTTTGTTTATATCGCAAAACGATGCAGTGCCATATCGCAAAAAAGGGCTTGGTCAGGAAGGGGGTAAATCCTTCCGGGGCTGAAGTGGTTAGGGGGTGCTCTTCCATAGGACCATTTATGTATATATTTTTGAGCTGTCCAATGCTGATTTATCCTAATATAGTCAGGACAGTGGCAATATAGCTACAAGGGGAAAATTCAAGGTCATAGGTGACCGTAACACTGGGGGAAGAACAAGCAAAAATAAATTGGGAGGGGGAAATTCTACAGCCAGGGGAAGAAAAAGTTAAGCATAGAATCTTATAGAAACAGAATTAATATGAGCTAATTAACTAATCCCTTAAAGCAGCCGATGTGACTCCATGCCCTCCTGAGCATTGTTATGATTAATCAGGATTTCGCTACAGGTTATGCCGCGTACACACGAGCGGACTTTCTATCCTACTTGGTCCGGCACACTTTCCGACGGACTTTGTCCGCCAGGTGCGCCGGACTTTAAAACGAACGGACTTGCCCACACACGCCGGGATTTTCCGGCGGGCTAAGTCCGCCCGTCTTTCCGACGGACTTTCGCCGGAGTTCCGGCGGACTTTCAGAATGAACGGACTTGCCCACACACGGACAAGTCCGTTCATTTTGAACGTGACTCAGGTGCGACGGGACTAGAAAAGGATGTCAATCTTGCCGCTTTTATCGGCTAGATTGACACCTTGCGAGCCCCGTCGCGGGGCATACCAGGCCCTTAGGTCTGGTATGGATTATAAAGGGGAACCCCGCTACGCCGAAAAAACGGCGTGGGGTCCCCCCTAAAATCCATACCAGACTTAAGGGCCTGGTATGCCCCGCGCTCGCCGCAATAGGAAGATTTGTTTTTCCTATTGCAGCGAGCGCGAGATGCAATACCATCCCCTCGTGTCGTACTTGGTCTGTCGGACCAGCCTACACACGAGCGGGCTTTCCGTCGGACCAGCACACACACGAGCGGACTTTCCGCCCGAAACTGAGTCCGACGGAAAGATTTCAAACATGTTTAAAATCTAGGTCCGGCGGGCTTTTGGGAAGAAGTCCGCCGGAAAAGTCCGCCGCCGCCCACACACGGGCGGATTGTCCGGCACACTCTGGTCCGCCGGACCAAGTATGCCGGAAAGTCCGACCGTGTGTACGCGGCATTAGACTTGTCACCGAGCTTCACACAGTAGATTATACATTATCATAAACATCAATACAGAACTCCTTCATACAATAGCAAGGTTAATTAGCAAACAACAATGGGTGAAATACTCTTAGAAGCTGTGGCAAGCCAGACTAGACTCATTTACATTATAGAAGACAACAGACAGGTGGCTGGAGTTGATGACATTAGCATCTAACAGTATGTGTCCCAACAGTATGAATCAGTCACTATTTCTAATATGGCATATACAGGGTTCCCAGAGTCTGTGCATCTTGGGGGACATGGACCTGAATCTAAAGTAACACCACCTCAAGGGTCCCCAGGCATACAGCTCACAAAAAGCACCATTCCCCCAAATGCCAGGGCCCATATTCTGAGGCAAGAGGCTAGCATTCAGTCCCCTCCAAAAGCCTCTGTCCCGGGTGAGTCTGTCACAACAACATTAGCAGAAGGTGCCCACAGGGTGGCACTCAAGAGCTGAAATTCCACATAGTACGTCACTACGTTCATGTTTGTTGGCCGAAAATTGTGTGCAGTTTGTATGCAAGACAAGTTTCCAACACACGCCCTTCGGACAAATGTCTGACGCTCTGTTGGCCAACAATCAGATTGTGTGTATGAGGCCTTAGCCTAAATATCTCCTTGCCTCTACGCTAAACAAGAAAGGGTTTCTTGCAAAGTAAGACACTTGCCACATAGAGGTGATAGCCAGGGATGCTTCTAGGACTGTGAATGACTTAGGTAACCCCTGGGTACTACAAGTTGAAACATGATGCAGTCATATTTTTTTTACAAATGTTTTTATTATGATATGAAGCATAATAAATATACAGTATGTGTGATAGTTTTAATCGTTGCTTTTCCTTTTATTTATAAGTTTGGAAAAATAGGATTCTGACATTTCTGGAAATGTCATAACCTTCTATCAAAGACGTCATGGCCAGGGGTACTTCAAGGATTGTGAAAGCTTTGTGGCACCCCTGGGTGCTACAAGTAGAAGCATGGTGCAGGGGATATTTTTTTTTAAATATAAATGCTTTTATAATAATATGAAGTATAACACATTGTAAATATATATGTGAGACATTAGTTAGCTGCTTTTCCTTTTGTTTATAAGCTTTAAAAAAATAAATAAGAATCTGACATTTCTAGAAATGTCAGATCCTTCTATTCTCAAGCTCCCCCACAGTTGTCACAGCTCATGCTAACAGTGCTTGAGCCAATCCAGGCTCTGAGTCTCTCCAGAGCCATCAGGGCCACATAATGAAAAAATGTATTTCATTCATTCGTTTATTCATTTTATCAGCAAGCAACTTCTGTTTTAGCCTCTGCACTATTATCAGCAGGGTGCAAATCTGTAGGAAGTCTCTTCAGAGCTGTATGCAGGCAGAGGATCAGAAGATGAATCATACCTGTGATGGTGACCACTAGGGATGAGCTTCATGTTCGAGTCAAACCCATGTTCGACTCAAACATCGTCTGTTCGACCGTTCGCCGAATTGCGAACGATATGGGCCATTCGCGCCAAATTCGAGTGGCGCGTCACGGCCCATAATTCAATGCGTCATCGCAGTGCATTGCTGGCTTATGATTGGCCAAGCATGCACTATGACCCGCATGCTTGGCCAGTCACAACACCGTCTATACAGAGAGCTGTAATTGGCCAAAGCCAGGGTGGCTTTGGCCAATTATGGCTCAGGGGGTTTAGTACACGCCCCACACTATATAAAGTTGCCTGCACGTCGGCCCTGTGTAGTGTGTTCCGGCTTTGAGAGACAGAGACAGAGAGACAGTGTCATTTGATTTAAGTTAGATAGATTAGGCAGGACAGTCAGTCAGTTAGCTGCACTTACAGTGTATTGTGTAAATATATGCATCCCAGGTGTTGTGTGTGTGTGTGTATATATATATATATATATATATATATATATATATATATATATACACACTGTATTCAGTTTAGCTAGATCCGTTCCCGTTATTATCTTCCTACTGACAGGCAGGCATCCTGATCCTATTAGTCCTATTAGCTACAATATTTACAGTTAGTGTAGTGCGACCTCTGCACAGTGTTCAGCTAAAGCTACCTGTAGAAGATTGGTGGTGTTTTTCTGATCCTATCACTACCTCAGGCAGCTACACAATTTTTTAGTGTAGTGCGACCTCTGCACAGTGTTCAGCTAAAGCTACAAGTTAGTATAGTGAGATCTCTGCACATTGTTCAGCTAAAGATACAAGTTAGTGTAGTGCGACCTCTGCACAGTGTTCAGCTAAAGCTACAAGTTAGTGTAGTGCGACCTCTGCACAGTGTTCAGCTAAAGCTACAAGTTAGTGTAGTGCGACCTCTGCACAGTGTTCAGCTAAAGCTACAAGTTAGTGTAGTGGGACCTCTGCACAGTGTTCAGCTAAAGCTACAAGTTACTGCAGTGCGACCTCTGCACAGTGTTCAGCTAAAGCTACAAGTTAGCATAGTGTGACCTCTGCAGTGTTCAGCTAAAGCTACAAGTTAGTGTAGTGCGACTTCTGCACAGTGTTCAGCTAAAGCTACAAGTTAGTGTAGCGCGACCTCTGCACAGTGTTCATCTAAAGCTACAAGTTAGAGGAGTGCGACCTCTGCACTGTGTTCAGCTAAAACTACAAGTTACTGTAGTGCGACCTCTGCACAGTGTTCAGCTAAAGCTACCTGTAGAAGGTTGGTGTTGTTTTCCTGATCCTATCACTACCGCAGGCAGCTACATTATTTACACGTTAGTGTAGTGCGACCTCTGCACAGTGTTCAGCTAAAGCTACAAGTTAGTGTAGTGCGACCTCTGCACAGTGTTCAGCTAAAGGTACCTGTAGAAGGTTGGTGGTGTTTTCCTGATCCTATCACTACGGCAGGAAGCTACATTATTTACATGTTAGTGTAGTGCGACCTCTGTAAAGCTACAATTTAGTGCAGTGCGACATCTGCACAGTGTTCAGCTAAAGCTACAAGTTAGTGCAGTGCGACCTCTGCACAGTTTTCAGCTAAAGCTACAAGTTAGTGTAGTGCGACCTCTGCACAGTGTTCAACTAAAGCTACAAGTTAGTGTAGTGCGACCTCTGCACAGTGTTCAGCTAAAGCTACAAGTTAGTGTAGTGCGACTTCTGCACAGTGTTCAGCTAAAGTTACAAGTTAGTGTAGTGTGAACTCTGCACAGTGTTCAGCTAAAGCTACAAGATAGTGTAGTGCGACTTCTGCACAGTGTTCAGCTAAAGCTACAAGTTACTGTACTGCGACCTCTGCAGTGTTCAGCTAAAGCTACAAGTTAGTGTAGTGCGACCTCTGCACAGTGTTCAGCTAAAGCTACAAGTTAGTGTAGTGCAACCTCTGCACAGTGTTCAACTAAAGCTACAAGTTAGTGTAGTGCGAACTCTGCACAGTGTTCAGCTAAAGCTACAAGTTAGTGTAGTGCGACCTCTGCACAGTGTTCAGCTAAAGCTACAAGTTAGTGTAGTGCGACCTCTGCACAGTGTTCAGGTAAAGCTACAAGTTAGTGTAGTGCGACCTCTGCAGTGTTCAGCTAAAGCTACAAGTTAGTGTAGTGCGACCTATGCACAGTGTTCAGCTAAAGCTACAAGTTAGTGTAGTGAGACCTCTGCAGTGTTCAGCTAAAGCTACAAGTTAGTGTAGTGCGACTTCTGCACAGTGTTCAGCTAAACCTGCCAGTTAGTGTAGTGCGACCTCTGCACAGTGTTCAGCTAAAGCTACAAGATAGTGTAGTGCGACCTCTGCACAGTGTTCAGCTAAAGCTACAAGTTAGTGTAGTGCGACCTCTGCACAGTGTTCAGCTAAAGCTACAAGTTAGTGTAGTGCGACCTCTGCACAGTGTTCAACTAAAGCTACAAGTTAGTGTAGTGCAACCTCTGCACAGTGTTCAGCTAAAGCTACAAGTTAGTGTAGTGCGACCTCTGCACAGTGTTCAGCTAAAGCTACAAGTTAGTGTAGTGCGACCTATGCACAGTGTTCAGCTAAAGCTACAAGTTAGTGTAGTGAGACCTCTGCAGTGTTCAGCTAAAGCTACAAGTTAGTGTAGTGCGACTTCTGCACAGTGTTCAGCTAAACCTGCCAGTTAGTGTAGTGCCTCTGCACAGTGTTCAGCTAAAGCTACAAGTTAGTGTAGTGCGACCTCTGCACAGTGTTCAACTAAAGCTACAAGTTAGTGTAGTGCAACCTCTGCACAGTGTTCAGCTAAAGCTACAAGTTAGTGTAGTGCGACCTCTGCACAGTGTTCAGCTAAAGCTACAAGTTAGTGTAGTGCGACCTATGCACAGTGTTCAGCTAAAGCTACAAGTTAGTGTAGTGAGACCTCTGCAGTGTTCAGCTAAAGCTACAAGTTAGTGTAGTGCGACTTCTGCACAGTGTTCAGCTAAACCTGCCAGTTAGTGTAGTGCGACCTCTGCACAGTGTTCAGCTAAAGCTACAAGATAGTGTAGTGCGACCTCTGCACAGTGTTCAGCTAAAGCTACAAGTTAGTGTAGTGCGACCTCTGCACAGTATTCAGCTAAAGCTACAAGTTACTGTACTGCGACCTCTGCACAGTGTTCAACTAAAGCTACAAGTTAGTGTAGTGTGACCCCTGCACAGTTTTCAGCTAAAACTACATATTAGTGTAGTGCGACCTCTGCACACTGTTCAGCTAAAGGTACAAGTTAGTGTAGTGCGACCTCTGCAGTGTTCAGCTAAAGCTACAAGTTAGTGTAGTGCGACTTCTGCACAGTGTTCAGCTAAAGCTACAAATTACTGTAGTGCGACCTCTGCACAGTATTCAGCTAAAGCTACAAGTTAGTGTAGTGCGACCTCTGCACAGTGTTCAACTAAAGCTACAAGTTAGTGTAGTGCGACCTCTGCACAGTGTTCAGCTAAAGCTAGAAGTTAGTGTAGTGCGACCTCTGCGCAGTGTTCAGCTAAAGCTACAAGTTAGTGTAGTGCAACCTCTGCACAGTGTTCAGCTAAAGCTACAAGTTAGTGTAGTGAGACCTCTGCAGTGTTCAGCTAAAGCTACAAGTTAGTGTAGTGCGACTTCTGCACAGTGTTCAGCTAAAGGTACCAGTTAGTGTAGTGTGACCTCTGCACAGTGTTCAGCTAAAGCTACAAGATAGTGTAGTGCGACCTCTGCACAGTGTTCAGCTAAAGCTACAAGTTAGTGTAGTGCGACCTCTGCACAGTGTTCAGCTAAAGCTACAAGTTAGTGTAGTGCGACCTCTGCACAGTGTTCAACTAAAGCTAAAAGTTAGTGTAGTGCAACCTCTGCACAGTGTTCAGCTAAAGCTACAAGTTAGTGTAGTGCGACCTCTGCACAGTGTTCAGCTAAAGCTACAAGTTAGTGTAGTGCGACCTCTGCAGTGTTCAGCTAAAGCTACAAGTTAGTGTAGTGCGACTTCTGCACAGTGTTCAGCTAAAGCTACCAGTTAGTGTAGTGCGACCTCTGCACAGTGCTCAGCTAAAGCTACAAGATAGTGTAGTGCGACTTCTGCACAGTGTTCAGCTAAAGCTACAAGTTAGTGTAGTGCGACTTCTGCACAGTGTTCACCTAAAGCTACCTGTAGAAGGTTGGTGTTGTTTTCCTGATCCTATCACTACTGCAGACAACTACATTATTTACGCGTTAGTGTAGTGCGACCTCTGCACAGTGTTCAGCTAAGGCTACAAGTTACTGTAGTGCGACCTCTGCACAGTGTTCAGCTAAAGCTACAAGTTAGTGTAGTGTGACCTCTGCACAGTGTTCAGCTAATGATACAAGTTAGTGTAGTGCGACCTCTGCACAGTGTTCAGCTAAAGCTACAAGTTAGTGTAGTGCGACCTCTGCACAGTGTTGAGATAAAGCTACAAGTTAGTGTAGTGCAACCTCTGCACAGTGTTCAGCTAAAGCTACAAGTTAGTGTAGTGCGACCTCTGCAGTGTTCAGCTAAAGCTACAAGTTAGTGTAGTGCGACTTCTGCACAGTGTTCAGCTAAAGCTACAAGTTAGTGTAGTGCGACCTCTGCACAGTGTTCAGCTAAAGCTACAAATTACTGTAGTGCGACCTCTGCACAGTGTTCAGCTAAAGCTACCTGTTGAAGGTTTGTGGTGTTTTCCTGATCCTATCACTACCGCAGGCAGCTACATTATTTACACGTTAGTGTAGTGCGACCTCTGCACAGTGTTCAGCTAATGCTACCTGTAGAAGGTTGGTGGTGTTTTCCTGATCCTATCACTACTGCAGGCAGCTACATTACCTACAAGATAGTGTAGTGCGACCTCTGCACAGTGTTCAGCTAAAGCTACAAGTTAGTGTAGTGCGACCTCTGCACAGTGTTCAGCTAAAGCTACAAGTTAGTGTAGTGCGACCTCTGCACAGTGTTCAGCTAAAGCTACAAGTTACTGTAGAGCGATCTCTGCACAGTGTTCAGCTAAAGCTACAAGTTAGTGTAGTGCAACCTCTGCAGTCTTCAGCTAAAGCTACAAGTTAGTGTAGTGCGACCTCTGCACAGTGTTCAGCTAAAGCTACAAGTTAGTGTAGTGCGGCCTCTGCAGTGTTTAGCTAAAGCTACAAGTTAGTGTAGTGTGACTTCTGCACAGTGTTCAGCTAAAGCTACAAGTTAGTGTAGTGCGACCTCTGCACAGTGTTCATCTAAAGCTACAAATTAGTGTAGTGCGCCCTTTGCACAGTGTTCATCTAAAGCTACAAGTTAGTGTAGTGCGACCTCTGCAGTGTTCAGCTAAAGCTACAAGTTAGTGTAGTGCTACCTCTGCACAGTGTTCAGCTAAAGCTACCTGTAGAAGGTTGGTGGTGTTTTCCTGATCCTATCACCACTGCAGACAGCTACATTATTTACACGTTAGTTTAGTGTGACTTCTGCACAGTGTTCAGTTAAAGCTACAAGTTAGTGTAGTGCAACCTCTGCACAGTGTTCAGATAAAGCTACAAGTTAGTGTAGTGCGACCTCTGCACAGTGTTCAGCTAAAGCTACAAGTTAATGTAGTGCAACCTCTGCAGTGTTCAGATAAAGCTACAAGTTAGTGTAGTGCGACCTCTGCACAGTGTTCAGCTAAAGCTACAAGTTAGTGTAGTGTGACCTCTGCACAGTGTTCATCTAAAGCTACAAGTTAGTGTAGTGCGACCTCTGCACAGTGTTCAGCTAAAGCTACAAGTTACTGTAGTGCGACCTCTGCACAGTGTTCAGCTAAAGCTACCTGTAGAAGGTTGGTGTTGTTTTCCTGATCCTATCACTACAGAAGGCAGCTACATTATTTACACATTAGTGTAGTGCGACCTCTGCACAGTGTTCAGCTAAAGCTACAAGTTAGTTTAGTGCAACCTCTGCACAGTGTTAAGCTAAAGCTACAAGTTAGTGTAGTGTGACCTCTACACAGTGTTCAGCTAAAGCTACCTGTAGAAGGTTGGTGGTGTTTTCCTGATCCTATCACTACCACAGGCAGCTACATTATTTACACATTAGTGTAGTGCGACCTCTGCAAAGTGTTCAGCTAAAGCTACCTGTAGAAGGTTGGTGGTGTTTTCTTGATCCTATCACTACTGCAGGCAGCTACATTATTTACACGTTAGTGTAGTGTGACCTCTGCACAGTGTTCAGCTAAAGCTACCTGTAGAAGGTTGGTGGTGTTTTCCTGATCCTAACAGCACTGCAGGCAGCTACATTATTTACACGTTAGTGTAGTGCGACCTCTGCAAAGTGTTCAGCTAAAGCTACCTGTAGAAGGTTGGTGGTGTTTTCCTGATCCTAACAGCACTGCAGGCAGCTACATTATTTACACGTTAGTGTAGTGCGACCTCTGCAAAGTGTTCAGCTAAAGCTACCTGTAGAAGGTTGGTGGTGTTTTCCTGATCCTAACAGCACTGCAGGCAGCTACATTATTTACACGTTAGTGTAGTGCGACCTCTGCACAGTGTTCAGCTAAAGCTACAAGTTAATGTAGTGCGACCTCTGCACAGTGTTCAGCTAAAGCTACAAGTTACTGTAGTGCGACCTCTGCACAGTGTTCAGCTAAAGCTACAAGTTAGTGTAGTGCGACCTCTGCACAGTGTTCAGCTAAAGGTACAAGTTAGTTTAGTGCGACTTCTGCACAGTGTTCAGCTAAAGCTACAAGTTAGTGTAGTGCGACCTCTGCACAGTGTTCAGCTAAAGCTACAAGTTAGTGTAGTGCGACCTCTGCACAGTGTTCAGCTAAAGCTACAAGTTAGTGTAGTAAGACCACTGCAGTGTTCAGCTAAAGCTACAAGTTAGTGTAGTGCGACTTCTGCACATTGTTCAGCTAAAGCTACAAGTTACTGTAGTACGACCTCTGCACAGTGTTCAGCTAAAGCTACAAGTTAGTGTAGTGCGACCTCTGCACAGTGTTCAACTAAAGCTACAAGTTAGTGTAGTGCGACCTTTGCACAGTGTTCTGCTAAAGCTGCATGTTAGTGTAGTGCGACCTCTGCACAGTGTTCAGCTAAAGCTACAAGTTTGTGTAGTGAGACCTCTGCACAGTGTTCAGCTAAAGCTACAAGTTAGTGTAGTGCGACCTCTGCACAGTGTTCAGCTAAAGCTACAAGTTAGTTTAGTGCGACTTCTGCACAGTGTTCAGCTAAAGCTACAAGTTAGTGTAATGCGACCTCTGCACAGTGTTCAGATAAAGCTACAAGTTAGTGTAGTGCGACCTCTGCACAGTGTTCAGCTAAAGCTACAAGTTAGTGTAGTGCGACCTCTGCAGTGTTCAGCTAAAGCTACAGGTTAGTGTAGCGTGACTTCTGCACAGTGTTCAGCTAAAGCTACAAGTTAGTGTAGTGTGACTTCTGCACAGTGTTCAGCTAAAGCTACAAGTTTGTGTAGTGCGACCTCTGCACAGTGTTCATCTAAAGCTACAAGTTAGTGTAGTGCGACCTCTGCAGTGTTCAGCTAAAGCTACAAGTTAGTGTAGTGCGACCTCTGCACAGTGTTCAGCTAAAGCTACAAGTTACTGTAGTGTGACCACTGCACAGTGTTGAGCTAAAGCTACAAGTTAGTGTAGTGCGACCTTTGCACAGTGTTCAGCTAAAGCTACAAGTTAATGTAGTGCGACCTCTGCACAGTGTCAGCTAAAGCTACAAGTTAGTGTAGTGCGACCTCTGCACAGTGTTCAGCTAAAGGTACAAGTTAGTTTAGTGCGACTTCTGCACAGTGTTCAGCTAAAGCTACAAGTTAGTGTAGTGCGACCTCTGCACAGTGTTCAGCTAAAGCTACAAGTTAGTGTAGTGCGACCTCTGCACAGTGTTCAGCTAAAGCTACAAGTTAGTGTAGTGCGACCTCTGCAGTGTTCAGCTAAAGCTACAAGTTAGTGTAGTGTGACTTCTGCACAGTGTTCAGCTAAAGCTACAAGTTAGTGTAGTGCGACCTCTGCACAGTGTTCATCTAAAGCTACAAGTTCGTGTAGTGCAACCTCTGCAGTGTTCAGCTAAAGCTACAAGTTAGTGTAGTGCGACCTCTGCACACTGTTCAGCTAAAGCTACCTGTAGAAGGTTGGTGGTGTTTTCCTGATCCTATCACCACTGCAGGCAGCTACATTATTTACACGTTAGTGTTGTGTGACCTCTGCACAGTGTTCAGCTAAAACTACATATTAGTGTAGTGCGACCTCTGCATGCTGTTCAGCTAAAGGTACAAGTTAGTGTAGTGCGACCTCTGCACAGTGTTCAGCTAAAGCTACCTGTAGAAGGTTGGTGGTGTTTTCCTGATCCTATCACCACTGCAGACAGCTACATTATTTACACGTTAGTGTAGTGCGACCTCTGCACAGTGTTCAGTTAAAGCTACAAGTTAGTGTAGTGCAACCTCTGCACAGTGTTCAGATAAAGCTACAAGTTAGTGTAGTGCGACCTCTGCAGTGTTCAGCTAAAGCTACAAGTTAGTGTAGTGCGACCTCTGCACAGTGTTCAGCTAAAGCTACCTGTAGAAGGTTGGTGGTGTTTTCCTGATCCTATCACCACTGCAGACAGCTACATTATTTACACGTTAGTGTAGTGCGACCTCTGCACAGTGTTCAGTTAAAACTACAAGTTAGTGTAGTGCAACCTTTGCACAGTGTTCAGATAAAGCTACAAATTAGTGTAGTGCGACCTCTGCACAGTGTTCAGCTAAAGCTACAAGTTAGTGTAGTGCAACCTCTGCAGTCTTCAGCTAAAGCTACAAGTTAGTGTAGTGCGACCTCTGCACAGTGTTCAGCTAAAGCTACAAGTTAGTGTAGTGCGGCCTCTGCAGTGTTTAGCTAAAGCTACAAGTTAGTGTAGTGTGACTTCTGCACAGTGTTCAGCTAAAGCTACAAGTTAGTGTAGTGCGACCTCTGCACAGTGTTCATCTAAAGCTACAAATTAGTGTAGTGCGCCCTTTGCACAGTGTTCATCTAAAGCTACAAGTTAGTGTAGTGCGACCTCTGCAGTGTTCAGCTAAAGCTACAAGTTAGTGTAGTGCTACCTCTGCACAGTGTTCAGCTAAAGCTACCTGTAGAAGGTTGGTGGTGTTTTCCTGATCCTATCACCACTGCAGACAGCTACATTATTTACACGTTAGTCTAGTGTGACTTCTGCACAGTGTTCAGTTAAAGCTACAAGTTAGTGTAGTGCAACCTCTGCACAGTGTTCAGATAAAGCTACAAGTTAGTGTAGTGCGACCTCTGCACAGTGTTCAGCTAAAGCTACAAGTTAATGTAGTGCAACCTCTGCAGTGTTCAGATAAAGCTACAAGTTAGTGTAGTGCGACCTCTGCACAGTGTTCAGCTAAAGCTACAAGTTAGTGTAGTGTGACCTCTGCACAGTGTTCATCTAAAGCTACAAGTTAGTGTAGTGCGACCTCTGCACAGTGTTCAGCTAAAGCTACAAGTTACTGTAGTGCGACCTCTGCACAGTGTTCAGCTAAAGCTACCTGTAGAAGGTTGGTGTTGTTTTCCTGATCCTATCACTACAGAAGGCAGCTACATTATTTACACATTAGTGTAGTGCGACCTCTGCACAGTGTTCAGCTAAAGCTACAAGTTAGTTTAGTGCAACCTCTGCACAGTGTTAAGCTAAAGCTACAAGTTAGTGTAGTGTGACCTCTACACAGTGTTCAGCTAAAGCTACCTGTAGAAGGTTGGTGGTGTTTTCCTGATCCTATCACTACCGCAGGCAGCTACATTATTTACACATTAGTGTAGTGCGACCTCTGCAAAGTGTTCAGCTAAAGCTACCTGTAGAAGGTTGGTGGTGTTTTCTTGATCCTATCACTACTGCAGGCAGCTACATTATTTACACGTTAGTGTAGTGCGACCTCTGCACAGTGTTCAGCTAAAGCAACCTGTAGAAGGTTGGTGGTGTTTTCCTGATCCTAACAGCACTGCAGGCAGCTACATTATTTACACGTTAGTGTAGTGCGACCTCTGCAAAGTGTTCAGCTAAAGCTACCTGTAGAAGGTTGGTGGTGTTTTCCTGATCCTAACAGCACTGCAGGCAGCTACATTATTTACACGTTAGTGTAGTGCGACCTCTGCAAAGTGTTCAGCTAAAGCTACCTGTAGAAGGTTGGTGGTGTTTTCCTGATCCTAACAGCACTGCAGGCAGCTACATTATTTACACGTTAGTGTAGTGCGACCTCTGCACAGTGTTCAGCTAAAGCTACAAGTTAATGTAGTGCGACCTCTGCACAGTGTTCAGCTAAAGCTACAAGTTACTGTAGTGCGACCTCTGCACAGTGTTCAGCTAAAGCTACAAGTTAGTGTAGTGCGACCTCTGCACAGTGTTCAGCTAAAGGTACAAGTTAGTTTAGTGCTACTTCTGCACAGTGTTCAGCTAAAGCTACAAGTTAGTGTAGAGCGACCTCTGCACAGTGTTCAGCTAAAGCTACAAGTTAGTGTAGTGCGACCTCTGCACAGTGTTCAGCTAAAGCTACAAGTTAGTGTAGTAAGACCTCTGCAGTGTTCAGCTAAAGCTACAAGTTAGTGTAGTGCGACTTCTGCACATTGTTCAGCTAAAGCTACAAGTTACTGTAGTACGACCTCTGCACAGTGTTCAGCTAAAGCTACAAGTTAGTGTAGTGCGACCTCTGCACAGTGTTCAACTAAAGCTACAAGTTAGTGTAGTGCGACCTTTGCACAGTGTTCTGCTAAAGCTGCATGTTAGTGTAGTGCGACCTCTGCACAGTGTTCAGCTAAAGCTACAAGTTTGTGTAGTGAGACCTCTGCACAGTGTTCAGCTAAAGCTACAAGTTAGTGTAGTGCGACCTCTGCACAATGTTCAGCTAAAGCTACAAGTTAGTTTAGTGCGACTTCTGCACAGTGTTCAGCTAAAGCTACAAGTTAGTGTAATGCGACCTCTGCACAGTGTTCAGATAAAGCTACAAGTTAGTGTAGTGCGACCTCTGCACAGTGTTCAGCTAAAGCTACAAGTTAGTGTAGTGCGACCTCTGCAGTGTTCAGCTAAAGCTACAGGTTAGTGTAGCGTGACTTCTGCACAGTGTTCAGCTAAAGCTACAAGTTAGTGTAGTGTGACTTCTGCACAGTGTTCAGCTAAAGCTACAAGTTTGTGTAGTGCGACCTCTGCACAGTGTTCATCTAAAGCTACAAGTTAGTGTAGTGCGACCTCTGCAGTGTTCAGCTAAAGCTACAAGTTAGTGTAGTGCGACCTCTGCACAGTGTTCAGCTAAAGCTACAAGTTACTGTAGTGTGACCACTGCACAGTGTTGAGCTAAAGCTACAAGTTAGTGTAGTGCGACCTTTGCACAGTGTTCAGCTAAAGCTACAAGTTAATGTAGTGCGACCTCTGCACAGTGTCAGCTAAAGCTACAAGTTAGTGTAGTGCGACCTCTGCACAGTGTTCAGCTAAAGGTACAAGTTAGTTTAGTGCGACTTCTGCACAGTGTTCAGCTAAAGCTACAAGTTAGTGTAGTGCGACCTCTGCACAGTGTTCAGCTAAAGCTACAAGTTAGTGTAGTGCGACCTCTGCACAGTGTTCAGCTAAAGCTACAAGTTAGTGTAGTGCGACCTCTGCAGTTTTCAGCTAAAGCTACAAGTTAGTGTAGTGTGACTTCTGCACAGTGTTCAGCTAAAGCTACAAGTTAGTGTAGTGCGACCTCTGCACAGTGTTCATCTAAAGCTACAAGTTCGTGTAGTGCAACCTCTGCAGTGTTCAGCTAAAGCTACAAGTTAGTGTAGTGCGACCTCTGCACACTGTTCAGCTAAAGCTACCTGTAGAAGGTTAGTGGTGTTTTCCTGATCCTATCACCACTGCAGGCAGCTACATTATTTACACGTTAGTGTTGTGTGACCTCTGCACAGTGTTCAGCTAAAACTACATATTAGTGTAGTGCGACCTCTGCACGCTGTTCAGCTAAAGGTACAAGTTAGTGTAGTGCGACCTCTGCACAGTGTTCAGCTAAAGCTACCTGTAGAAGGTTGGTGGTGTTTTCCTGATCCTATCACCACTGCAGACAGCTACATTATTTACACGTTAGTGTAGTGCGACCTCTGCACAGTGTTCAGTTAAAGCTACAAGTTAGTGTAGTGCAACCTCTGCACAGTGTTCAGATAAAGCTACAAGTTAGTGTAGTGCGACCTCTGCAGTGTTCAGCTAAAGCTACAAGTTAGTGTAGTGCGACCTCTGCACAGTGTTCAGCTAAAGCTACCTGTAGAAGGTTGGTGGTGTTTTCCTGATCCTATCACCACTGCAGACAGCTACATTATTTACACGTTAGTGTAGTGCGACCTCTGCACAGTGTTCAGTTAAAACTACAAGTTAGTGTAGTGCAACCTTTGCACAGTGTTCAGATAAAGCTACAAATTAGTGTAGTGCGACCTCTGCACAGTGTTCAGCTAAATCTACAAGTTAGTGTTGTGCGACCTCTGCAGTGTTCAGCTAAAGCTACAAGTTAGTGTAGTGTGACTTCTGCACAGTGTTTAGCTAAAGCTACAAGTTAGTGTAGTGCAACCTCTTTACAGTGTTCATCTAAAGATACAAGTTAGTGTAGTGCAACCTCTGCACAGTGTTCAGCTAAAGCTACAAGTTACTTTAGTGCGACCTCTGCACAGTGTTCAGCTAAAGCTACCTGTAGAAGGTTGGTGTTGTTTTCCTGATCCCATCACTACAGAAGGCAGCTACATTATTTACACATTAGTGTAGTGCGAACTCTGCACAGTGTTCAGCTAAAGCTACAAGTTAGTGTAGTGCAACCTCTGCACAGTGTTCAGCTAAAGCTACAAGTTAGTGTAGTGCAACCTCTGCACAGTGTTAAGCTAAAGCTACAAGTTAGCGCAGTGCGACCTCTGCACAGTGTTCAGCTAAAGCTACAAGTTAGTGTAGTGCGACCTCTGCACAGTGTTAAGCTAAAGCTACAAGTTAGTGTAGTGCGATCTCTGCAGTGTTCAGCTAAAGCTACAAGTTAGTGTAGTGCGACCTCTGCACAGTGTTCAACTAAAGCTACAAGTTAGTGTAGTGCGACCTTTGCACAGTGTTCTGCTAAAGCTACAAGTTAGTGTAGTGCGACCTCTGCACAGTGTTCAGCTAAAGCTACAAGTTAGTGTAGTGCGACCTCTGCACAGTGTTCAGTTAAAGCTACAAGTTAGTGTAGTGCGACCTCTGCACACTGTTCAGCTAAAGCTACCTGTAGAAGGTTGGTGGTGTTTTCCTGATCCTATCACCACTGCAGGCAGCTACATTATTTACTCCTTAGTGTATTGCGACCTCTGCACAGTGTTCAGCTAAAGCTACAAGTTAGTGTAGTGTGACCTCTGCTCAGTGTTCAGCTAAAGCTACAAGTTAGTGTAGTGCGACCTCTGCACAGTGTTCAGATAAATCTACAAGTTAGTGTAGTGCGACCTCTGCACAGTGTTCAGCTAAAGCTACAAGTTAGTGTAGTGCGACCTCTGCAGTGTTCAGCTAAAGCTACAAGTTAGTGTAGTGTGACTTCTGCACAGTGTTCATCTAAAGCTACAAGTTAGTGTAGTGCGACCTCTGCACAGTGTTCATCTAAAGCTACAAGTTAGTGTAGTGCGACCTCTGCACAGTGTTCAGCTAAAGCTACAAGTTAGTGTAGTGCGTCCTCTGCACAGTCTTCAGCTAAAGCTACAAGTTAGTGTAGTGCGACCTCTGCACACTGTTCAGCTAAAGCTACCTGTAGAAGGTTGGTGGTGTTTTCCTGATCCTATCACCACTGCAGGCAGCTACATTATTTACACGTTAGTGTAGTGCGACCTCTGCACAGTGTTCAGCTAAAGCTACAAGTTCGTGTAGTGTGACTTCTGCACAGTGTTCAGCTAAAGCTACATGTTAGTGTAGTGCGACCTCTGCACAGTGTTCATCTAAAGCTACAAGTTAGTGTAGTGCGACCTCTACACAGTGTTTAGCTAAAGCTACAAGTTAGTGTAGTGCGACCTCTGCAGTGTTCAGCTAAAGCTACAAGTTAGTGTAGTGTGACTTCTGCACATGTTCAGCTAAAGCTACAAGTTAGTGTAGTGCGACCTCTGCACAGTGTTCATCTAAAGCTACAAGTTAGTGTAGTGCGACCTCTGCAGTGTTCAGCTAAAGCTACAAGTTAGTGTAGTGCGACCTCTGCACAGTGTTCAGCTAAAGCTACAAGTTAGTGTTGTGCGACCTCTGCAGTGTTCAGCTAAAGCTACAAGTTGGTGTAGTGTGACTTCTGCACAGTGTTCAGCTAAAGCTACAAGTTAGTGTAGTGCATCCTCTGTACAGTGTTCATCTAAAGATACAAGTTAGTGTAGTGCGACCTCTGCACAGTGTTCAGCTAAAGCTACAAGTTACTGTAGTGCGACCTCTGCACAGTGTTCAGATAAAGCTACCTGTAGAAGGTTGGTGTTGTTTTCCTGATCCTATCACTACAGAAAGCAGCTACATTATTTACACGTTAGTGTAGTGCGACCTCTGCACAGTGTTCAGCTAAAGCTAAAAGTTAGTGTAGTGCAACCTCTGCACAGTGTTAAGCTAAAGCTACAAGTTAGTGCAGTGCGACCTCTGCACAGTGTTCAGCTAAAGCTACAAGTTAGTGTAGTGTGACCTCTGCACAGTGTTCAGCTAAAGCTACCTGTAGAAGGTTGGTGGTGTTTTCCTGATCCTATCACTTCCGCAGGCAGCTACATTATTTACACGTTAGTGTAGTGCGACCTCTGCACAGTGTTCAGATAAAGCTACCTGTAGAAGGTTGGTGGTGTTTTCCTGATCCTAACAGCACTGCAGGCAGCTACATTATTTACACGTTAGTGTAGTGCGACCTATGGACAGTGTTAAACTAAAGCTACAAGTTAGTGTAGTGCGACCTCTGCACAGTGTTCAGCTAAAGCTACAAGTTACTGTAGTGTGACCTCTGCACAGTGTTCAGCTAAAGCTACGAGTTAGTGTAGTGCGACCTCTGCACAGTGTTCAGCTAAAGGTACAAGTTAGTTTAGTGCGACTTCTGCACAGTGTTCAGCTAAAGCTACAAGTTAGTGTAGTGCGACCTCTGCACAGTGTTCAGCTAAAGCTACAAGTTAGTGTAGTGCGACCTCTGCAGTGTTCAGCTAAATCTACAAGTTAGTGTAGTATGACTTCTGCACAGTGTTCATCTAAAGCTACAAGTTAGTGTAGTGCGACCTCTGCACAGAGTTCAAGTAAAGCTACAAGTTAGTGTAGTGCGACCTCTGCAGTGTTCAGCTAAAGCTACAAGTTAGTGTAGTGCGACCTCAGCACAGTGTTCAACTAAAGCTACAAGTTAGTGTAGTGCGACCTTTGCACAGTGTTCTGCTAAAGCTACAAGTTAGTGTAGTGCGACCTCTGCACAGTGTTCAGCTAAAGCTACAAGTTAGTGTAGTGCGACCTCTGCACAGTGTTCAGCTAAAGCTACAAGTTAGTGTAGTGCGACCTCTGCACACTGTTCAGCTAAAGCTACCTGTAGAAGGTTGGTGGTGTTTTCCTGATCCTATCACCACTGCAGGCAGCTACATTATTTACAAGTTAGTGTAGTGCGACCTCTGCACAGTGTTCAACTAAAGCTACAAGTTAGTGTAGTGCGACCTTTGCACAGTGTTCTGCTAAAGCTGCAAGTTAGTTTAGTGCGACCTCTGCACAGTGTTCAGCTAAGCTACAAGTTAGTGTAGTGTGACCTCTGCACAGTGTTCAGATAAATCTACAAGTTAGTGTAGTGCGACCTCTGCACAGTGTTCAGCTAAAGCTACAAGTTAGTGTAGTGCGACCTCTGCACAGTGTTCAGCTAAAGCTACAAGTTAGTGTAGTGCGACCTCTGCAGTGTTCAGCTAAAGCTACAAGTTAGTGTAGTGTGACTTCTGCACAGTGTTCAGCTAAAGCTACAAGTTAGTGTAGTGCGACCTCTGCACAGTGTTCATCTAAAGCTACAAGTTAGTGTAGTGCGACCTCTGCACAGTGTTCATCTAAAGCTACAAGTTAGTGTAGTGCAACCTCTGCAGTGTTCAGCTAAAGCTACAAGTTAGTGTAGTGCGACCTCTGCACAGTGTTCAGCTAAAGCTACCTGTAGAAGGTTGGTGATGTTCTCCTGATCCTATCACCACTGCAGACAGCTACATTATTTACACGTTAGTGTAGTGTGACCCCTGCACAGTGTTCAGTTAAAGCTACAAGTTAGTGTAGTGCGACCTCTGCACAGTGTTCAGATAAAGCTACAAGTTAGTGTAGTGCGACCTCTGCACAGTGTTCAGCTAAAGCTACAAGTTAGTGTAGTGCGACCTCTGCAGTGTTCAGCTAAATCTACAAGTTAGTGTAGTATGACTTCTGCACAGTGTTCATCTAAAGCTACAAGTTAGTGTAGTGCGACCTCTGCACAGAGTTCAGCTAAAGCTACAAGTTAGTGTAGTGTGACCTCTGCACAGTGTTCAGCTAAAACTACAAGTTACTGTAGTGCGACCTCTGCACAGTATTCCGCTAAAGCTACCTGTAGAAGGTTGGTGTAGCTTTAGCTGAACACTGTGCAGAGGTTGCACTACACTAACTTGTAGCTTTAGCTGAACACTGTGCAGAGGACGCACTACACTAACTTGTCCGCAGCCCCAAGGTATGATAGGTTCCAGCAACCATCGCCAGTGTCTATTTTACATGGTGCAGGAATACCTAGGGGCAAGATCTGACTTGGACACCTTTCCCTCCGAAAATCCTCTGGGTTACTTGGTCTTGAGTATGGATCCCTGGCCAGAGCTTGCACAGTATGCAATTGAGCTACTGGCCTGTCCTGCATCCAGCGTTCTTTTGGAATGCACATTCAGTGCTGCTGGAGGCTTTGTAACCGATCACAGGGTGCGTCTGTCCACCGACTCGGTCAATGGACTGACCTTCATAGACATGAATCAGTCTTGCATCACCACCAGCTACCAAGCACCTAATGCTGATGTAACCGAATAATTTTTTTTGAAATTTCAGATCCCTTCAAAGACTGCTGATGCTGAGTGACTATCCTTTTATGCTGAGTAATTATCCTCTTCCTCCTCAATGATCATACTGATAGCTTGTAAGAACATTTTTGGTTCTGGGCGCTGCCACCAGTGCCAAAGGCCCAATTTTTCAGCCCCTGTTTAACAGGGGCATGTAATTACAATTTTTGATGCAATTCTTTGCAGCAGGGCTAGTTCCTGCGCTCCAACTATATTATCTGTGAGGGGCTGCAGTGTTGTGGCACCAGCACCAGTGCCTAAGGCCCAATTTCTCAGCCCCTGTTTAATAGGGGCGTGTAATTACAATTTTTGATGTAATTCTTTGCAGCAGGGCTAGTTCCTGCACTCCAACTAGAGTATCTGTGTGGGGGGCTGCAGTGTTGTGGCACCAACACCAGTGCCTAAGGCGCAATTTATCAGTCCCTGTTTAATAGGGGCGTGTAATTACAATTTTTGATGCAATTCTTTGCAGCAGGGCTAGTTCCTGTGCTCCAACTAGAGTATCTGTGAGGGGTTGTGGCACCAGCACCAGTGCAATTTTTCAATTTTTGAGCCCCTGTTCAACAGGGACATGTAATTAGAATTCTTCATCTAATATTTCACAGCAAGGCCCGTTTCTGCGCCCACCAAGAGTAACTGTGAGGACTAATGCCCCGTACACATGGTCGGACATTGATCGGACATTCCGACAATCCTAGGATTTTTTCCGACGGATTTTGGCTTAAACTTGTTTTGCGTACACACGGTCGCACAATGTTGTCGGAATTTTCGATCGCCAACAACGCGGTGACGTCAACCACGTACGACGAGACTAGAAAAGGCCAGTTCAGAACCAAGCGCGGCACCCTTTGGGCTCCTTTTTCTAATCTTGTGTTAGTAAAAGTTTGGTGAGAGACAATTCGCACTTTTTCAGACTCGTGGCTTTCAGATCATTTTCTGCGGTTCAGTTTGTGCTTGTGGGTTTGTATCTGCTCTTCAGTGCGTGCAAGCAAGCTACGCGTGATTTTGTCATTGTGTTCTTGTTCGTTCGTTACTATTTTTCAGGTCGCTCTTCACAGGCCTTGCTGTTCTTCAGTGCGTTCTGTTACTTCGTTCTGAGCAGTCGACCGTTTTCTAGCCATGTTGCGTATACTTACTCCTCGTAGAATTTGTGCTGTGCGGGGGCTTGGTGTTGGGGTCCTGACCTTGACACAAGTCCAGTCCATGAACAGCGTGGGGAGGAGTTCATATACCAAGAATTGGTTGCTTCAGCGTGACCAGTTCTCTCATATGCCTTTGCTCCATGAGATCTGTGAGAATAATCCTGATGATTTCAGGAACTTTTTCAGGATGACGGACCCCGTATTTCACCGTTTGTTGGCTTCGCTGACCCCCTATATCAACAGGCAGGATACCTGCATGAGGCACGCCATCACTCCGGAGCAGAGGCTCGTCGCTACCCTGCAGGAATTGGCGACGGGGAGAAGCCTGCAGGACATCAAGTTCTCGACAGGCATCTCCCCCCAGGCTCTGGGAATCATTATCCCAGAGACCTGTTCTACCATCATACAGGTCCTGCAGAAGGAGTATATGAAGGTAAGATTTTTATCCTTTAATATCACATTTTATTGTATTGAATGTTTGCTAATATATTGTATTTCTTTCCTCATTCCCTAATTACCATGATTGGAATATGCTGTGAATGTCCCCTTTGTCCTCATTCATGCTGGAATTTTATGTAATAATTTTTTTAGTCCTTCATACATATTTGCCTTCACTTACCTCCCCAGCATGCTCTCCTGCCCCTATATTCACCTCATGTAGTCACTTAACAATGTATTTTATCAGCTCCATAGTAGTGCTTTACCCCAAACACCCCCTAAAATGTTTTTAAATGTGATTTGTGCTTTAAATTCTGGCAGAATGCCAGAGGCTTTTTTTGTAGTGTTCCCAAATCATTTTTATTAACCCTCCCTCCCCCCAACTGCTAAGTCAGCTGATACCAATTTTCTATCTATCCTCATTCATCTATCTGCTGACTTTGCCAAACCCATACACACTATACCCATCTCTTTTGTGGTCAGATGTATGGATGAATTCCCCAAAGCATGTAGTGCAAGGGCCTGCCTGTATACTTTCAAATGGTACTGTTTAAAGTTTTTGTATCCTATTATTATCTTGATAGGTAATAGCAGAATGTCCAAATGTGCTCAAATGTGTACAGTGTGTATTTATATCTTTGTATCATGACACTTCTTACCTGTCCAGTGGGCTGCCAATAGTGTAACTAAGGAGGGGCTGTTCTAAGTAATACCCTGTATTTAGGCATTCATCTCTCAATGAAGTGGAGAGGGTTACCTGTCCAAGATCCCCCCTATAATGTTAGAAATGGCCCATGAGATGGGGGGAGGGGGAATATGATAGGTGTACCTTATACTTTGGTGTTGTAAAATTCCCCAGAGTTTTACAGGCGTCTCCAGAATGGCAGCTTGGACTTGCCACCTCCAGAAGAGAATGTGGAAGGACTCCCATTCGTCTTCATTGCGGATGAAGCATTTGCGCTGGGGGACCATCTTAAGCGGCCATTCCCGATGAGGACCCTCACCCCAGAACAGAGGGTTTTTAATTACTGGCTGGCAGAGCCAGAAGAGTGGTGGAGAACACATTTGGAATCGTGGCCAGCCGGTTCCGCCTATTTCTGACACCCATCCATATGGCGGAGTATAAACTTAATCATATAATCCTGGCGTGCTGTGTTCTACATAACTTTTTATGCCAACATTCTGCCAGCTATGCTGGCTCAGTTGGGCCTGAGGCCAGAATTCTAAATGAAACAACCCTGACGGCGCTTGAAAGTGGCCATCCTGGCTTGCCCTCCCTGAGTGCCCGTGATGTCCGGTTAAGATACCTTGAGTTCTTTGCGGGTAGGGGGGCCATCAATATGCCAGACAATTTGTGAAGCCTTTATCAAATAAAAACAAAAAAAACCCAAATCTTTGGTGACATTTACTGCTTGTGTTTGTTTTAGCTGACCCTTACAGAAATGTGGGGAGTCCTGAAAATGGCGTGATTGTGTAAACTTATACAAAGCACTGTTGGGTGTTATTTACTAAAGGCAAAGACACTTTGCACTACAAGTGCACTTGAAACTGCACTGAAACTGCACTTGTAGTGCAAAGAGGATTTGCCCTTAGGAAATAACCCCCATTTTCACAGAAAGCAGCAATTACATCACCACAAAAGTGTTGTAGCGTTGAGACAATTATCCACATGTTCTTGATTAACAATCTTTTTAATACCTGCACAATCATATGTGCATTTAGAAAAGGTTTTTAAAACAAACCAACATGTTTGTTGTATAACAATTTTTGGGGTGGCATTAGAAAAAGTAGAAATGTCCATTTAAGATAAAACAGGCATGTTTCAAACCAACAAGAAAGACACAAATCTTGAACTTACAAAGTTCACATTTGGTAGAACTTGAAGGCAATATCAGACATGAGTATTTAGGAACTGTGTTTGATATTGCGTTCAGATGGGGTGAAGTCACCCCAGGAAAAGCCAAATTTGGAAGATGCACACAAATTTGCCAATGTCAACATGTGCTAGCTGCCATCACGGGGAATCAAGGGATGTGTTTTGGGGGAGAAACCCCTTCCTCTAAGCTACTTTATTATTGATGAAGGGGTTGCCCAAAACGCGTCCATTGATCTCCCGTGATGGCAGATAGCACATGTTGACACACTGTGTGCATCCTCCAAATTTGGCTTTTCTAATAAATCGCTAAAACATTTTTAACATTGTAGCACACAAAAAAACAAAGGGATTTGGAGGGGTTTTAAACTCGCCCCAAAACATCAATGATGTTTTTATTTTTTTGAATAACATCATTGATTTTTTTCTTGAGGTTTTCCAATTCTAAATTACACCCCATGATCTCCCCGATCAGGATCTGGGCACTTTCTGATGTGAAAGGATCTGGATCCACAACATCACAATCACCTAAAAAGAGAGAAACCAAACAAAAACAGGTATCACAAATATGCCGGCATCCATCTCTTACCTGAGCCTGTGGTCGCAGACACTCACCTGTTGTGGTGACAATTTCCACCACATCTTCTTCATCCTCCTGATCTGCTTGGGTTGGGGGTATTTCCCCTTCTTCCAGAGGTGGGGGGTCTGTGGCCTCCTCGGATGAGGGGTGTCCTCCGAGTCTTTTCTCCCCTATGTAAAACAAAAATGGTATACTTAGCACACAGATATTTGATGGCAGAACTATAAATAGGAAACATTGCTTGGAAGTGGGGTACAATTGTCTGTTTTGGCAGAGTTCCAAAATGTAGAATTTTCAGTGTCCTTTGTCAAGCTGCAATACTTTACCTGTTTGGTACAAGCTTCACAGATGGAGTCACCCCTATAGTATACACTGGAGCACCTGTGTGGCCCCCCTAATAAAAATGGTGTTCTGGGGTCCCACACTAGTGCTCCAGTGTCCAGATGTGAAAACAGCTGCTCAGTGTCCTCTCCTTACACAGAATCTAGTTTGCAGTTCATTCTAGTAACAAACACATCTACACAACCAAATTAGTTTCATACAAGTAGGGCGTAAAAAATGTGGCCAAATGCATATGGCCAAAACAATGGTGTTTTATAGGCCGAAAGAAAAATGTTTGATACGAACGAATAATGTGCCCATGAACATGAAAGTTGCCATTTTAAAATGTACACTTTTAAGAAAAGCACATGGAGCAGCACGAACGTAATAAACACAAAAAGAATAGGAACACAGGACAACTACTTACTTTTTTGCAGCACTCTCCGGATCTTTCTGTACTGCTCATGTTCTCGTAATTTGAGGTCCGACCACCGCTTCCTGAGCTGATCTGTCGATCGTCGTACCCCGAAATTCCAGTGCAGACATTTGACCACTTTCGCCATGATCTTGGCCTTTCTGACATTGAGGTTGGGGTAAGGTCCATACTTCCCGTCATAGTCGGCCTTCTTCAGGATGTCCACCATCTCCAACATTTCCCCAAAGGACATATTTGAGGCTTTAAATCTCCTTCTAAATCGGGACGTCTCCGGATCCGGGCTTTCCTCCTCCTCCTCCTCATTCCTGTAATTAGCACGCACCTGCTGTGTCTCCGCCATGTGCTCTTCCCCCACTGCGCAGAACGAAAAGGGGCGGGGAATAGACTAGAAAGAACGTCAGGGGCGGGTGGAGTTACACACATGCGCAGTGTGTATAAAGCGTAACACGCGTGCGTATTATGTACGATCTGTGAGCGGAGGAAGGAGCATTGGAGGCGCCGATCATGATAACGAAGGTAAGATCTAAACTTGAGCCTATACTGCTTCGAAATTAAAGCCTATATTGTAACAAGATTCGGAGAGTTTGGCCTGACCTTAGGGTTGTCTTGTGTTGTGTCTTGCAGAGAAAATGGATGGCTTCAATGACCACAACTTCCTCCCCCTGTTCATAGACAAGTACAGGGAGCTGCCCTGTCTGTGGCAGGTGAGACATCCCCATTATAATAATAAACAAAAGAGGCAGGCAGCGCTGGAGAAACTGCTGGAGTTGGTGAAAACAGTGGTCCCCACAGCAACCATCCCTTATTTAAAAACCAAAATTGATGGCTTGAGGAGCATTTATCTTAGGGAGCACAAGAAGGTCACGGATTCCCAGAGATCCGGAGCTGCAGCAGATGACATTTATGTCCCCAGGCTGTGGTACTATGAGAGACTGTAATTTCTGTCAGACCACACTGAAGTCAGGGAATCCCTATCCACTCTTCCTTCCACTCTTCCTTCTACCCCAGCTGAGGCTTCCGATGTCCAACCTGGGCCTTCCAGCCAGGAAGAAGTGGAGGAGCCCGGCTGGAGTCAGGTATAGCATTCTTCTACAGATTTCTTGTCAATAAAGAAATGATCTTTACTAGATGTTATTATTGATCACTAATTGCTGATTGAAAAAAAGTGTTTGACATATCAATAGACAGTAGTGGGCACCCAAAATTGGGACAAGAATGAAAAATGCTGGGCTCAGAATGATAGTCTGTTATATTTGTTCACATTCAATTTGCAACAGTCAGGAGGTAAAAATTGTGTGTGAATGATGACTAAAAAACTAAAACTATGTCCCTTTTTCATACACAGGAAGACCTCAGCCAGGAGGAGGCTGTGGAATGTGGCAGCCAGGAGGAGGCGGGGGTTAGTGGCAGCCAGGTGGAGGCGGGGCTAAGTGTCAGGGACCAGTCGCAGCCTGACAGAATCCCAGGTTCCTCCCCTCCACCTTCCATACAAAAGACCCAGGAAGGGGAGTCACGTTCAGGATTCTGCACTCAGGCTTATTCAGGAGGCTTCTGTGTCCCTCAGAGCCTTACCCACTCCTGAAGAGGCCTTTGCCTGCATGGCTGCCACAATAACTGCAGGGCATGCAGGAGGGTCAACGCCTCATGTGTGAGCAACTTTATAAAGTCCTAACTAAGGGGGTGAGTGGCGAAATCACACCCAAGACCGACGTGATTGAGTTGGACCATCCTCCTCCTCCTCCTCCTGCAGCCACAACTCCACCACCAGAGCCACAGCATGGAAGGAAGCGTGGAAGGAAGACCAGAGAGTGATGACCCTGGGTTCAGTCTGGTGTGACAAAAGATGCAGTCTCTTGTATGACCACAGCCTGGGGACACAGATGTCATCTGCTGCTTTCCGGATCTCTGGGACTTCTGGACCAGACTGCACTTCCTTACATATGGACTCCTCAGGCCACCAATTTTGCTTGAAAATACTTGATGTGTGCCCTGGGGGTCCAAGGCTTCACCCATTTCTGCTGTTTCTCCAGCGTTGCCTCCCTCTTTGTTTAGTTGTGAGCCCTTAATAAATGAATTTTTTTTGGAAAATTATACTCTCCTATGTGTGTTTTCATCCAAAAAGGACAGTTTATTTGTGAGGATTCAGGTACATTTCGAAAGTACAATGTGAAATTAACAAGAGACAACAACACCAAACAATCTCCTACAGATTAAATAGAATAACATATCAATGGTGTTGTGGTAACTTGACACACAAAACACACACAAAAATATTCTGGAGTAAAAATAAAAATACAATAAAACAAAGATCAGCCTTGAAAAGAAGACAAACCAAAAAAAAAATAATCTGCCTTAAAACCAAAAAAAAAACCAACACAAAAATAATGTTGTCAGATGTGACAAATCAAAATATATTGAGGGAATCCCGATAAATAGTAAAGAAATAAGTTTGTTAGAAGTCTGTGTGAATATGAGCAGCAAAACTACTTCATTCTTCTCACATTATAGAGAAGAAGAGAGTGCGCTGTATTAAACCATTTTTAACATTGCAGCGTGACGAAAGTGCTGTATCCATTCCGAACGCTAATTTTACCCGACCGAGCTGTTCCGTCTCGGAATTTCTTCTGAACATGCGTGGCACTTTGTGCGTCGGAACAGGCCACACACGGTCGGAATTGACGCAATCGGATTTTGTTGTCGGAAAATTTTATAGTCTGCTCTCAAACTTTGTGTGTCGGAAAATCCGATGGAAAATGTCCGATGGAGCCCACACACGGTCGGAATGTCCGACAACATGCTCCGATCGGATATTTTCCATCGGAAAATCCGACCGTGTGTACGGGGCATTACAGTGGTGTGGCACCAGCACCACCACCACCAAAGGCCCAATTTTTCTGCCCCTGTTCAACAGGTTCATGTAATTACAATTCTTGATCTAATATTTCACAGCAGGGCCCTGTGAGGGCTTACAGTGATGTGGCCACAACAACACCTAAGACCCAAATTTCTGCTAAGTGTACAGGGCAGGCCCCTACTTGCAATCCAACTTACAAACGACTCCTACTTGCAAACAGAAGGAGACAACAGAAAGTGAGATGAAATCTACCCCTAGGAAGGGAAATTCTCTCCTGTAAGAGTTAATATGGGAAAAAACTTTTCTCCTTTACACTGATGCTTTCTCACCAATCCTTGTTTCACTAAAACCCCCAAATTTTCAAAAAACATTTGTCATTGGGACAAAAAGTGAGGTGAAAT
Organism: Aquarana catesbeiana; assembly: GCF_042186555.1. Lineage (NCBI taxonomy): Eukaryota > Metazoa > Chordata > Amphibia > Anura > Ranidae > Aquarana > Aquarana catesbeiana. The sequence continues at coordinate 181,810,404 of NC_133330.1, read as the reverse complement.
CTTCTGAAGAGGAGTACATACAGCAAAACAAATGTCACAGGGGTGATAACCCTTCCCTATGTTTTCCAAAAAGCTTAAAATAGATTTTTTGGCTGGAGCTAAACACGTTAAAAATGTACCAGTTTGGGGGGGCGTGGCCTGGACGGGAATGAGATAGGACATGAGTGACCAGAGCTCCGCTTGTGGCAGATCCTTTACCCGATATCCTGAGACCCCGAAATAGCCATTTCCTCCGCACCCCCGCGAGTCTGAAGCTGGGCACAATCTAGATCATGTCTCCACCAAAGAGGAACACAGCCGCCTCCTCGTCCCTGGACAGGTACCGAAGAACGGAACGCGAGCATGAGCGGCAAGATGGCGCCTCCTCACCAGAGCACGCGGCTCCCCAAGCTGACCAGGGGACGGCTGATACAGCCAAGGTGCTCGAGGCGATATCCCTCTGCCAATCCACCCTCACAATGAAGTTGGAAGAGGTTAAAGTGGACATATCTCTAATTAGGCAGGACATGACCAAGCTCAGGGAAAGAGTTACCGAGACAGAGACCAGAATCAGCCGGGCGGAAGACACACTCTACCCCCTGCAACATTCCCAAGAGGATTTAAAGCGCCAAATTCAGCTGCTGGCACAGAAGCATGATGACTTAGAAAATCGCGCCCGCAGATCCAACCTACGCTTTATTGGTCTCCCGGAGGGCTCAGAGGGACCGGATCCAGCAACTTTCCTAGAAAAGCTCCTAATCTCCACATATGGCAGAGAGGCCTTCTCTGGGACTTTCGTAGTTGAGCGGGCTCACCGTATGCCGGCGCGCCGCCCACCTGAAGGGGCCCCGCCGCGCATGTTTATAGCGAAGTTACTAAACTTCAAAGACCGTGATGCGCCTCGCCAGGCTGAAGGGTAACATCCCATTCCAGTCGGGACATGTGTCAGCCTTCCCGGACTTCTCCGCCGAAGTACAGAAACAGAGGGCCCGGTTCATGGAGGTAAAAAGGCGCCTTAGGGCTCACCATCTGAAGTACGCTATGCTCTTCCCCGCCCGACTCCGCGTGGCTGGAGACGATCGGGCCTATTTCTTTGAGGACCCAGTGCAGGCATCGGAGTGGTTGGACCATCGCGATGCTGAGCGGAACCGTCCGGCCCAAGACTGATCTCCAAGCAACGGTATGTAAAGATGAGACTCTGCGATAGTATCCAAGCTAATGCATTCATATGCAATTTACCCTCACCTAAATCTCTGCAATATGTGGTGGCCTGGTAATGCCAGACGCTGTAACCTCACCCTTGGAATGACTTTTTGCCCTAAGGTATGTTGGCGCTCAGGGAAATGCCCGCTACACACTCCAGCGCCTGGAACTATACCCATGTTTCAGATATATACAAGCCATAGACAGACAAAACCAACACACAGAACATGGGACCTAAACTGGAGTTCTGCTGGGTCTTGAACTTTTCCACTTTGAGAATGTACACACACAGTGATGAACTACCACCACGCGGCCCTCTCTCCTATTTTATAGGAACTCACGCTAACCCATCACCCATGAAAGAAGCAAGGAGAAGATCGGAAGTTACAACATGATATACAGGGGATAAGTAGCTCTTAACCCATGCGATATATTCCAGGTTGATTACAATTTCTATATGCCACAACCGGAGGAGAGAACGTCTCTCATTCCCGGTTGTAACCCAGTGTTTATTTGCCCTTACTAAAAGGTTTAACCCTATCCCGAGAGTGTAGCCGAATAGGCCTTCACTGCGGATGTTGGGGTTGTTGTGCACTACCTTGGCTCATACAGTTTGCAGTATGTTCAAGGGGAGTGGCACCAGTTATGGGTTTTATGTCCCAGCTAAGTTGGGGTGGCTGAGGGCTGGGAGGGGGGTTGGGGTTATGTTTCTGTTATTATTTTTTTTAAAGAACATGGATTTTATTCTAATGCAACATAAGGAACGTGAACATAGAATGCACCTAACACTGATACGATGCCATAACTTAAGATGTATTGTATTGAATGTATATGGACTTGCCCTGGGAAATGGTCTCACGTCGCTCCCACAATACTGTATGTCTGTTGAAGGATGACTGACGTCAAGTTTCTGACTTGGAACGTCAGAGGAATCCGAGACAAGGTTAAGCGCACTGCAGTTTTCGGACGCCTCAAGTCGTATCGGGCAGACATAACAGTACTGGTTGAAATGCACATCACAGGCCAACTCCAGTTGGCAATGAAGCGCCCATGGATAGGCTGGGCGTATCACACCACCCACTCTCCTTACTCCAGAGGAGTATCCATACTCATTGCCAAATCAGTTTCGTTTGGACTTGAGTCGGTGCGGACAGACCCCCAGGGCAGGTTCATTTTTCTGCAATGTATAATTTGTGGCTCGCAATACCTACTTATGGCCTTCTATGTTCCTCCACCATATAACTCTAGCCTCATTACTGAAGGCTTAACATACATGGCACAGTACCCTACAACACCTGCTATTTGGTTGGGTGACTTTAACGAGGTAGTATACCCCTCTTTGGACAGACTACGTATGCAACAAGGCAGCCTGGCCCCGGATACCACTAGATTCGGGCGTCTGCTGCGTGACTTTTCTCTAACTGATGCGTGGCGCTACAGACATCCACATACTCAAGCCTACTCATGCTTCTCAGCGACACATTCCTCTATGTCCCGAATAGACCTAATATTAATCTCAGACACACTTATACCATCCCTTACAGAATCTGGGTACCACACTAGATTCCTCTCAGACCATGCCCCTTGCTGGGCCACCTTGCGCATTGCTCCCCCCGCGGGGCCCCGCAACTGGCGGTTACATTCCTTTTGGCTTTCAGTACTTGAGGACCAGGAGGATATTAGCTCAGAATGGCAATTCTATTTCAATACAAATTGCGACACCGCTCCCATGGGTATGATATGGGAATCATTTAAACTACATGTCCGTACGATTATCTCCCATCGTATAAACAGGTTGAAAACCGCATCCAAACTCAGACTGACTCAGGCTACCGAACAACTAGACACCGACACCAGGGAATTTAGCTTAGACCCAACACCTGCCAAAGCATCCCTGCTTAAGCTACAAACGAGAGTGCTAGACCAACTCCTCTTTGAAAAAGCTAACCAGAAACGTCTCTTTTCTAAACAACGGGTATTTGAGCAGGGGGAACGGGCGGGCAAGCTCCTGGCATATTTAGCAAGACAAGACACGAGCCCCCCGGTGGTGGTCTCTTTGAAGGACCCTCAGGGCATAATAACATCGGACCCAGAAACGGTAACAAACATTTTTCGTAGATATTATGCAGATCTATACTCTTCTAAGGTGGGGGCTGCTGAGCAAGAGACCCAGGCTTTTCTTCAGAACATACCCCTTCCTAAATTGTCAGAGTCCCAGATGTTAGAAATGGAGGCCCCAATCTCGACTGACGAGATAGTGGCCGCGATAGCTTCGTTGGCCCCAGCTAAAGCCCCTGGGCGAGATGGTATTCCCCTAGATTTCTACGCCACTTATTCTGAAATATTAGTCCCTGAATTATTAAAACTATACAAACATATCTTTGAGACAGGGTCTCTTCCACAATCCCTTAGACAAGCAGTAATTGTAGTGATTCCCAAACCAGGCAAAGACCCCCACTATCCAGAGTCCTACTGCCCAATCTCGCTCCTTCAGGCAGATATCAAGATTCTAGCCAAAATATTAGCTCTCCGCCTTAATCGTATTATCCTATCCATAATCCATCCCGATCAAACGGGGTTCATGCCTGGGAAAAATACAGCCATGAACCTACGTAGGCTCTATATTAACATACAAGCAACACATGACACAGTCGGGGACAGAGCAGTGGTGGCGCTAGATGCCGCCAAGGCTTTCGACTCCGTGGAGTGGGAGTACCTGTGGGAGTGCCTTAGGGGGTTCGGTTTCGGTCCTAACTTTGTCAAGTGGGTACAACTATTATACTTCTCGCCGGAGGCCAGTGTACTTGTGAATGGGAGGACCTCGACACCTTTTCCACTGCAACGGTGAACCAGACAGGGGTGCCCACTCTCCCCACTCCTCTACGCCCTGGCAATCGAGCCTCTGGCTATATCCCTCAGGGTGCACCCAGACATCCAGGGTCTTAGGATGGGGAACCTGGTGGAGACAGTGAGCTTATATGCAGATGATATGCTGCTATACCTGCAAGATACCGGCCCATCCCTCCAGGCTGCCCTACAGACTATCGAAGACTTTGGTAGACATTCAGGTTTGAGTATAAACTGGACCAAATCACAAATCATGCCACTAGACCTAACGGCGCCCACACACCCCTCCGTATCCCTTCCTCTACAAAGAGTAGCATCTTTTAAATACCTAGGTATACAGATCACCAAAGAGCCCTCAGAATTTCTCCCCAACAATATTGAGCCATTATTTGCATATTTAAAACTGCGCACACAATCATGGGCAAGACTCCCATTGGGAATTATGGGTAGGATTAATCTATTCAAAATGGTACGAAAATGGTACGAAATTCTTGTATATAATGTGGAACTCGCCAGTTCTTATCCCTCTTAAAACCTTTAAAGCAATAGATCATATTCTTAATTCATTTATATGGGGAACCAGCCGGCATAAGTTGGCGTGGCACACTTTGAAAAACCCGACCTCTTCAGGAGGAACGGCTCTCCCAGACCTACATGCATATTATATATCGGCACAACTTTCACACTTATACCATCTTCACAAAACTGACTCCATTAGATATCAATCCTTGACTTGCAAGAAACCGAACTCAGCTGCTCACTCCCCTCTTCAGGTGATTTTTAGAGGCAGAGGCAGCAGGAGGGGCTGGGCTGTTCAGAACCCCCTGTTGCATCAACACAAGAGCATCTGGGAAAGTGCACTTAAACTCGTCGGGGCGGATTTTTTCCACTCACACACACCATTATGGCACAATCCACAACTACCAGAACTGAAGCAGCTGTCGGGAGCGATCACATGGGCGACAAAGGGTATAGTATACCTGTTTCAGGTGATCTCCCCTCTGGGTGTAAGAAGCTTTCAATCGCTACAAGATGAGTTTGAATTATCCCCACACATGAAATTTAGATATATCCAATTAAGGCACGCGCTAAACACCCAATTTGCGACAGGATTTCTCAACATACAAATGCTACCCATGGTTGATGTAATCATGGGAGAGGACCCTGAGAAATTAATCTCCACCCTATATACCACTATACGCACACGTACGGTAGCGAGGGTTGTTGGCACAGCTAAGCTCAGATGGGAGGTCGATATTGGCCCAATAGACGACTCGGACTGGGATGAGATACTGGAGAATGTTAAACAAGCATCACCTAAACTTTCTGACCGTCTTACCCAACTGTACATTATCCATAAGTCTTACCTTACTCCGGCCAGACTAACAAAATTTCGCCCCGACCAGAGCCCTGACTGTCCAAGGTGTGCAGACAACCCATGTTCTTTCTTCCACCTGCTCTGGTCTTGCCCACATATCCAGAGTTACTGGGCACAAATCATCAAATTCCTACATGACCAAATGGGCTCTCCAGTGCAGGTGGACCCCAGATTATGCCTTATGGGACTGCTCCCAGATATCACAATCGAGAAATACCAAGCCACATTCTTACAGGAAACTCTTTACTGTGCCAGAAAAGTAATCGCCAAATACTGGATGCGGCCTCACTCTCCCTCAATCCAAAACTGGATTGCCGAGACCAATAAATCATTGCCCAACAAAAAATTGCTATACAAACATAGAGGATGCCCGAACAAATACAATAGAGTGTGGGATAAATGGCTTGAAGCTAGCGAAACCTGCACGGAATAGCTTAACGTGGGCATGGTATAGGGGTGTAATGCAATTATGATAAACTATACAGTTTGCAATGCTTTCATATTCCACTGTAATCTATGATAACGAAACAGGATTAATAAAAGTAATTGACGCTTTTGTGTTATGATATTGCATGGTATATGTTAGAATATTATTCCAAATTCATAATTCGGCACTTATAGGTGTTATATTATATTCATGGCAAGCTTGCAAAACATATTTGTTTTTATGATTAATCATGATAAATAGAGTATGTGTGAATGACCTTGATCAATAGATTTGACATGATTCTTCATCTAAAGCTGAGCATTGCTGGATTTTTCTGGTGTAGCCAATTTGAGTATGACATTTAAGGTATCTTGGTGTAGAATGTCATGAGAAGACGAAAATAGACACGTGTCCACGTAGCTAAAGGAATATACATTGTGGATTATATACTGTTAAGTTAAGTTAGTTTGTAGTTCCAGTCATATTAATAAGTACTAGTATATAGTTATTTAATGTAAAGTTGATAATATGTGTTCATATTATATAGATGTTTGGTTATATGACATTACATGATCAGCATATTACTTCAAGTATGGAGTGTTACATGTGGGCTTGTCAATCGTATGCCATATATGACTATGAGTGCATACTGAAGCTAGCAGAAATGAATATGTGCCATACAAGGTTCTAAGTTGTAGTGAGGATATGACGTTCACACGTTCACATGTAACATATAAAGCCAATGCTTCCATATTGAAGGGCACACAGACACAGACAGACACACACACACACTCACAGTCATTAGATGACATTGACATGTATACAAGACACTTTGATAAGTTGGGACAGCTGAATTCTGCCAGAGGTCTAAGAACGTCATTTCCTGTTTCTTCTTTAACGACACACAAGACAGCATTGAGACAGGAGGGCAGCATCCATGAAGCATACATGCTTTCATAAGCTTATTACAGCTTTATAACTTTTTATTCTATTTCATATATTTTTACCTACATTGAACTGAACTATTATATTTTTTACATTGTATTTATGATGCCAATTGTGTGACAATAAACTCACACTTTGTTTCAAGTCAGTTTGGCTATCAATGCTATTCATCCAGAAGCGCCTCTGAGATACAAGAATATTAGATATTAATTAATATTCTTCATTTTGGCGAGCCAGCAACTGCCGTCATTTCTCAATTTTTACGGAAATCTCGATCCTTGCTGAGGGGGGAGAGATTAGCGCAGTTTTGCGAATATTCAAGTCTCGAGAAAAAAGACGGGTCAGAACCTATCAACCAAGAGGCGTTTGTGTTGCATCAGATGTGGACAAGAGGTCCAAGAAACTGAGACGGTTGAAGACGAGAAATTCTTCTAAATACGGTGAGTAAAAGTTATGGAATTTATTGATGAAATAGCGAGAGAAAGCAAGCTAGGGTTTAAAGAGGTGTCTTTATATCCAAATGACAGTCACTTGTGGAGATATATGTACAATGAATGCTTAAATGCCAATACACAGATTGATAAATCCAGGTTCACTGTACATAAATTACGTAAAAAGATAGCTAATATCTTAAGCTTAGTGAGAATATTTAACAAAATGATTATTAATGTTGATTTACCTGCTAAAAATGTGTGTACACTAAAGCAGACAGAAACTAACAATGTACAGAACACAGGAATACATGAAAATGTGTCCCAAGATTCTCTTAATTGTCCAAACTGTGAGATTTTTTGTAATTATATAGAGAATCTTGAGGAACAAATTGACTCCAAAACAAATCTTTTGGAAAGACTTCAGAATGACAGTAGATTGACACAGATTGCTGTAATAACTACAGATGACAAAAAGACTGAATCTAAATGTAAGCAACAATCCTCTTATATTCCGGAAAGTTCGGATATGGAGAATGTTGATGCTACTGATGAAAAAGAAATGAAACATAAAAACTTATTATGTAGGACTGCAAAACTAAAGTTGCAAATACATGACCAACTTATGAAAGTTCTAAAAGACTTTCCTATTTATGACACTGAGGCAACTGTATTTTCCAATTGGGATTTATTTGAAATGTTTGCGGATCGTTTTAATCTGTCAAATGATCAACGCAATTACATATTTCAGTTGTGGGTTCCTGTTAATTTTGCTAAACGAATTAACACACCTGTTATTGATGACGAAGGTCAGGAAAAACAAAATGACGCGACAGATAGACTGCGACAATTATTGCTATGTATGACCGGTGAGCAAATACCGACCATAGAAATGTTAGATCTTTTACAGACCACTGCAGAAGAAAGTCCAATTGACTTTAGAATTAAATTTTGCAAGGTTTATCAAATGATATTTGGAGTAGATGATGACAATGACCCAGGTTTAAAAATAGCTTTCATAAAAAAATGTAAATACCTTGACCCAACTTCAGTAGCCATAGCGCAGGAACGTCAAAATTTAAATGATATAGTAAGTTTCATTGATAAAATTAGGAGACAATTGAATCAAAGCAATCTCACACATGAGATAGCTATAATTCAATGTGACAAAAATAGTCAGGCTGCAGACATGTCAGAAACGACAGGTCTTAGTAGGAATGACAAGGACAGCTGCAGACAAGTGAGGCAAGGAGAGCCTATCACGTGTCTTTACTGTCATAGATCTGGCCATATGAGAAAACATTGCTGTAAATTTAAGAGAGACTCACAAATAAAAACTAAAGATATAGAGAATGAAAAATCAGCTTTTGTACAACCTGTTTTTGCATGTCAAGATAAAATTTTGACTGAATTGCCTTATGCCACTGAAGTCAAACAGATCAGTAATTTGACTGTTATCAGCAGTTCAGACAACACTGTCACTGAAAGAGAGGGTTTATTGCCATTGCCAAAAATAGAATCACATCGGGATTCAATTTCTCTGCCATTACAATATGTAGCACCAATTATTTTGGACGAGAATGGTAGGCCATATATACAATGTTTGCTGAATGGTAAAAACATTAATTGTCTCATTGACAGTGGATCTGAGATTAGCCTTACCAAAGAAAATATACCTGTGAAACCAAATTCTCCTATGTGTAATATAGTGGGTTTTAATAATACAGGTAATTCCACTGCTAGACAGGTATCTAATGTAACATTTGAAGTACCTGGATTAGTAAAAACTAACATTAACATTTGGGTATGTCACAAAGCAGAGAATATACTCGGCATTGATGTAATCAATGAACAAAAATGGGTGATCGATTTGGCTAATAAAAGTATTTGGAAAGATCCATCTAGGCCCAAATCAGTGCTTATTGATCCCTCTGTATACAGTAAAGTTGGTTCCATTACCAATATGTCTACAGAACAAAAGTGGCCTGATGTTGATGGTAATTGTGCTCTAAAAGAAGTGGTACAACGTTTTCCAAGTTTGTGGTCAAAGTTCAAAAATGACATTGGAACTTTGAAAAATACTGAATTGAATATTGAGGGAAAAGATCCAGAACCCCTTAATCAGTATGAGTTACCACTAGAATCAATTGGTCCACTTTCTGCCATTATTCAAGAGTTTGTACAACTTGGAATTGTAAAGAAAGCTAAATCAGTGGTAAATAACTGTATTTGGCCTATAAAAAATACTGATAATTCATATTCTTTATCAGTTGACTTAAGGACATTGAATAAACATATCACAAATAACCCAGTTCTTCCTGATAAATCTAACTTAAAGTTAAATTTGAATGCTGAGGACAAAGTGTTCTCTGTATTAAAAATTATGAATAGCCATTTTTCCCTTTCTTTAGCGAATAGCAGCCAGTACAAATTCGCATTCACATTCAGAAAAGAGACTTATACATTCACTCGATTAATACCTGGCCTAGGTATTGGTGATGGTATAGTTCATGAAACTATAGCAAAAATACTTTCAAAATTTTCTAGGCCAGACTGCATTTGTCAACATGTGGATACGATTTTGCTGAGTACTCAGAATATCGATGAACATATAGCTCTTTTGTCTGAGTTGTTTATGATGTTACAAGCTGAAGGTTTAAAATTAAACACAACAAAAGTTCAGCTGATGAAAAGTCAAGTGAAATACCTTCACATGCAAATTAGTCAAGGAAAGAGACAATTGTTGCAAGAAACAGTTAGAGATATCACTGCAATCCCAACTCCAACAACTCATAAGGCATTGCGTCAATTTTTGCATAAAATAAATCATTGCAAAGAGTTTGTACACTATTTCACAGAAAAAGTTAATCCACTATATAATCTTTTGAGAAATAAAGGTAATATAGTTGACCAATGGGGTCCAAATGAGGAAAATGCTTTTGAAATGTTGAAAAAAGATTTGCAGAATGCTCCAGCATTAAGTACAATAGAGGTTTGTTCTGAAGCATCTTTTGTTTTGAAAACTCATGTATCTGAGAATGCCATCTCATTAACATTGTCTCAATTACAAGAAGGTAAGGAGAAAATAATTGCCTATTTCTCCAGAGTTTTATCATTTTTGGAAAAAACTTTTGAGTCAGGTGTAAAGCAACTGCTAAGTGTTTACTATGCAATTAAAGCTACAGAGAGCATAGTGAAATCAAACAAAATCATTGTACAGACACCTGACTGCTCACTAAAAGGTATTTTTGAGGAAGATAGTTTTAAAGAATGTCGTAAAACATATCCTCTATGGTTCAGAGCTTTATCATCCAAACACATTCAGATAGATGTAAAAGGAAGACATCTTCAGGAATGTACACCAGCACATGTTTATACAGCTGAATTTGAGAAGTCTTCATCTCAGGTTTCCAGCATAAGAACAGAGAAGGACATAGAGCCAGTACTTGTTACTGCAGAACAGTCTAACACTAGAATAAGAGCTTCAACACAGAATACAGTTACGCACATTTCTAATCTTTTAGAGATGAGAACAAAGGCATAGTCCATTGTCATCTCTGGGTGGTACAAAACTTTTCTTTTGTTTGTGAAAACAGAGATTTGTATCATGACCAAAGGAGATGTTGCGTCCTGTCATACCTAAACTTCACAGTACATATGATTTATAGTTTAGGCCATCTTAGACAGGATAAGGACAGTACATTGTCATACAGAAGTTCTCTTTGAAGGAAAATATAAGATAGTGTTATTTTACATATAGTTTAACAAATTCACAAAGTTATTGTCTCATAATGTTTTAACATTTGTTGGAAAAAAGTTACAAGAATTTAATGAAAATATTTTATGCCTGATTAATGATACTGCATTTCTTTTACAGAAATGGCATCTAAAATCACATAAATATGGAAGATAACAAGCTCATATGAAGAGCAAAGAGAATATCAGGAAAATTCAAAGTTAAAGAAGGAATCCTTTAGGAATTTTGGACAAAAGATTTATACTTCAGATTTATGACTGTTTTATCTTATTCAACAAGATTTTTCTAATCTAACAGAACTTGAAGAAGAAACTTTAAAGACATTTCATGAAGAAAAAATTAATCAGAAGAAACTTTATCTACTATAGATAAACAATTTGGGACTCAAACATTTGTCCATATACATTTTTTGATAATCCGATTATTCTGATATTAATGTTCATATTAAGTTAGGATTATCATTATTATTTTTATTTATTTTTCCTTATTCATATATTGAATATTTTTAGGTAACAACTGCACACTCATTCTAGTTTATAGAACATCTTTTGTTCATAACTTAAAAAACATATTACTCTTAATAGAACTATGGAAAGTTATGACAAGTTTTAGAGTGTAAAGTATATTTCCAAAGAGCTAAAATATTATTTGAGCACAAATATGGAAATATATTATTGCATAATTTATTTTAATAATAATAATAATAATAATAATAATAATAATAATAATAATAATAATAATAATAATAATAACTATTGTTATTATTATTAATATTAGTAATTATAGATATGAGTCATCATTATGTTATACATTTTTAAATTCTATATCATTATTTTAAGATTTTGAATAGATAGATATAAGAGAAGTTAAAGTAAAAAGAAAAGTGATTAGAAAGGAGAGTTATTTCTAGCTGCTTCAGTTCTGAGGAATATTGTGTTCAATCATTTGATACAAGGATGTGTAAATGTGACACGAATGATGTTTTGAATGTATTAGAATATTTTGATATGATTAATCATAATTCAGGGGGGATTGTTAGAATATTATTCCAAATTCATAATTCGGCACTTATAGGTGTTATATTATATTCATGGCAAGCTTGCAAAACATATTTGTTTTTATGATTAATCATGATAAATAGAGTATGTGTGAATGACCTTGATCAATAGATTTGACATGATTCTTCATCTAAAGCTGAGCATTGCTGGATTTTTCTGGTGTAGCCAATTTGAGTATGACATTTAAGGTATCTTGGTGTAGAATGTCATGAGAAGACGAAAATAGACACGTGTCCACGTAGCTAAAGGAATATACATTGTGGATTATATACTGTTAAGTTAAGTTAGTTTGTAGTTCCAGTCATATTAATAAGTACTAGTATATAGTTATTTAATGTAAAGTTGATAATATGTGTTCATATTATATAGATGTTTGGTTATATGACATTACATGATCAGCATATTACTTCAAGTATGGAGTGTTACATGTGGGCTTGTCAATCGTATGCCATATATGACTATGAGTGCATACTGAAGCTAGCAGAAATGAATATGTGCCATACAAGGTTCTAAGTTGGAGTGAGGATATGACGTTCACACGTTCACATGTAACATATAAAGCCAATGCTTCCATATTGAAGGGCACACAGACACAGACAGACACACACACACACTCACAGTCATTAGATGACATTGACATGTATACAAGACACTTTGATAAGTTGGGACAGCTGAATTCTGCCAGAGGTCTAAGAACGTCATTTCCTGTTTCTTCTTTAACGACACACAAGACAGCATTGAGACAGGAGGGCAGCATCCATGAAGCATACATGCTTTCATAAGCTTATTACAGCTTTATAACTTTTTATTCTATTTCATATATTTTTACCTACATTGAACTGAACTATTATATTTTTTACATTGTATTTATGATGCCAATTGTGTGACAATAAACTCACACTTTGTTTCAAGTCAGTTTGGCTATCAATGCTATTCATCCAGAAGCGCCTCTGAGATACAAGAATATTAGATATTAATAATATTCTTCAGTATATAATATGTCAACAACAAATCCGAGATACATTGTGAACACATCTCTGTTTGATGTGCAATACATTTCACGTCTGTAACTGTATGTTGTATACAATGTCTATGTATGTCATGAACACGAATAAACATGTTCTTTTAAAAAAAAAAAAAAAAAAATGTACCAGTTCAAAATTACAAACAGATTCTACTTAACAACAAACCTACAGTCCCTGCTGTTCAGAGTATATAGGGCCTGGGGGCCCCACACCTTTCCTTTTTTAATTTGGGTGCGGGGTTCCCCTTAATATCCATACAAGACCCAAAGGGCCTGGTAATGGACTGGGGGGTACTCATGCCGTTTCTCTCACTAATTTTCATCCATATTGCCAGGACCTGACATTACATTAAAGCTGCAAGCAGTTTTAAATGACTTTTATTCCTTTAATAATGTCATTTTGTGCAGGGACTGTTCTAAGCACGGGAAACACACTTTACAGGCATGCTATAGACACCCGCCAGGTACGATATTTAAAGGAATAGTTCACTTTTTTTTTTTTTTACTTTAAGCATCATTAAAATCACTGCTCCCGAAAAAACGGCAGTTTTTAAAAGTTTTTTTTTGCATTGATACATGTCCCCTGGGGCAGGACCCAGGTCCCCAAACCCTTTTTAGGACAATACCATGCAAATTAGCCTTTAAAATAAGCACTTCTGATTTCAAACGTTTGAGTCCCATAGATGTCAATGTGGTTCTAACGTTTGTGCAAATTTTCGGTCCGTTCGCAGGTTCTGGTGCAAAAAAAACCGGGGGGGGGGGGTTCGGCTCATCCCTAGTGACCACAGCTTTCTGCAAAGCCATATACTCACAATAATAGCAGTAGGGATAAAAGCAAGAGCCAAGAGTCAAGTTTTTATTTTTCATCCTGCAGCCCTGACAGCTGTGGAGAGACTTTCAATGGAGAAATCAGGGCTGCAGAATGAAAACACTTGTATTTATTCATACAATCAGCAAGAGGCTTGAGCATTGTCATCTTAAACTCTGATAGCTGCAGGGGGAGCTAGGAGGTAATAAGATCTGACATTCTAGGAAGTGTTGGGTTGCTATTAACTTTGCAGAGCTTAACAGTATAGGAAAAAGAAACCAATTAAAAAAAAAAATTGGCACACAGGTATCTGTTATATGTGTTTTAATAAATGCACCAAAATAAAAAAGGTTGATCTGGTGATAGAGTCTTTCTAATTACTGCATCACAATTTGAAGTTTTGCAGATACAGATTAACCCCAGAATAGTAATTTTCATAAACAGAAACTCATACATTACATATACTTTTCTGCACAAAGAATATAGACATAGTATAACACTTTTGGGCTGATTAACAAAGCGTTTGCGCTATGAGTACGCCGATGCGCAAATTACATTTTCGTAATTACAAAATATTTGCGCCGGTAACACAGAGCGATCCCCATTTACTATTCTCTTCCTGGCGCACGGGAAGAGGCGATCGGTACGCCACTATAGACATGGCGCATGGCATCTTTAACTTAAAATTTAAACAAGCTGGAAGTGCCAATATTATGGGGGTGATGTGGGGTGATGTGAATAAGTGTAGTACTAACTGCCCAAGTCACAAATATGCCCAAAATTGAATGAGAAAGTAACTTTTTCTGACAAGCACCCAGTGGCCCCGCCGTCTGTTATTTAAGAGCCGTCAGAAGACAAGAAGCGTCACACTGCGGGAGCCTCCCATGGATGCAGAGTGGCCCAAGAACGAAGAAGGGAAGACGACGCCGCGGAGGAAGATGCCTGACGAGAACACCGGAGCAAGAAGCAGAGGATCAGAGGAAGAAGAAGATGGCGGAAGAAACCAAAGGAAGGTAGAAGATAGAAGAAAGAAGATAGAAGATGGAAGATGCAAAGAAGAAGCATTTAAATAAAGGAATTGTCAAAAACTGTCTTTTGTCATTTTTAACATTTTTAACACTTTTTTTGTGAAATGGTAGGGGTACAAGTACCCCCTTACCATTTCACACGGGGGGGGGGATCTGGGAGTCCCCTTGTTAAAGGGAGCTTCCAGATTCCGATAAGCCCCCCACCCGCAGACCCCCACAACCACCGGGCAAGGGTTGTGGGGATGAGGCCCTTGTCCTCATCAACATGGGGACAAGGTGCTTTGGGGGGACCCCAAAGCACCCTCCCAATGTTGAGGGCATGTGGCCTGGTACGGTTCAGGAGGGGGGGCGCTCTCTCACCCCCCCTCTTTTCCTGAGGCCTGCCAGGTTGCGTGCTCGGATAAGGGTTTGGTATGGATTTTTAGGGGGACCCCACACCATTTTTTAAAAATTTTGGCACAGGCTTCCCCTTAAAATCCATGCCAGACCTGAAGGGCCTGGTATGGATTTTGAGGGGGACCCCCACGCCATTTTTTTGTTTTATTTTGGTGCGGGGTTCCCCTTAATATCCATACCAGACCTTAAGGGCCTGGTAAGGAATTTCAGGGGAACCCCACACATTTTTTTGTTCCTAATTTTGTTTTTTTTCTTAATGCTGTTTTTATCAATGAACTGTTATGTGTATTGCCGGACCGACATTCCATTATAGCCGAGAGTAGTTTTAAATAACTTTTATTCCTTAAGGGCCAGTTCACACCACATGCAGTCCAGTGTGTTTTTTTCTGCATCAAAAATGCACGGAAAGTAGGTTATATGGTTTTCAATGGCATAGTTCACACCAGTGCTTGCAGTTCCAGTGCGTTTCCAGTTCCAGAAAAAAATGTAGAACATGCTGCATTTTTTATGCACTGGACTGTACTGGAACGCTGTAAAATGCATCAAAAACACACTAGAATGCACCTAAATGCACCAAAAACGCACTGCAACACACTTGTCCTTATTTAAGCTTAAGAAAAAAGAGGGGGGAAACAAGCACTGGACTGCATCAAAAATGCACCAAAAACACACTGGAACGCATCAAAAACGTGCATGCAGAAAAGCACCTGGAACCCATCCGGACTGCATTTCTATGATGTGATCTGGCCCTTAGGGTCAGTTCATACCATAGAAATGCAGTCCGGACGCGTTCCAGGTGCTTTTCTGCATGCGCATTTTTGATGCGTTCCAGTGCATTTTTGGTGCATTTTTGATGCAGTCCAGTACTTTTTTTCCCCCCTCTTTTTTCTTAACCTTAAATAAGGACAAGTGTGTTCCAGTGCATTTTTGATGCATTTTACAGCTTTCCAGAACAGTCCAGAGCAGAAAAAATGCAGCATGTTCTACTTTTTTTTCTGGAACTGGAACGCACTGGAACTGCAAGCACTGGTGTGAACTATGCCATTGAAAACCATATAACCGAATTTCCATGCATTTTTGATGCATAAAATATGCACTGGATTGCATTGGTGTGAACTGGCCCTTAAGCAATTTGGCATATTTAAAGGTATTTCTCCTTGTTTCGTTTTTGGGGTTGTCCAATTGGTGACATTGATATATGTCCCTTAGGGTGGGACCTAGGCCCTATACCCATTTTAAGGCCAATAATTAGAAAATTAGAAGATAAGCCAGTCAAGTAGGGACTAGTAAAATTGCCAAGTCAGTTCCCTTAGAATGCAATGGTATTTGTTGTAGAACTATTGCACATGTTAGGCTCTTTAGTTGCCCCCCTGAACTGGGAGGTGTTTTGTCCCATCTGTAATTTTGGTGCATGCTGGATGATGTGCTTCATTTTGGACAGGGGGGTGGCTTATTTTGTGCTAGCTGCATTTGGGTTGTTCTTGGCATGCTCAGGGACTTTGTTTTTTTTGGTGGTGCTTTTTGTGTGTGAACATTAATTGGATGTTTCTGGGCATGCTCAGAGTGTGTTTTTGGGTTAGTAATTTAAGGACATCCTTAACAGGTGTACTCACTTTTAAGTTCTCTCTACATTGGGTGAACTTGCATTTTGTGTGTTTCATGGACTGTCCATGTGTTTGCAATTGCCTCATTAGCACACAAAGCTATGTTATAAAAAGCTTGCAGATAGCATTCTTTACTTTGCCCTGAAAAGAGCCAAGATTGTGTGATGGTCTGAATTTTTCTTTGCTAAGCTCAATAGAGCGAAAGGGGATTCAGAAAACCCTGCGGTTTCAGGTTATGCCTGGTCATCTGCATAAAGTGAGTTTGGAGTTCCTTGTTCAGGATTTGCTGGAGAAATCAGTTGCAGTGGAACCACGTCACATCTATTGTATCCAGAACCATGCAGCACCAAGGCACTATGATGTTTCTTTTGTGCATAGCAATTTTTGCATGGGAGTTATTTAGAAGTGTAAGGAATTGGAGAAAGCTAACCATGAGTCTATAAGGCCTTTCATAGTGGAACCCTTGTATGCTATGGAGGAGAAACCATTGGTTGTTCACCTGTTTAACCCCTTCACAGACATTGCCTTGGTAGTGGCCTTTTTGAAGAGATACTGCTCTGCAGTGAAGGGAGGCTTCAGGCTGACTAATCGTCTGGGGATCTTTAATGGCAAATTAAAGTTTTATGTCAAGCTGAAGGTGGATTCTGAAGGGATTGGTGGAGTGCGGCATCCACCAGCTAATTTTTCAATAGCAGGAAATAGAGGGTTTCCCTAAAACCCTGGTCAACCGACATACTGCAGAAGATGTCATAAGTTTGGGCATACCAGAGATGAATGTAATGTGGAGATGCACTGCCGGAACTGTGGGGAGGAGGGACATGAGGCTGGGGCTTGCTTGATTAAGCGGGCCTGTGATATATGTGGACAGTGTGATCATACAGTGAAGAATTGTCCAAAAGTAAGAAGGGCCTATGTCTCTTATGCTGAAGCTGTCAGGCACACCGCTGAGAGTGGATGACAAGTGTCCACACAGGTGCTGTCTGACTCTCCTGAAAGACAGGAAGAGGAGGAGGAGGTGGTGGTGGAAGAGGAAGAAAGTGGGCACCAGGGTGTGGAGGAGAGAGTGAAGGAAAGAGTAGAAGTGCCACCCACCAATGCAGAGCCATTAACAGCGGGGAGTGGAGCAGAGGTGGAGAGGGCAGTGGAGGAGGCTATGGAGGAGTTGGCAGCAGAATTACAGTTGGAGCCGGAAGTGCAGGAAGCCCAAGAAGAGGAGGTGGAAAAGATGGAGGCACTGGGTGCTAAGACCAAGGTGGACACTTTGGAGAGCCCTAAGAAGAGAAGGGCTAAGAAATTGAAAGTAGAGACAGCTGGAATTGAAAGACGTAACCCCTTTGAGGTCCTGGGGAATGTTGGAGTGGAGGTAGAATCACCAGCATTAAGTCCGGGGACTCCAGAAATTTTTCAGCCGGCCACATTGTCGCCTAGTCAGGAGTTTTTGGATGATGAAAGCGTTATGACCCTGAGGAATGTATGTCAGTTTTCTGGCTTAAGTGATAGGTCTGGGGGTGAATGATGCACATCTTTATGTGAATGAGCATCAAGCTGGTGTCCCTCAATGTGAGGGGTTTTGGGTCTTCTGCTAGTGTGCCGTTTTTGAGGACTTGAAGGTCAATGGAGGAGACATCATCTGTCTACAGGAGTGTTTTTTTAATCGACCGCCCAAGCCTATGGTCGGCAGTTGGGGAAAATAGGAATGCTGGGGTAGGCATTATCATTACAAATAGGAATATTCGCATTATGTCTCATGTTGTGTTAGTGCCATGAAGATTAATTATGGCAGATTTAATTTTGTTTAACCAGAAGGCTTTTTAATTTAGATGCTCCTGTGAATAGCCAAAAACGTCTTGAGTTTTTTGAAGTTTTGAAGTTAAATGCAGTGGGAAGGAGACCTAGTGTGATCATGGGTGATTTTAATACAATCCGATTTGTGAAAGATCGGATAGGAGTAGCGGAGACTAAGTTAGATGTAGGTAGCACTATGCTGAATAGGGTAATTCAGGACTTGCATCTCAATGATGCTCATACTGTTCTGGGTTTGGTGGATCCATATTTCACTTTTTTTTCGGAGTGTGGGCGCACCAAATCCAGAATTGATTTATGTTTGTTTTCTGATGCGTTCAAATGTGCTAATGTTAAACACAGGCCGGTAATTTTTTCAAACCACGTGGCAGTATATGTTGATTTGAGTATGGGAGATAGTATTAAGTTTGGTTTAGGGGTATGGAGGTTAAATAGTTTATTGTTGCAGGACAAGCATGTCAAAGCCCATTTTAGTAAGGTATATAGTAGATGGGTTAATAGGAAAAAAGAAAAAAGATTTTAGTAATATTTTGGGGTGGTGGGATTGGGTCAAAAGGAAAATTAAATTCTTTTTTCAGAAAAAGAGTAGGGATAAAAGTAGCAGTGAGAAAAGGAGATATTCTCGTTTACAAGTCAGGTAGGCTACATTATATTCATTTAGAAATATGGGCTATGACATGGCCGATTAAATAGACCATGGTAGGAAAAGGATTAAAGAGGTATTAACTGAAAGAGGAAAACAAATTATTTTTCAAGCGAGAGTTAAACACCTGGAGCAGGATGAAAAATGTTCTAGATTTTTTTTCAAGAAGGTTTGTAAGGAAAGAGGAGTGTTTGAGGGTGTGTATGATGAAGAAGTTAGGGAATGTAAGTGAGAGAATGTGCTGGAATGCGTGACTAAATTTTATGAACGATTGTATGAGGGAGTGTGTGTTGATGAGTCAGATACTAGAATGTTTGCTATGGTAGAGGATAATTTAGATGAGGATGATAAGGTTTTTTTGCAGAAAGCAGTGAATGCGGAGGAGGTGTGAGAAGGTGTGGCAAGCATGGGGGCTAATAAAACCCCGGGAGGGGACGGCTTACCAAGTGAGTTCTTTAAATTGTTTTGTGATATCATTAAGCGGGATGTGGTTGAGGTATTTAGTTACATGATGAGGGAAGGCACTATATCCGAATTTATGAGAGAGGGGGCAGTGGTATTAATTTATAATTAGGGGGATAAAATGGATATTCGAAATTGGAGGCCTATCTCCTTACTAAATTCAGACTACAAGGTCTTTGCAAAAATGGTGGCGAGGAGATTATCTAAGGTCATTAGTAGGATGGTTGGCGAGACGCAGGCCTATGCAATGCCGGGTCAAATGATCTCAGAGAATTTAATTTTAGTTAGGGATATAATTAATTTTTGTAAAGATAGGAATAGTTCGATTATCCTGACATCATTTGACCTTGAGAAGGCATACGATAAAGCAAATCATGGGTTTTTGTGGGAGGTTTTGAAGCGGATGGGTATACCACAGCTGCTCATTAATGCAATAAAAGGGTTGTATTGGGGGATCAGTAATCGGGTTCTGGTTAATGGAAGTTTGGGGCAGGCTTTTTTGGTTAAATCTGGGCTTAGACAGGGGTGCCCCCTGTCCCCTATTCTCTTTATTTGTTTTATTGATCCACTGTTAAGGATGATACAGAGGGATAAGGTGGTGAAGGGCTTTTTGGTGCTTGGGAGTGGGGGGAAAATTGTGAAATGTTTAGGTTATATGGATGATGTGGTGGCAGTGTGTCAGTCGATGGTGGGTGTAAGAAGGGTGAAGTTACTTTTGTCTGATTTTTGTGTATGTGCAGGAATGAGTGTGAATTGGAATAAGTGTAGTTTGGGTGTGTATGGAAGACAAGTGGAATGTGTGGATGATCAGATTGGGAAGGTTGAGGATAGAGTGAGGATTTTGGGTATTGTGTTTGACTATGGAATGAAAGGGGAAGTGTGCTGGAATGAAGTGGGAGAAAAGATAGCCAAGAAGTTGAGGTTTTGGTGTCTACGAAAATTGTTGAGTTATGGGAAAGTTTTAGTAGTCAAGGCAGTAATCTTAGCTTTAATTTTGTATACAAGTAATATCTTCCCTCCTGGGGAGATAAGATTGAGGAAAATTATTAAGTTATTGTTTACCTTTTTATGGGGGTCGAAAATGGAAAGAGTCAAGAGAGAATATGTGTGTAGACGTGAATGTAATGGTGGGTTGAGTTTTCCGAATGTGAGAGTGTTTTTGTTAATGCATTATTGGTTTTGTGTGGTGAAAATTTTGAGGAATGGTGGAGTGTGTGCTAGGATGATAGCTTTTTCAGGTGGGTGGTTGTTTGGGAGATGGGGGTTGGTTGGGAAGGGATTCAAGGATACCCGGTGGCTTACGTGGTGGCACGTGACTACTGGGTATTGGAAAAGTTTAGGGTAGAGTTTAAGTTGGCATATTTAGGAGAAGGGGAGAGGGATAAAGTGAAGGTGAGGAAGTGGTTGATAGAGAAGGAGTATGTGTGTAACCTTAGGGGAGTTAATGCGTCAGTGGCTGGGGAAGTATGGAAGAAAATTAGTATATATGGGGTGACAAATGTGCAGAGACAGATAGTATGGATGAGTTTGCATGAATGTCTAGCTACGAGGCTATTTATGAAAAGGAGGGATTCGCGTGTGTCTGATATTTGTCCGAGAATGAATTGTGTGGGTGTAGAAGACAGTGAGCATGTGTTCTGGGGGTGTGGTGTAGCGAAAGATGTAATCAATAAGAGTCAAGATCTGGTGAAAGAAATAACAGGAGTGAAGGTGAGTGAGTGGAAAATTATGATGTATGGCTTGGGGAAACTGGAAAAAGATAAACAGAGAGTATTGTGGTTAGTGTTCTGTGCATTAAAGGAAGTGTTGTGGGATGCACGCAACTTGTATGTATATAAAAATGTTTCGTTAGACAGTAAACAATGTATAGGATTATGGCTAAGCAAGCTATACTTTTTTTTTTTCTTGTTGGATAAAAAGAAGGGTGTGGATGCCGAAGCCATCTGGAAGTTTAAAAAATGGAGAATGTTGATTAAAAATTAAGTCTCTTCCACGATGATGCAAGACCTTGTTGGAGACAGTGAATGAGCGTCAAGCTGAATAGTCTCTTGAGAGTTTTCTGAAGTGGAATTGAAAAAAAAAAGAGTATATTTGGTGTCCTTATTGAGTTTCTAACAAAAAAAATTTTCTATTTGTATTTTGTTTATTATGTTGTTGCAAAAACAGATGTGTTTTTATGCAATTTATTTGTTATTTTGGTTTGTTGATTTTTTTTTTGGGTGGTGGTTATTTTACCATGTAATCTTTTTTATGTTGGCAATTTTTTGTTTTTACGTTGTTCACTTTGATTTAACTGTCTGTGCTGCATTATTTTTAAAATTATTTCTCAAAATGTTGTGCCTAATGTTGTTTTAATCCTTAATAGATGTCCATTTGTGGGTGCACTCCTTTTAACTCCTGTTAATTTACACTGCAAAAGGGTCAAACCTCAAACATATTCTGTTAGTGTCTCAAATTAACATACATGTGTGTATTTTGCTTTCCTTGCATCTTTTCCAAGTCCTGTTTTTTTTTTTTTGAACCAAAAAAATTGATTCAAGTTTTTTATGTTTTATGTGTGTTCTTTTCATGCAAAGGATTTCCCAGCTGCAGCTTAACTAGGCTGATTGTCATGTCTTAGACAAATCCCTTTTTTATTTTTTTTTAGCTTTCCTGGTGCCTTCATGGTAGCACATGCATGGATTGTGCGTATGCTGCCATGGATAGTGACCAGGAAAGTAATATTTCAGAGTGGTAAGTATTCAATTTTCTTTTTGAGCAGTGGTTTTTAGCCTCAGTCCTCAAGTACCCCCCCCCCCCCCCCGACAGGACATGTTTAGGAAATGTTATCTTATCTAAAATAGCTGTCCAAAATACAAAGCCATTGACTTTGATTTAAAGCACCTGTGCAAGATGAAGGAAAACCTGCAAACATAGCCTGTTAGGGGGTACTTGAGGACAGGGTTGAGAAGCACTGATTTAAAGCACTGAACTAAAATCAAGCTGAAGACTAGGGATGAGCCGAACACCCCCCTGTTCAGTTCGCACCAGAACTTGCGAACAGGCAAAAAATTTGTTTGAACACGCAAACACTGTTAAAGTCTATGGGACACGAACATGAATAATCAAAAGTGATAATTTTAAAGTCTTATATGCAAGTTATTGTCATAAAAAGTGTTTGAGGACCTGGGTCCTGCCCCAGGGGACAAAAAAAATGACGTGGGGGGGTCCCCCTAAATTCCATACCAGGCCCTTCAGGTCTGGTATGGATATTAAGGGGAATCCCGGCCAAAATTTAAAAAAAAAAAGGCGTGGGGTCCCCCCTTAGAATCTATACCAGATCCTTCAGGGCTGGTATGGATTTTAAGGGGAACCCCTGTTGTGGAAAATTTTATATTAATGTATTGTCATAAGTCTCCCAGTGTCTGTTCAATCACAGCCCACTCTAAAGAGCTGACTGGGGCAGACTGACGCTGGTTGAGATCTGTTAGGTAGTGGAAAACTTCCTGGTGTTTAGAGAGAGGTGTTTGCGAAGAGAAGACATGTCCGCCAGCAAGGGGCCACTGTGCAATGCACAGAACGATCGTCTGGTGGGGATGCGTTCACTCTGCAAAGACATTATCGGTTTAGTGGTGGTTTGCTCGTCACCCCTGGTATGCCTGATCAACATGTTTGGGGTGCCATGACATACACCTGCAGATAATATCCCATGCACGAGGAACTTTAGTCATCGTCATTTAGTATATTGTATCATGTCCTGTAGTAATTGGTGGTTGTTTTGTGTTCTGTTGTTAAATCCTTATATGGTCACTCACATCCTGTGAGGTCATATCCTGTGAAGGGAGCGATTGGCTGTTGGGGCCAGGGCTTCCTGTTTGTGATTGCTTTTGTGGTCTTTTGAATAAAGGAGGCAGACAGAGCTGTAAGGGCAGTCTTTCTGAGATGAGAATGTAAGAATCATGTGTGTGATTATTTGTGAGCATGAGGCACACACCAGAGGATGAGCTATGGCAGAAGAAAAGACATATGATCAAAAGGTGAGATGCATTTGTATCATTAGACGAAATTGTTATTATGATTAGAAACAGGAGATTTGGCTGTGTGCTCTGTTTGCAGCCAAATTTCGCTGTCACCCCGCACCAAAATTAAAAAAAAAAATGGCGTGGGGTCCCCCCAAAAATCCATACCAGACCCTTTTCCGAGCATGCAACCTGACAGGCTGCAGGAAAAGAGGAGGGGACGAGAGAGCGCCCCCCCTCCTGAACCATACCAGGCCACATGCCCTCAACATTGGGAGGGTGCTTTGGGGTAGCCCCCCAAAACACCTTGCTCCACATGTTGATGTGGACAAGGGCCTCATCCCCACAACCCTTGCCCAGTGGTTGTGGGGGTCTGCGGGCGGGGAGCTTATTGGAATCTGGAAGCCCCCTTTAACAAGGGGACCCCAGATCCCGGCCCTCCCCCCCTGTGTGAAATGGTAAGGGGGTACAAAAGTACCACTACCATTTCACAAAAAAACTGTCAAAAATGTTAAAAATGACAAGAGACAGTTTTTGACAATTCCTTTATTTAAATGCGTCTTCTTTCTTCTATCTTCTTTCTTCTATCTTCCTTCGGTTTCTTCCTCCATCTTCTTCTTCTTCTGGTTCTTTTGGTTCTTCCTCCGGTGTTCTCGTCCGGCATCTCCTCCGTGGCGTCTTCTTATCTTCTTCTCCTCAAGCTGCTCCGCATCCATGATGGCATGGAGGGAGGCTGCCGCTGTGTGACGCTTCTCTCTTCATCTTTTTCTTCATCTTCTTCGCTTCATCTTCTTCTCTTCATCTTCTTGTCTTCATCTTCTGTTTGGGCCGCTCCGCATCCATGATGGCATGGAGGGAGGCTCCACCCGGTGACCCCGTACCCTCTGACGTACGGGGACTTGACGGGGACTTCCCTGTGCCATTCCCCGTGATGTCAGAGGGGGAGGGTTTACATAACGGGAAGCTCATCCCTACTGAAGACAATCCTATTCTAATTGTGGACATTTGAGGGAAATCAAGATTTTTATTTTTTATTTTTATTTTTAATTTTTTTTAAGGTTGGGCTTTGTGTCCCTTTTCTTAACATTGGCTTCGCTTCCTGTCACCTAGCCAAACAGGAAGTAAGAGTAAAACCCTAACAATATTTTTCCTTGGGGACACACAGGTCAATCTAACTAGTGCCCCCACTATGCAAATTGCACTCTAGCACTTTGTTGTGTACACCCCAAATTATTAGGTATTTTGGGGTTTATTAAAGGCAAATCCTTTCTGCAATACAAGTGTAGTTGATGAAAATCTGAGGGGTAGTACTGGTGATTTTATCATCCAATCATGTAGAGGCAAATATGCTGTTTTTTTTTTTCTTTTTCTTGCTTGTCCCCCTTGGATCTCCAGCAACTGCACTTCTAAGTAGTGAAAAGTGGATATACCTTCTAGTAAATAAAACCCAAGATACATAATAATTTAGTAATGTTTTTGGCAAAATGCTAGAGTGCAATTTCCCGAATGGGGAAACTATTTAGATTGACCTGTGTGTCCCCAAGGACATACATTGGTAGGGTTTTACACTCACTTCCTGTTTGGCTATGTGACAGGAAGTGAATCATTTTAAATGAGAAACTGGCCAAATTGGGGAGGTGTCTTCATCCTATCAGGGGTGTAGAGATTTGACAAAACTTCTAATCCCTCTGCAGTCTATCCCCAAGCAAAAATAAGAAAGGATTTTAATTAGTTTAACTTTGCAAAGACACATTCCTAAGATCAAATGCATGTTAATGGCCCATTTAGACCTTTAATAGAAAGTCATCAGTTGCCTTTGACTCTAAACATTATTTTTGGCCGGTCCTAGAAATCTACATCTGTTTTTCTTTTAACCACTTGGTGTCTGTGCTATAGCCAAATGACAGCCACAGCGTGGACCTGAATTTCTGGGAGGCTGTCATAGGACGGGCTCCCCGTGTTCTTCCTGCAGGGCGCGCACTGAGTCACTGAGACTCGGGTGATCACAGATCGAAGTAAGGGCCGATCCCGGCCCCTTACCACGCGATTAGCTGTCAGCCACTGACGGCTGATCACATGATGTAAACTAAAGCACGGTAATTGTTTATTTTTTCTTCTCACGCTGAGAACATGAGGATAAAAATAAAAGCTGGTCACCGGCTTAGGTGCAAGGGACATTGGTCCTCAAGAGGCAATTCTGCCTCATCTGTGCCCACCAGTACCACCTGCCAGTGCCACCATCAATGCCCAACAATGGTCCCAAGTAGTGCTGCCTATCAGTGTAACCAGTCAGCACCCATCAGTGCCGCCTCATCAGTATACATCAATGAAGGAGAAAAATTACCTGTTTGCAAAATTTAATATCAAAATATCCAAAAATATACAAAATTATTTTTAAAAATCTGTCTTTTCTTTTTTTTTTGAACAAAAGAAAAAAAACACAAAGGTGATCAAATACCACAAAAATAATGCTCTATTTGTAAACTTAAAAAAAAAAACATTTGGCTAAGTATGACCGCGCAATTGTCATTTAAAGTGCATCAGTGCTGAAAATTGGTCTGCACAGCAAGGGGGTTTAAGTGCCCAGTAAGCAAGTGGTTAATTTCCATGCCAAATATGGATTTCTGTAATAAAGATGTGTGCCCGCTGTGTATACGGCATGGGCATAAGCAAGTCGCACACATATGAACAGTACTCATTGTAAATCATGGGGTAGAACTTGTGATGCAACTTTTCAGTCCCAAGTGGCCTTAGGCTCTCTTTCCACTACTGCGAGTTGTTGTGCGACTTGACAACTTGGCAACTTTTTGCCGAAACTTGAAGCAATGCCTGTGTATTTTTGAGGTCTATGGACCTCAAGTCGCATCAAAGTGGGACCAAAGTAGTGCAGGGACTACTTTGAAGTTCCTGCGACTTGAAGTCGCACACATATGAACGGTACTCATTGTAAATCATGGGGTAGAACTTGTGATGCAACTTTTCAGTCCCTAGTGGCATGACAAGTTGCAATAATGGAAAACAAGCCGAAAGAGCACATTGTAAATCACGCAACTTTGGGGTTGAAATAGTTGAAAGAGAGCATTAGGCTAAAGTGGTAATAGGAAGAAGCACTGTAAGAATTACTTCTAATTGTAGAAAACCAAACAGGCTCTTGCACTAAATCTAATTTATGGAAGATCTAACTGATTGGCCAGTGTATGGTGACCTTTAAAGATTTGAAAACTTGAATTTCTGGTGTTTAAGCCTCATACACACGATGGGACTTTGTACAAACTTTCCCGTGGATTTTTGTAGAAAGGGCGTTGGCCTTAGGGTTCTTTCACACGTTCTTTCACACGGACGTGTCCGTGTACGGAGTACGGAGCGGGGGATTGCTCCGTGGATCCCCGCTCAGCAGGCAGATGACAGGTCTGTCTCTGCACACTGTGCAGAGACAGGCCTGTCAGAGTGCTGCTCTCCTCTATGGGGATCGGATGATGATGGACTGTAGAGTCCGTCGTCACCCGATCTGATCCGCAGACGGATGGAAAAATAGGTGTTTCCTCCGTTACACTTTTTCGGATTGGAGTGGGTCGGATGTCAGTGGACATGTCACCACTGACATCCGACCCTCCATAGAGGTCTATGGAGTGTCCATTCAGGTCCGCAGGTCCTGAAAGGTCCGTCCGTGTGAAAGGGGCCTTAGGCCCCTTTCAAACTGGGGCGGTGCGGGCGGCAGCGGTAAAACGGCGCTATTTTTAGCACCGCTTTAACGGCGGTATTCGGCCGCTAGAGGTTTTAACCCCCGCTAGCGGGCGAAAAGGGGTTTATATAAATCCACCCACAAAACGCCACCGCAGCAGCGTTTTGCCGGTGGTATAGCCGCGCTGTCCCATTGATTTCAAAGGGCAGGAGCGGTTTATACACCGCTCCAAAAGGTGCTGCCAGCAGGCCTTTTTTTAGGCCCCTTTCACACTGGGGCATTTTTAGGCACTACAGCGCTAAAAATAGCATCTAAAAAATGCCCTAAAGAAGCGGCTCCATTCACTCCAGTGAGGGCTTTCGCACTGGAGCGGTGCGCTGGCAGGGCATCACAAAAAGTCCTGCCAGCAGCTTCTTTGGAGCGGTGAACTCACTGCTCCTCCCCATTGAAATCAATGGGGCAGCGCTGTGATACTGCCGGCAAAATGCCATTTTATGGGTGTATTTAACCACTTTTCGACCGCTAGCAGGGGGGTTAAAACCGCCCCGCTAGCAGCTGAATAACGCTGCTAAATCGACAGTAAAATGGCGCTAAAAATAGCGCTGCTTTACCGCAGACTCCCCCACCACCCCAGTGTGAAAGGGGCCTTACTGTCCTGCTAGCGCACCGCTCCAGTGTGAAAGCCCGATTCACACTGGAGTGAATGGAGCCACTTCTTTAGGGTGTTTTTCAGGTGCTATTTTTAGTGCCTGAAAAACGCGCCAGTGTGAAAGGGGCCTTAGCATTTCACATGGACGGATAGAATTGTGCTTTTAGCTGCGTTTTCTACCGCAGCTAAACGCACACAGTGCTTTCCTATGGCCCCATTCACACACTGCGTTTTGATTACATGCGGTTTGGTGCGGATAGAAAAAATAGAATTGACTGCGTCCAGGAGCGATTTAGAGCAGCTATCCGCACATAACCGCAGGTAATCGCACTGCATTGTGTCAGCTGCAGATAGCAGCACTGAGCTGGCTTGCTCATCGGGAAAGGAAAAAGTGTTTTGTATCTTCTGCTGGACTCCCCCGCTATCTTTTTCCAGCTCTTTTGCTGGGGGGGCCCGGTCTTCTGCCACTGTCCGGCTCTTCTCTGGTATCTTCTGCTGGACTCCCCCGCTATCTTCTTCCAGCTCTTTTTCTAGCGGGGGCCTGGTCTTCTGCCACTGTCCAGTTCTTCTGTCGCTGTCCGGTTCTTTTCCGGTATCTTCTGCCCGACTCCCCCGCTATCTTCTTCCAGCTCTTTTTCTAGCGGGGGTCCGGTCTTCTTCTTCTACGTTGTCGTCTTCTCCCCTCTTCTCTTCTTCTGATGTTGACATGATGCTCTCTCTCGCTGTAATGCCATGTGCGAGGTGTGCGGCGACTTATATAGGCTTGGGGTGTGGTCACCGTGTGATGTCACCGGGTGACCCCCGCCTCTTATGACGGCACAGTCCCATCATGCCCCGGAAGAACCGGACAGCATCAGAAGAACTGGACAGCGGCAGAAGACCGGGCACCCGCTAGCAAAAGAGCTGGAGGAAGATAGCGGGGGGATCCAGCAGAAGATACCGGAGAAGAACTGGACAGGGACAGAAGAACCGGACAGTGGCAGAAGACTGGGCCCCGCTAGCAAAAGGGCTGGAAGAAGAGAGCGAGGGAGTCCAGCAGAAGATACTGGACACCGGGAGAAGAGGCGGACAGTGTGGAGAAGAACCGGACACCGGGTGAAGAGGCCGGAGAGCACGGAAGAAGACCCCCGAAGTGGGAAGAAGACCCCCGGAGCTGCCTAATAAATTACTTTAAAAACCTGTGTAGTGTGTTTTTTTCTTGACACTTTTCTCCCCCAGGTGAATGGGTAGGGGTACCATGTTCATGTAGGGTGAGGGGCCGGGATCTGGGGGCCCCCTTATTAAAAGGGGCTCCCGGATTCTGATAAGCCCGGACACGCAGACCCCGACAACCAACGGCCAGGGTTGTCGGGAAGAAGCCCTTGTCCTCATCAACATGGGGACAAGGTGCTTTGGGGTGGGGGGGCCCGCAGCGTGCCCCTCTTCCCCAAACTACCCATCCCCCATGTTAAGGGCATGCGGCCTGGTATGGTTCAGGAGGGGGGGCGCTCGCTCGTCCCCACCCCCTTTCCTGACCGGCCGGGCTGCGTGCTCGGATAAGGGTCTGGTATGGATTTTAGGGGGTTCCCCTTACAATCCATACCAGACCTAAGGGCCTGGTATACCCCAGTAGGGGGAACCCATGCTGGTTTTTCTCGTGCCGCTTTAATAGGAAGATGTGTTTTTCCTATTGCAGCGAGTGCAAGATGTACCTCGCCGAGAACCAGAGCGATGGGATTGCGCTGGAAACATTGGCCAGGTGCTGCTGTGCATGCGCCGGCTCACATGCTCAATTAAGGATTTATCCGGCGTGCCAATTAAGGTATGAACCGGCGCAGCACATTCATCTTAGTAAATGACCCCCTTTGTCTATTCCTAGCTTAAAGAAAAACTTCAATAAAATAGTCAGAAATTGCTTAGTAACCAGTAACTGATGAGACAATAAAGACTTTGGTCAGGAGTAAATAATTACTTTTGGCATCTAGAATTTAGGAGTATATAATGAACACAGGAAAAAAAAAATGTGACAGGCCTCCATCTCTATTATACATACAGTCAGGTCCATAAATATTGGGACATCGACACAATTCTAATCTTTTTGGCTCTATACACCACCACAATGGATTTGAAATGAAACGAACAAGATGTGCTTTAACTGCAGACTTTCAGCTTTAATTTGAGGGTATTTACATCCAAATCAGGTGAACAGTGTAGGAGTTACAACAGTTTGTATATGTGCCTCCCACTTTTTAAGGGACCAAAAGTAATTGGACAGATTAACAATCATCCATCAAACTTTCACTTTTTAATACTTGGTTGCAAATCATTTGCAGTAAATTAAAGCCTGAAGTCTGGAACGCATAGACATCACCAGACGCTATGTTTCATCCCTGGTGATGCTCTGCCAGGCCTCTACTGCAACTGTCTTCAGTTCCTGCTTGTTCTTGGGGCATTTTCCCTTCAGTTTTGTCTTCAGCAAGTGAAATGCATGCTCAATCGGATTCAGGTCAGGTGACTGACTTGGCCATTGCATAACATTCCACTTCTTTCCCTTTAAAAAACTCTGGTTGCTTTCGCAGTATGCTTCGGGTCATTGTCCATCTGCACTGTGAAGCGCCATCCAATGAGTTCTACCCTCTGTATTCACTCTGGTGAAGTCTTCTCTTGATTGTTGACTTTGACATACATACAACTACCTCCTGGAGAGTGTTCTTGATCTGGCCAACTGTTGTTAAGGTTGTTTTCTTCACCAGGGAAAGAATTCTTCGGTCATCCACCACAGTTGTTTTCCGTGGTCTTTCAGATCTTTTGGTGTTGCTGAGCTCACCGGTGCGTTCTTTCTTTTTAAGAATGTTCCAAACAGTTGATTTGACCACACCTAATGTTTTTGCTATCTCTCTGATGGGTTTGTTTTGTTTTTTCAGCCTAATGATGGCTTGCTTCACTGATAGTGACAGCTCTTTGGATCTCATATTGAGAGTTGACAGCAACAGATTCCAAATGCAAATAGCACACTTGAAATGAACTCTGGACCTTTTATCTGCTCCTTGTAAATGGGATAATGAGGGAATAACACACACCTGGCCATGGAACAGCTGAGCAGCTAATTGTCCCATTACTTTTGGTCCCTTAAAAAGTGGGAGGCACATACACAAACTCTAGTAATTCCTACACCGTTCACCTGATTTGGATGTAAATACCCTCAAATGAAAGCTGAAAATCTGCAGTTAAAGCACGTTTCATTTCAAAACCATTGTGGTGGTGTATAGAGCCAAAAAGATTATAATTGTGTCCATGTCCCAATATTTATGGACCTGACTGTATAAACAAGGAGCAATGGTCATGGGACTTTAAAAAGTATTGATACAAAAAGAATATAAAGTAGAAATATATTTTACAATCTGAATAAAAACATTCCATAATGTTGAAATATATAATACAATTGAGTAATGAGATCAAAAAGGCCATTAAAAAAGCTGACATATAGCACTAGGGATGAGCTTGAACATTGGGTGTTCGCCGAACAGCGAACATTATGCGGTGTTTGCGGCAAATTTGAAAAGCCGCGGAACACCATTAAAGTCTATGGGACATTAACATGAAAGACCAAAAGTGCTCATTTCAAAGGCTTATATGCAAGTTATTGCCATAAAAATGTATTTGGGGACCCGGGACCTGCCTCAGGGGACATGTATCAATGCAAAAAAAAAGTTTTAGAAACTGCCGTTTTGTCAAGAGCAGTGATTTTAATAATGCTTAAAGTGAAACAATAAAAAGGAAATATTCCTCTAAATATTGTGCCTGGGGGCCCCCTTAGTATGCCTGTAAAGTAACACATTTTCCCATGTTTAGAGAACCGCCACAGCAAAATTAAACTTCTAAAGGAAAAAATGTCATTTAAAACTGATCGCGGCTGTAATGTATTGTCGGATTCCGGCAAAAGAGAAAATTCATTGAAAAAAATGGCATGGATCCCCCCCGTCAATTACCGGGCCCTTTGGGCCTGGTATGAATATTAAGGGGAACTCCTCACCAATTTTTTTTTTTTAAATGTGTGGGGGTCCCCCCCAAAATCCATGCTAGGCCCTTCAGGTCTGGTATGGATTTTGAGGGGAACCCTGCACCAAAATGAAAAAAAAATGGTGTAGGGCCCCCCAAAATCCATATCAGCCCCCTATCCAAGCATGCAACCTGGCAGGCCACAGGAAAAGAGGTGGGGATGAGAGAGCGCCCCCTCCTCCTGAACTGTACCAGGCCACATGCCCTCAACATGGGAAGGATGTTTTGGGGTCCCCCAAAACATCCTGTCCCCATGTTGATGGGGACAAGGGCCTCATCCCCACAACCCTTGCCCGGTGGTTTCTGGGGGTTTGCAGGCCGGGGGGCTTATTGAAATCTGGAAGCCCCCTTTAACAAGGGACCCCCAAATCCCGCCCCCCCATGTGAATGGGTATGGGGTACATTGTACCCCTACCAATTCACCAAAAAAAGTGTAAAAAATAGTAAAAATGACAGGAGACACTTTGGGACAAGACTTTTATTAAAAAATAAAAATGTCCCGTGATTTAAATCCATCTTCGATGACAGTGCCCGACGGATCGAAAAAAGGAAAAAAACCCGCAAGAACTCCGCCTCCATGGAAGGCTCCCGTTGGGTGATGCTTCTTCCAGATGACAGCTGTTATATAGCTGAGGACGGGGCTACCTGCTGACTAGGGATGAGCCGAACACCCCCCTGTTCGGTTCGCACCAGAACATGCGAACAGGAAAAAAGTTCGTTCGAACACGCGAACACCGTTAAAGTCTATGGGACACGAACATGAATAATCAAAAGTGCTAATTTTAAAAGCTAATATGCAAGTTATTGTCATAAAAAGTGTTTGGGGATCCGGGTCCTGCCCCAGGGGACATGGATCAATGCAAAAAAAAGTTTTAAAAACGGCCGTTTTTTCAGGAGCAGTGATTTTAATAATGCTTAAAGTCAAACAAAAAAAGTGTAATATCCCTTTAAATTTCGTACCTGGGGGGTGTCTATAGTATGCCTGTAAAGGGGCGCATGTTGTTTAGAACAGTCTGACAGCAAAATGACATTTTGAAGGAAAAAACTCATTTAAAACTACCTGCGGCTATTGCATTGCCGACAATACACATAGAAGTTCATTGATAAAAACGGCATGGGAATTCCCCAAAGGGGAACCCCGAACCAAAATTAAAAAAAAAAAATGACGTGGGAGTCCCCCTAAATTCCATACCAGGCCCTTCAGGTCTGGTATGGATATTAAGGGGAACCCCGGCCAAAATTTTAAAAAAAAAATGACGTGGGGTTCCCCCTAAATTCCATATCAGACCCTTCAGGTCTGGTATGGATTTTAAGGGGAACCCCGCGCCAAAAAAAAAAAAAAACGGCGTGGGGTCCCCCCAAAAATCCATACCAGACCCTTATCCGAGCACGCAACCTGGCAGGCCGCAGGAAAAGAGGGGTTGACGAGAGTGCGGCCCCCCCTCCCTCCTGAACCGTACCAGGCCACATGCCCTCAACATTGGGAGGGTGCTTTGGGGTAGCCCCCCAAAACACCTTGTCCCCATGTTGATGAGGACAAGGGCCTCATCCCCACAACCCTGGCCGGTGGTTGTGGGGGTCTGCGGGCGGGGGGCTTATCGGAATCTGGAAGCCCCCTTTAACAAGGTGACCCCCAGATCCCAGCCCCCCCTGTGTGAAATGGTAAGGGGGTACATAAGTACCCCTACCATTTCACGAAAAAAGTGTCAAAAATGTTAAAAATGACAAGAGACAGTTTTTGACAATTCCTTTATTTAAATGCTTCTTCTTTCTTCTATCTTCCTTCATCTTCTGGTTCTTCTGGCTCTTCTGGTTCTTCCTCCGGCGTTCTCGTCCAGCATCTCCTCTGTGGCGTCTTCTATCTTCTTCTCCTTGGGCCGCTCCTCACCCATGGCATGGGGGGGAGGCTCCCGCTCTTCTCTTCTTCTTTTCTTCTCTTCTTCATTTACTTCTCCGGGCCGCTCCGCAATCCATGCTGGCATGGAGGGAGGCTCCCGCTGTGTGACGGCGCTCCTCGTCTGACAGTTCTTAAATAACGGGGGGCGGGGCCACCCGGTGACCCCGCCCCCCTCTGACGCACGGGACATGACGGGACTTCCCTGTGGCATTCCCCGTGACGTCACAGGGAAGTCCCGTCAAGTCACCGTGCGTCAGAGGGGGGCGGGGTCACCGGGTGGCCCCGCCCCCCCGTTATTTAAGAACTGTCAGACGAGGAGCGCCGTCACACAGCGGGAGCCTCCCTCCATGCCAGCATGGATTGCGGAGTGGCCCGGAGAAGAAAATGAAGAAGAGAAGAAGAGAAGAAAAGAAGAAGAGAAGAGCGGGAGCCTCCCCCCAATGCCGTGGGTGCGGAGCGGCCCGAGGAGAAGAAGATAGAAGACGCCGCGGAGGAGATGCTGGACGAGAACGCCGGAGGAAGAACCAGAAGAGCCAGAAGAACCAGAAGAACCAGAAGATGAAGGAAGATAGAAGAAAGAAGAAGCATTTAAATAAAGGAATTGTCAAAAACTGTCTCTTGTCATTTTTAACATTTTTGACACTTTTTTAGTGAAATGGTAGGGGTAAGAACCCCCTTACCATTTCACACAGGGGGGGGCCGGGATCTGGGGGTCCCCTTGTTAAAGGGGCTTCCAGATTCCGATAAGCCCCCCGCCCGCAGACCCCCACAACCACCGGCCAGGGTTGTGGGGATGAGGCCCTTGTCCTCATCAACATGGGGACAAGGTGTTTTGGGGGGCTACCCCAAAGCACCCTCCCAATGTTGAGGGCATGTGGCCTGGTACGGTTCAGGAGGGGGGGGCTGCACTCTCGTCCCCCCCTCTTTTCCTGCGGCCTGCCAGGTTGCGTGCTCGGATAAGGGTCTGGTATGGATTTTTGGGGGGACCCCACGCCGTTTTTTTTTTTTTTTTTTGGCGCGGGGTTCCCCTTAAAATCCATACCAGACCTGAAGGGTCTGGTATGGAATTTAGGGGGAACCCCACGTCATTTTTTTTTTTTAATTTTGGCCGGGGTTCCCCTTAATATCCATATCAGACCTGAAGGGCCTGGTATGGAATTTAGGGGGACTCCCACGTCATTTTTTTTTTTTAATTTTGGTTCGGGGTTCCCCTTTGGGGAATTCCCATGCCGTTTTTATCAATGAACTTCTATGTGTATTGTCGGCAATGCAATAGCCGCGGGTAGTTTTAAATGAGTTTTTTCCTTCAAAATGTCATTTTGCTGTCAGACTATTCTAAACACAGGAAACATGCGCCCCTTTACAGGTATACTATAGACACCCCCCAGGTACGAAATTTAAAGGGATATTACACTTTTATTGATTGACTTTAAGCATTATTAAAATCATTGCTCCTGAAAAAACGGCCGTTTTTAAAACTTTTTTTTGCATTGATCCATGTCCCCTGGGGCAGGACCCAGGTCCCCAAACACTTTTTATGACAATAACTTGCATATTAGCCTTTAAAATTAGCACTTTTGATTTCTCCCATAGACTTTTAAAGGGTGTTCCGCGGCATTCGAATTTGCCGCGAACACCCCAAATTGTTCGCTGTTCGGCGAACTTGCGAACAGCCAATGTTCGAGTCGAACATGAGTTCGACTCGAACTCGAAGCTCATCCCTACTGCTGACGTAAACGGGTGATCCCGCTTCCTCTGACATCACGTGGCCTACTTTATGTACTTTTTGTATCAATACTTTTTGAAGTGACAAAGTCCCATGACCATTGCTCCTTATTTACATATATAATGAACACAGTGCAATGGTCAGGAGTATGCAATCCACAGTCCAGCATACAAAGTGCAGCAACCATAGGTATGAAACATTCAACAGTAAGTTTACCATACAGCACAGTGTACAGAGTATGGTGGTCAGGACAAAGTAGGGTTCATAGTATTCTACATAATTCTGACTGCTTTACTCTATGATGTGCTCAGTGTTGTCCACTCTTTAATGCAGCACTCTCTGTATACAGAGTGCAGAGGTCATGTTATCACACAGCACAGAGTGCTGAAATTCAGGCAAAAATCTCCCCTCCCAGAAAAAGCTATTCTCTATACCTCCAACCAACCCCATCAATAAAAACTTCCCCCACAGAAAAATTGCTCACACACAATGAAACCCATGTTCCTCTCACACTCACATACATTGCAAATCCCTCTTTCCCAAACATTCAATGCAGCCCTTGTCTCCCCTATCACTTATACATACAATGTAGCTCCCCCTCCACACACACATATGCACTGCGGTCCCCAGCTACATAGATATGTACACTGCAGTACCCCCTGCCACACACATACAGTACATCTTTTTCACACATACATACCCTGTAGCCCCTTCCTCACACAAACATACAATGTAAGCTCCCTTTGGCACACATAAATACACTGTACCCCCATCCACACACAGATACATACAATGAAGGCCCCCCTCCACAAACATAAAC
This sequence comes from Aquarana catesbeiana, assembly GCF_042186555.1. Taxonomy (NCBI): domain Eukaryota; kingdom Metazoa; phylum Chordata; class Amphibia; order Anura; family Ranidae; genus Aquarana; species Aquarana catesbeiana. The sequence goes on along the minus strand of NC_133330.1, from coordinate 181,773,801 downwards.
ATATACTGTAATCACGCACACATAAACACACACACCACGCCATACATACTGTATATGAAATGCAGCTCCTCTGTCCTGAAGATGAAGCTGTGGGTGGGCATGGCAATATGCTAAGCAGAAAAAAGTATAATATTCCTATTCTCTTCCAGTGGGGCATGGAAAGCTGTGGAAGGTGCTGTGAAATACCATGGATGATAGGGGTGGTACTGTATAGAGGGCCAGCGAGCCTAATTTTAAAAAAGGGCAGGAAGTAGCAGTGTTGGGACATAGGGCACCCAGTGATGTGGAGCATGTGCCCTGTGTGTCCAGAGCTAGTTATGCCCCCTGGTAGCTAAAAGGACCACCTTGTAGGTAAGAGTTGGAGTGTAATGTATCAAATGGGTTCAAAAGTCTGTTTTTAAGTAAGAAGATAACCAGATTTATAATTTTGCTACCTACAGGATATTCAGTAATGTTGTGTACACACGATTGGAAATTCCGCCAGCAAAACTCCAATGAGAGCTTGTTGTCGGAAAATGCGACCGTGTGTATGCTCCATCAGTCTTTTGCTGGCGGAATTCCAGCCAGCAAAAGATTGAGAGCATGTTCTCTATTTTTTCGGTCGGGAAAAGTTCCTAACTGAAAATGCGATCATCTGTACAAATTCCGAAGCGCAAAATTCCTACGCATGCTTAGAAACAATTCGATGCATGCTCAGAAGCATTGAACTTCATTTTCTTGGCTCGTCGTAGTGTTGTACATCACCGCGTTCTTGACGGTCGACAGTTCAGAGAACTTTTGTGTGACCGTGTGTATGCAAGAGAAGCTTGAGCAGAATTCCGTCGGAAAAACCATCCAAGATTTTTCCAACAGAAATTCCGCTCATGTGTACAGGGCATAAGGGTTTACATCTACTTTAAGAGGCCTGTGAGTGACTAAAATCCCTATACTAATCTCTCTTTCTATGCATTTTATTAGCAGCACTTGCTATGTTTTTCCTATCATAACTAAAACATTGTCAGTTTGACCCCTTTCACACTGAGGTGCTTTACAGGCGCTACAGCGCTATAAATAGCACCTGCATAGCACCTGTAAAGCTCCACTCCTGTCTCTCCAGTGTGAAAGCCCAAGTGCTTTCACACTGGAGTGGTGCGCTTGAAGGATGTTAAAAAAAACTCCTGCAAGCAGCATCTTTGGAGCGGTGTATACACCGCTCCTGCCCATTGAAATGAATGGGCAGCGCGGCTATACCACTGGCATAGCGCTGCTGCAGCAGCACTTTGCGGTGGTTTTAACCCTTTCTCGGCCGCTAGCGGGGGTAAAATCACCCTGCTAGCGGCCGAATAGCGCCACAAAATTGATGGTAAAGCGCCGCTAAAAATAGCGGTGCTTTACCACCGACGCACCCACCACTTCAGTGTGAAAGGGGCCTTTGACTGCTGGGAAGCCACCTTTTTATGTTGAATGGACTAGCTTATCCAAAAGCCCCTGTATTGGCCATTTTAAGGCAACTAATCTAAGTTAAATGGACATGCATTACAATTTGCAAATTCCTGCATTAGTTCACTGGATAAGAAAACCACAAACACACAGATTTCACCTCAAACCATATTAGTGTTGAATCTGAACCTCATTCCTAGTAATGATAAAATTATGAAAATGAAAGCAACAAAATATTCATAGTAACCTGTGACAGGTTGAAATAAAAAAGTAAATAAAGGTATTAGGTGAATGTTTGAGTTAAAACTTATACAACAAAATAAGGACATCTGGATCTCCATGTATACATGACATTTGCCTGCCTGTGTCAATACTTCTCACAACAAGCATACAGCAAAGGTTTGTAAGAGAACTGTCTGATTTTGTTATCTCTATCGGAGTTAGCCATGTAGCCAAAGTATTAGCACACCAGCCTAGAAGCAAACCTTTTTAGAAGGTGAAGATGATAAAAGCTACTCACATATTTCCATAAAATTTACCTAAAAAAAGGTACATTAAGCTTCCATAAAATAGTAAATATTTTAGTATTTTTTTTCGTACAGAATCAGGCAAGCAAAGCCTATCATAGGCATTACATTTGTATAGTCGTACAAACAATTACCTTATCTGACAAAATATTTATAAATACAAATAATACAAACCCAGCCAAATTTACTTTTACCTGGGAGAGAGATAGATCCCCTGTTGGGTTTCACTGCTATCTGGGACTCCATCAGAGATTTCCTTGCACTTTATGTTCCATTCACAATGGCTTCAACAAACTGGAAGTGATAAAAAATCCACAACAGGGGCACAGACAGCAATAAAAAATTTACAATAGTTCTGTCCTTCCGCTACTCTACTATAAGGAAAACAACAATCTCTCCTCACAATTAAAGTTTTGAAAGTGTTATGTGAAAAGAAGTGTTACAGGAAGTAAAAAAAAAATAGAAGATAGAATGTTGAGCATGTATGGAGATTCCAGATGACAGCAATCAAGAATCTAATCCTCTGATTCAACATGGAGAGTCTGACTTTTAGGCTATTTTCACACTGAAGTGCTTTTCAGGCGCTTTCACACTAAAAAAAGCGCCTGAAAATCTCACAAAAAACTATTTAAATTAAAATCAATGAATGCTTTAACACTGGGGCAGTGCGCTGCCAGGGTGGTGAAAAAAAACGCCCTCTCCATTGAAATGAAAGGAAAGCTCTTCAAAAGCGCTCTGTGTTTTACTGGCAGTTTAGAAGCGCCTCAGTGTGAAAGGAGCCTTAGGCTCCTTTCACACTGAGGTGCTTTACAAGCACTACAGCGCTAAAAATAGCACCCGCATAGAGCCTGTAACGAGCCTCTCCTGTCTCTCCAGTGTGAAAGCCTAAGTGCTTTAAAGTGCTTTCACACTAGTGGTGTGTTTGCAGGACAGTAAAAAAAGTCCTGCAAGCAGCATCTTTGCAGCACTATATGAGCGATGTATACACTGCTCCTAAAGCGCCCCTGCCCATTGAAATCAATGGGGCAGTGCCGCCAATCCGTTGGCAAAGCAGCGCTGCAACGGCGCTGCAGAGGGAAGCTTTAACCCTTTTTTCGGCTCCTAGCGGGGGTAAAAGCACCCTGCTAGCGGCCGAATAGCGCTGCTAAAACGACGGTAAAGCACCGCTAAAAATAGCGGCGCTTTACTGCCGACGCCCGCCCCAGTGTGAAAGTAGCCTTATGCTACCAATTCTGGCTGCCATGTAGCACCTTCCTTAACAAAAACCTTTTTTTATGCTGTACACATTAAATTATACACTTAAGACTTTGCATAAGCAGTACATAATTAAATACAATAGACATTCATTTCTGTTACCTTGGAAAACATTGTTGATCCAGGGAATATCTGATTGCCTCTAGGGGGATCAGGAAGGAATTTTTTCTCCCTGCTGGAGAAAATTGGATCATGCTTTGCTTTTTTTTTTTCCTTCCACTGGATCGACTGTGAGTTTAGGATTGTGTATATAGGATTGCATTTTTTCTCTTTTATTGGTTGATTTAGATGGACTAGCGTCTTGTTTCAACCAGATTATCTATGTTAGCTTTACAGATCACTAGACACAAACAGCTCATTGTAGAACAAAAAGATGTCACTGTTTCAAAAATCCAGAGAACAACCACCTGTTTTAATAATAATCTACAAAGTCCTTTTAGAAAAGCAAACATATTATCTCTTAGGAAACCTAATATTAGCATATGATTAATATTGTCTAGTTTTATAAGTAATTTATTATTTAATACTATTTATTCATAAGGAAAATACATGATATTTTTTCCTATTAAACTAAAAATCATTTTCATTTTTGCCTGTGTTACAATTGGAGATTTACTTGATTATGCTCTCATGGAGCCCTGGACAGTAGCAAAACCCAATGAGTATTTTACCCCTTATACACTTAAAAAAAAGCTATGTATATTCAAGATGTATTTATAAATATAATAACTGTATTATTGTTTATTTTACTAGATGACCAACTGTAGCAAAATGCCCTTTTTCTTTGTCCCTGAGTTCTCAAAATCCTTAGGGCTCCTGGGTAAGCCTAGAAAATAGGTTTCCCTGTTTTCCCTGTTTTCACCCCCAGCAGCTCATAGAGACTGCAACTAATATGGAAAGTTATGGCTGGGCATGTGATCTGCAGCCATTTTCTGGGCTATTAGGCAAGGGGGTGTCAAAAAAAATAGCATTGGGTGGACACTGCACTGGGCAACATGAATTAATCTAAAAAAGAAAAAAACTTCATTAGGCCAGGAGCCTTGATTTTTTTAAAGCATTTTTTTTTTTTTATAAAACAAAAACGGAAAATTTATTATCAATATTTACCGTAATTTTCCTTTCCTGATGGACTCCATGGCAGACTACGTGTGGGTTAACCCCCCTCCTCTCCAATGCTATAGGACCCCACTCGCATACATTTGAGCTCACTACTAGAGAATGCATTCCATTTTTAGCCAACTCTTTGACCGATGGGTGGGAAAATTACGGTAAGTATTGATAATAAATTTTCCATTTTCCTGACAGACTCCATGGCAGACTATGTGTGGGAAATGACTAGCCAATCCACACGGGTGGGTATGCTGATCAAAAAAAAAATAATTTAACCCATCAACTGACAGGACTCTTAAACCAAAGTTCACAGAAGATAGAAACACAGGCTCTATGCAATAATGTGACATAAAGGTACTAATGGAGGCCCATGAGGCCGCTTTACAGATGACGTCTAGAGCCACATGCCAGGCTGCTGCCCACAACGCTGCCATACCCCTGGTGGAATGTGCCGTCACTGTCTCTGGAGGAGTCATGCCCTTGGCCCTATATGCTTGCTGGATGGCCTGAACGATCCAGGCCGCAATTGTTATGGACAAAGCTTGCTTCCCTCTGTTACTGCCTGAGTGCTAGATAAACAGGTAGACTGAGTGTCTAAAGGAGGAAGTAACTTGCAAGTACTCTTCAGTATTCTGCCTACATCCAGAGGATGAACTTCAGAGGACCCCGGGGTCCTGAATGCAGGTAGGACAATTTCTTGGTTCTCATGGAACACTGAAGTAACTTTTGGGTTTGAGCCGAGCATAGGGATGAGGACCACCCGGTCTGGAAAGAAAATCAGGAAAGGTTCTTCATGACCCAAGGACCCGATCTCCGAAACCCTTTTGGCCAAAGTAATGGCAACTAGGAAGGCAACTAGGAAGGCAAATCTTTGATAGAAAATGGAGCGGATCCTGTGGTATTGGGACCAGCCAGCGAGTCAAGAACAAGAGGAAGATCCCATTTGGGAAATCTTGGTCTTCTTTGGGGCCTGAGTCTTGTCGCCCCATGGAAGAACTGCTGGATTAAAGGGGGAACTGCCCATGATGTTCTGGAGAACACTGACAGAGCTGAGACTTGAACTCTGAGAGAGCTGATGGGTAGAGAAAGATCTAGGCTGGATTGGAGGAATCTGAGGATATCCCGGACTCCTGGATTCCTGAACGATCTGCCCGTAGAGGATGAGGATTCAATGGACTTGGCCCATATCCTCTCATAAAGTTTTTTCATGTTCGCTTTTCTCAAGCTCATGAGGATGGAAATCACCCTTGAAGCACACCCGAAAAGATTCCAGCCTTTCCCTCTCTAGAACCAGACCATCAGTCTTAGTGACGCTGGGCACGGGAGCAGGACTGCCCCATGAGAAAGAAGATCCAGCCTGGTTGGAAGAGGTGCCGGGTCCCAGAGGCTGAGCTGGTTCAGGAGGGGAAACTATGGCCTGGTCGGCCAGTAAGATGCAATCACTACCACCTCAACTGCTTCCACTTAGAGTCTCCGTAAGAACCTGAGGATGATCAGAAGCGGGGAAAAGGTGTATGCCCTGTTGAATCTCCACTGATCTGTCAGTGCATCTACTCCAAAGGCCTGGCTGCAACAGCCCAGAGTGTAATACTTCTTGATTTTGAAGTTGCAGGGGGATGCAAATAGGTCTACTTCAGGATTGACTCCCAAGGACAGGATCCATTCGAAAGTTTGCACATGAAGAGACCACTCGTTGTTGGCTAACTGTGTGTGAGACAGGAAGTCCGCTTGGATGTTCTGGACTCCGGGGACAAAGACCGCTGAAATATTGGTCAGGTTTTTCTGAGCATAGGACATGACGGGCTAGATTTCTTGGAGCAGTGTGGAGCTCCGAGTGCCCCCTTGTCTCTTTACATAAGAGACCGCTGTGGTGTTGTCCATTTTCAGTAAAACTGACTCCCCTTTCAGGAGATGAGTGAAAAAAATTGAAGGGCACACCAGGCTGCTCGTAGTTCCAGGACTCTTGAGCCCGGGCAGTGCATCCCACTTGCCTTGAGCAAGTTCTGACCCACAAAGTGCTCCCCAACAGCACCGCTGGCATCAGTCATGACTGTGACCCATGAGAAGGGGGAAATGGAGTGGCAGGTGAGCAGATTTCTGCACTGAAGCCACCAGAAGAGGCTGTTCCTCATCACAGAGGTTGTGTGACTGGACTGATTGCTGTCCCCTGAGTTCCACTGACGGAGAAACACTGTCTGGAAAGGGCGTAACCTCCACAGGGACCATTTGACCATGGGGGTCACAGAGACCATCATGCCGATAATTTTTAAGCACTGTGAGGCCTTTAGGCATTCTCCCTTGGATGACTGGGATCTTCTCCACTGGGAGAGACATGGTGCTTTCCACCGTGTCAAACTGGGCCCCTAGGTATACCAGGCGCTGAACTGGTTCCAGATGGCTTTTTCTAAGTTTAGGAGCCATCCAAACTCGAGCAGTGTGGTGATAACTTGCTCTCTGTGGATCAAATAGCTGCTTCTTGTCTCGGGACAGCAGGAGGTCGTCGAGATAGTGGCACAAGTGTATACCTTCTGTTCTGATGAGGGCCACTATGCCCAGAAGAACTTTGAAAAGACTCAGGGTGAGGTTGTCAACCCAAAAAGGGAGGCAAGTGAACTGAAAATGTTCTTGCCTGATGCTGAACCGGAGGTATTTGCGGAATTCTTTTGCCACATGCACATGAAAATAGACATCTCTTAAGTCGATTGAGATTAGACAATCACCTGGCTGCACAGGTTGTTGGATGGTAGATAAAGTCTCCATTTTGACTCTTTCGTATTTTATAAACTTATTTAGGTAAGTTAGGTCTATCATGGGGTGTCATGAACCATTTTTCTTCTGCACAAGAGAAGGGAGTATACCCCCTGAAACTCTTCGCCCTTTGGGACAGGCACCGCGGCTCCTTGTACTATCAGTGAATCCATGTAGGACAGTAACACCTGCTTCTTTTCTTCTGACCATGGTAGCAGGGTGGAGATGAATCTGGGGGAGGAGTACTGGCGAAGACTGGAGACTGTCTTAATGATCCAGTAGTCCGAGACTGAGGCAACCCAGATGTGCCGAAGAGAAGCAGACGCGCTCCCACCCGATCCGCCTGGGCGGGCCCAATCTTAAAATGTCTTAGCCAGCTCTTGTCCACTGGACTCCTGGCTTTTAGCAGACTTTTGGAAGGTTGTATGACCTCTGCTCCAATTCCTTCTGAAATCTCGGCCGGGCCTGTAAGAGTGTGCTTCCCTTGAACGTTCAGTACTGCGTCTTCTGTGCTGAGGCTTCTTTTGACCAAACAGACTCCTATCCTTGGGCAGGAAACCCGATTTCTCACCCGTGGCTTGCGCTATGGCGCTATTCAGCCTGTTACTATACAATGAGGGCCCCTCAAAGGGGATCCTACACCAGGCCTGCTTAGATGCTGGATCAGCGAGCCAAGGGCACAACCAGAGGGCCCTCTTAGCCGTGACCGAGGATAGCATAGTCTGGGCCAACAGGCGGATCAGATCGATAGAAGCTTCCCCCAGGAAGGCCACTACTGGTTTCAACTCCTGGACTGCCGAGCCCCTGGCCAGATCTTCTGAAACGCCCTTGAGCACTGAGTCTACATTTTCTGTCCAGGCTTCCATAGCCTTGGATGTAGCCGCGAGGGCCAAGGCGGGTTTGCAAGCCATAGCGGTTAGCCCGTAAATTCTCTTGAGGTCATGGTCTATTCTCCTCTCAAGCCCGTTCTTGAAGGAAACAGTGTCTTCTAAAGGAAGAGTGACATGTTTGGCCAGTCGCATCAATGCTGCATCTACAAGAGGCTCATTTTCCAGATATTTTACTTCCTCTGCTTTGAAGGGGTAAAATCTGGAGGTTTTGCTTGACATAGAAGTATTCTTGTCTATCTTACTCCACTCCTTGTCAATGATATTCTTCAATTCGGAAAGGAGCGGGAAGATGGAATGTTCCTTCCCCAGGTAACCAGAGGAGTGGAAAGATCTTCCCACTTAAGGGCCTCTTTGACCGCCTTAGTTAGTGGGGAAACAAGGGTGAAGCCAAAGCCACCGACAAAATCATCTCCCTCCAATCCGCTATCTGAAGAGCCGGGGGAGGGATTATAAGGCTGGAATGGGCTTGGATCCTCTTGGGCATTGTCAGCCAGGGAGCCAGATAGAGTGGTGGACTGGCTCCATGTGTGGGTTGTATCCCACTCCTTTAGGGATTGCTGCACCACACACTTAACAAGAGACTCCATTTGTTGGTTTTCCATCTCTTTTTCCCCGACCGCCTGAGCATAACATGAATCACACAGTGACTTGCCCTCCGGGACTCGTGACTCACATCCCCAGCAGGCTATGCGATCAGAGCGGCTGTCATGGTGGTGGGTGTGGTGACTGGAGGAGGAATGGGAACATCTCCTCTGTCTAGAGGAGGAATGGGAACATCTCTGCCTGGAGGAGGAATGGGAACATCTCCTCTGCTGGTGGGTCCTAGACGGAGAGTCAAGTCTGGACCTGGATGAGGAAGGTTGACGTTGCGGCCTGGCAAGGTCCCTATAGTTTTGGACAGTAAACTAATGGTCTGGCCTGGAAGGGCTAAAAGAGTAGCAAATAAAACATGACTTTAGGGAATATGTTCACACCAATGTGGACTTGCCCCCCCTCACACCCTATGTACCTAGAGCATGAGGGCTGGCTGCACGGAGGCGAGGACCTGTCCATGGCAACCTGGCAGATGAATAGGTGACGATCCTGCAACTTTGTTGGAACACTCACTCGTCCTAGGAGAAAGGAATGCAAATGCAGTGTAGCTCCCCCTGAGCCATCTCAGACGCCCCCTCACCCTGAACCATAGCCCAAGGCTAAAGCTTACCTTCACCTGGAAGTCTGGTGCATGGAGGAGCTGTAGCAAGTTGCCAACAGGAATCCCCAATATGACAGGGGCTGACAGGGATTTAAAATTCCCCACCGTAATGACGTCACCACCGTGCCTCGTCTGCACCTACGCAATGGTGACCTGCTGTATAGCGCCTGTGTGACCGCCACCCCCCCGGCTGTACCGTGCATGCGCAAAACCAAGCCTTGGTTTCGCCCGAGGATCGTGCATGTGCGGAAGTGCACCGGGCCGCAACCCAGAAGAGGGAGACATGTCCTGGTACGCAAGCGCCACACAAAAGCAAAAAGCAAAGGACACGAAAATTGCAGGAAAGAGAGAATGTGAGGGGGAGACAGACAATCACATGCAAAAACTTTCTGCCATGGAGGAAAGATAAATCTTCACCTGCCAGCCGATCCACCGCTTCCTCGCCTGGGCATACGAAAGGACGTCTCCACCACTGAACAAAGGGGCCTGGACCTGCACACCTATCTTCACACCGCCAGGACAGAGGAGGACAAAAAAGGAACACAGTCTCTAGTGGTGAGCTCAAATTTATGAGAGTGGGGTCCTATCGCATTGGAGAGGAGGCGGGGTTAACCCACACTTAGTCTGCCATGGGGTCTGTCAGGAAAAAGAGTTTTAAATTGCTGCAAAATTACATACCTCAAAATACATGGCAAACCCCTAAGAGTCTGGTATGTATTGTAGAGGACCTTTTGGAGGGGTCTGTATGCATTTTTATTTTTAAATAAGCTGGCAATGAAGTTTTATTGGGGGTTATTTACAAAAGGCAAATTCACTTTGCACTACAAGTGCACTTGGGAGTGCAGTCGCTTTAAATCTGAGGGATAGGTCTGAAATGAGGGGAAGCTCTGCTGATTTTATCATCCAATCATGTGCAAGCTAAAATGCTGTTTTTTTATTTTCCTTGCATGTCCCCATCGGATCTACAGCGACTGCACTTCTAAGTGCACTTGTAGTGCAAAGTGGATTTGCCTTTAGTAAATAACCCCCATTGCATAGAGTCCCTCCCAAAATACATACCAAACCCTTTGAGTCCCCTTTTTAAGGGGACCTTTTCAAAAAACAAAAACAGAAAAAGCATGAGGTCCCCTAGGAAACCCATGCTACACTCTTTAGGTTTGGTATGCATTTTAAAAGGACCCCATGCAAAAAAAAAAATGTGTGCAATCCCCCTAAAAAATTCATACTAGACCCTTAATCCCAGCATGCAGCCTGGATGGCAAGGAAAGGTGGATGACAAGCATTTGGCTACCCCTCCTTACCATACCAGGCCACATACCCTCTCTGCAAAACACCTTGTCCCCATTAGGGATGAGCCGAACACCCCCGGTTCGGTTCCCCACCAGAACCTGCGAACGGACCGAAAGTTTGCGTGAACTTTAGAACCCCATTAAAGTCTAAGGGACTCAAACGTTTGAAATCAAAAGTGCTAATTTTAAAGGCTAATGGGCAAGTTATTGTCCTAAAAAGGGTTTGGGGACCCGGGTCCTGCCCCAAGGGACATGTATCAATGCAAAAAAAAGTTTTAAAAACGGCCAATTTTTCGGTAGCAGTGATTTTAATGATGCTTAAAGTGAAATATTCCTTTAAATATCGTACCTGGGGGGTGTCTATAGTATGCCTGTAAAAAGGCGCGTGTTTCCCGTGCTTAGAACAGTCCCTGCACAAAATGACATTTTTAAAGAAATAAAAGTCATTTAAAACTGCTTGCGGCATTAATGTAATGTCGGGTCCCGGGAATATGGATGAAAATCAGTGAGACAAACGGCATGGGTACCCCCTCCCCAGTCCATTACCAGGACCTTTGGGTCTTGTATGGATATTAAGGGGAACCACGCACCCAATTTAAAAAAAGGAAAGGCGTGGGGCCCCCAGGCCCTATATACTCAGAACAGCAGTATACAGGCGGTACAAACAAGACAGGAACTGTAGGTTTGTTGTTAAGTAGAATCTGTTTGTAAGTTTGAACTGGTACATTTTTAAAGTGTAGCTCCAGCCAAAAAATCTATTTTAAGCTTTTTGGAAAACATAGGGGACAGTTATCACCCCTGTGATATGTGTTTTGCTGTCTGTGCTCCTCTTCAGAAGATTTCACCTCACTTTTTGTCCCAATGACAAATGTTTTTTGAAAATTTGGGGTTTTTAGTGAAACAAAGATTGGTGATAAAGCATCAGTGAAGAGGAGACACGTTTTTCCCATATTAACTCTTACAGGAGATAATTTCCCTTCCTAGGGGTAGATTTCATCTCACTTCCTGGTGTTTCCTTCCTTTTGCAAATAGGAGTTGTTTGTAAGTTGGATGTTTGAAAGTAGGGGCCTGCCTATATACTCTGCAGAAATTGGGGCCTTAGGTGTTGGTGTTGCCATAACACTGTAAGCCCTCACAGTTACTCTTGGTGGACACTGGAATGGGCCCTGCTGTGAAACATTATGTCAATAATTGTAATTACATGCACCTGTTGAACAAGGGCAGAAAAATTGGACCTTTGGTGGTGGTGTTGCCACAGCACTGTAAGCCCCCACAGTTACTCTTGGTGGGAGCAGGAATGGGCCCTGCTGTGAAATATTAGATCAAGAATTGTAATTACATGTCCCTGTTGAACAGGGGCTGAAAAATTGGGCCTTAGCCACTGGTGGCGGCGCTCAGAACCAAAAATGTTCTTACAAGCTATCAGCATGATCATTAAGAAGGAAGAGGATAGTCACTCAGCATAACAGGATAGTCACTCAGCATCAGCATAGGCAGTCTTGAAGGTATCTGACATTCAAAAAAAAAATATTCAGTTACATAAGCAGCAGGTGCTTGGTAGCTGGTGGTGAGCCAAGACTGATTCATTTTTATGAATCAGGCGGTCGACCTAGTCGGTGGACAGGCGCACCCTGTGGTCGGTTACAAAGCCTCAAGCAGCACTGAATGTGCGTTCCAAAAGACCGCTGGATGCAGGACAGGCCAGTAGCTCAATTGCATTCTGTGCAAGCTCTGGCCAGTGATCCATCCTCAAGACCCAGTAACCCAGAGGATTGTCGGTGGGAAAGTTGTCTGATCTTGCCCCTAGGTATTCCTGCACCATGTAAAACAGATGCTGGCAATGGTTTCTGGAACCGATCATACCTTAGGGCTGCGGACTAAAAAATTGTCTGAACGCATCGGTCAGACGGCCACCTTCTCCACCGCTCCTTCTATGACTGACCGAAGCCTCAGCAACACGTTGTCCAGGAGGACCAGGAAATTGTAACCTCCCAGGCTCTGGAAACGCGTTGCACAAACCTTTAAACCTTTCTGCAAGGCCTCCCAAAGATGTTTCATCCTCTGCTCCCTCTGCGATGGCAAGATAAGGTCTGCAACCTTACCTTTGTAACGTGGATCAAGGAGGGTTGCCAGCCAGTAATGATCCCTCCCCTTGATTCCAC